>NC_141906.1:34675660-34978690 GCF_057802395.1 Ceratotherium simum simum
AATTGCAATAAATAAACTTTTATCCCACCCAGAGGCTGGAAGCTGACAGCAATATGATCTGAGTCTGAGAAAAGTCTTGTTCTCACTTTTTTTATTTATTGAGATTTTAGGGAAAGGAGCCTTTGTAATGACAGTTAGATTTTAAAAAGATTATTTTCTGGAGAGCCTTCCGTGGAAAAACCAGTGCTCTCTGAAAGAGTATTGTCCTATACTGACCCCTTTGCCCTTCTCTGGAAAGTCACTATTGACTTAGATGAATAAGTGGATTCATACAGAGGAAATAAAATGGTTCATAATAACAACATTAATACCAATAGTTACCATTCACTGTGCTAAGGGCTTTAGATGTATTATCTCATTTAATCCTCTCAATGATTCCATTCATCCAGTTATTTACAAAGTATTATGTACCAGGCATTCTTATAGGTGCCGGGGATACAGCAGTGAACAATCTAGACAAAAATCCCTGCCCTCGTACAGCATACCCTCTAGTAGTAGAAACAGATAGTCAACACATAAATAAGTAAATCGTATTGTGTGTTAGATTGTTTTCAATGCTATAGAGAATTAAGGCAGGGGAAGGGGGCAGGGAGTGTTGAGGAGAATTACAACTGTAAATAGAGTGGCTGGGGAAGATCATGTTGAGAAGGTAACATCTGAAGGAGGTGTAAGCTATGAGGGTATCTGAAGGAAGAGAGTTCTAGGCAGAGGGATAAGCAAGTGCAAAAGCCCTGACCAAGGAGCATGGCTATGGGGCTCAGAGAGCAACAAAGAGGGCTGTGGCTGGAGTCCTGTGGGCAGGAAGAGAGGTAGATCAGAGGGGTAATCAGGAGCCACAAGACATAGGGACTTGTAAGTCAGAGGATGGACTTTGAGTGAGATGGGGGGCCACTGGAAGGGTTTCAGCAGAGGGAATAACATGATTTGACTTACATCTTAATAAAAACATCTTAATAAAATTGCTGCTCCATTGAGAATAGGTCAAAGGGGGAGGGGCAAGGGCAGAGGCAGAGAAAGCAGTTAGGAGGTTTCTGCAATAATCCAGAAGAGAAATGATAGTGGTTTGCACAGGGTTGTAGCAGTGGAAGTCTTAAGAAGTGCTTGGATTCTGGATATGTTTTGAAGGAAAGCCAAATAGTTAATAAGGGAAAGGTTATTCTGTTTTGAAGAATTCTAACTAAAAAATGCATGGGGAATTATGGAATTAGAAAATCACCATTTTACATTCTCTAATGAAATATTGAGGCAACAATCATCAATGGATGCTAAAACAATTAGGAGAGATATTGGTAAGGAACTTTATAAGGAATGGATCAGGCTGACAGCTCTGAAATCACTGATTAATATTTACATCACTAAAAGTGTGACAATGAGACATTATATGCCTCCTAATGTGATACAGTAGGAAATACTTCGCATACTTAGAATACTATGTGGAGCATTCTTGCAAATAGAGACAAACAAATAAAGAAAGAAAACAAATTTGATGGAGTCTCTAGATCAGGAGTGGGCAAAATTTTTCTGCAAAAGGCCAGATAGTAAATGTTTTAGGCTTTGCAAGCCATGTATAGTCTTTATCACATATTCTTCTTTGTTTTCCTTGTTTATTTGTTTTTATAACACTTTAAAAATATACACGACCATTCTTAGCTTTCAGGAATTACAGAAGTAGACTAGGGCCTGGATTTAGCCTGTTGGCCATAGTTTGCCAACCCATGCTCTATCAAAAGCCAGTTTACAGGAAACATGGGAGTTAGGGGAACAAATTCAATAATACTGTGAGGAAGAGACAAGCCTAAACCAGAATTTAGGAAATTCTATAGGACAAATGAACCAGTTTCTTCAACAATTTAAAACATTAAAAAAGGAGAGGGGCATGGGGCCAGCCCGGTGGCGTAGTGGTTAAGTTTGTGCACTCAGCTTCCATGCCCCGGGGTTCGTAGATTCAGATCCGGGGTGCGGACCTATGCATTGCTTATCAAGCCATGCTGTGGCAGCATCCCATATATAAAGTAGAGGAAGATGGGCATGGATGTTAGCCCAGGGCCAATCTTACTCAGCAAAAAGAGGAGGGTTGGCAACAGATGTTAGCTCAGAGCTAATCTTCCTCTTCCTCACCAAAAAAATGAAAAAAAAAGGAGAGGGGCGTTATAGACTAAAGGAAAATTAAGAAATGTATCACCCAAATGCAATGTGTGGGTCCTTGTTTGGATCCTGACTTAAGTCAATTGGAAAAAGATATCTGTATATTTTGAGACAGAGAAATTTCAGCAGGCACAGGATATTATTTTTTTGAAAGAGTTTTGTGATATTGGTATTATTTCTTCCTTAAATGTTTGATAGAGTTCACTGGGGTAGCCACGTGGGCCTGGAGCTCTCTTCATGAGAAGGTTTTAAACTACAAATTTAGTATGCTTAATAAGTGTGATATTGTGCAGGGCCGGCCCTGTGGCTTAGTGGTTGAGTGCGCACACTCCGCTGCTGGCGGCCCAGGTTCGGATCCTGGGCATGCACCGATGCACCGCTTGTCTGGCCATGCTGAGGCCATGTCCCACATACAGCAACTAGCAGGATGTGCAGCTATGACATACAACTATCTACTGGGGCCTTGGGGAAAAAAAAAGGAGGAATATTGGCAATAGATGTTAGCTCAGAGCTGGTCTTCCTCAGCAAAAAAAGAGGAGGATTAGCACGGATGTTAGCTCAGGGCTGATCTTCCTCACAATAAATAAATAAATAAATAAATAAATAAATAAATAAATAAGATATTGTGGGGATTTTCTATTTCTTTTTGTGTCTGTTTTTGTAAGCTGTATTTTTAAAGAAATTTGTCTCTCCAATTTTGGGGGCACCGGTTTGCCTTGTGACTTCGATTCTCTGATGGATCTAAGAAGAGCTGTTGATTTGCAGTTTATTCAGGTTTTTTTCTTGTTGTGAGGACAGGAGTGACAACTTCCAAGCTCCTTACGTGCTGGATCAGAAACCAGAAGGGAAAGATCTAAAAGAGAGGAAAAATTGGTGCAGGAAAGAGAGACGAGAATTCCTGGAGTGATGTGTTTAAGTAGGTGAGAGAGGGTGGGATCTAGTGTACAGTGGAGGACTAGGCTTAGGTAAGAACATTATGAGCAATTTGTCTAGACTTACAGGACAAGGTAGAGGACATGGACACAGACACGGGTTGGTGGGTCTATGTGGTAATGGGAGCTTGTGGAAGTCCTCTTTAATTTGCTTCTATTTCACAATGCAATGGGATGCAAGGTCTTCTGGGGGTGGGGTGGGGAGGAAAGAGAGAGAGAAAGGGGAAGCAGATGTTGAAGTTTTGAAAGAGAGAAAAGACTATGAAATGACCATTTAGGAGAGTGGGAGAGTAGTTGGACTGGAGAAAGATAGTTGGATTGCTAGACAGAATGAGGGCTCACTTGAGGCTCTCAGTCCTAATTTTGCAGTGATGTCCTTAGCCTCAGGAAACAATATGATAAATCCATTATAGTAAAAATTACTAGTATCACTCAATGTCCATTTTCCTGCCTTTAGTAACCAAAGCCCAGAATTGTATCTGGGTACATGGCTCCCATAATAAAGATATTTCCTAGCTTCCCTTGCAGGTAGGTGTGGTCATTTAACCAGGTAACTAAATTCTGGAAAATAGAATATAATGAGTAGTTCTCAGAAGTGCAACTCCTGAGAAGAATTATTAAAGGGAGGTTTCATCAGCTAAGCGTGAGGATGGAGGAAGATGAGGATGATTGAAAGAGAGAGGAGAAAGCATGAATAATTATCTAGGAAAGTGGAAGAGGGAAGGCACTAGGGAAATGTGTTAGGATTGTTACGCCGCATTAGGGAGTTCTCTTGGGGGTTAGTGGCCTAAAGTAAACACTCTTCAACATCCTGTTTTATACACGAGGATACCAGACTTAGAAAGATTGAGACTTACTCCCCAAATCTCACAGTGGTTAAGTGGTGGTGACTCTAAAATCAGGCCACTACACGTACTTTCTTGGCACCTCTCCCTATAATTGGGCATAGACACTTGAAGCTGTTGCCTGTCTGGGAAGCAGGCTGTGTGTCCACTTGTCAGCAAGGAAGAAAACATGACCCCTGAACAAGCACACACACAGCGAAGCTGTAGTCACTCCTGCAGGCCACGTCAATGCTACAGTGCAATTAGCAACGATTTTAGAGCACCTGCTCTGTGCCTGGTCAAGTGCTCAGAACTGGAGGTACAAAAGAGAAGGAAGGGAACTAACATTCCTGTATAGTTTCTTGTGTGCCTGTTCTGTGCTCGAGTATAAATGTGCATTACAAATTATTTTTTGAACACCTCCTATGTGCTGAGCCAGCACTTCCCTGGGTTTTGAGAGAGATAATAGTGAATCCTTCTGAAAACTCATTCTGCCAGCTCCTATCCCCACCCCTGTACTGTAAAGACAGAACAGTTCTCTTTTCCTGGGATTGTGAGGCCTGTGCAAAGTGATGACAAGAAGAAAGTCATTTTTTCTAGTGCTGTACTCTGACAGTTGACTAGTCCCTGTCCTGGTTCCTGTCTAGTTTCCAAGCCTGGTTTTCCAGCCTTCCCGATGATTTTGCGAGTTCCGTGATTATTTCAGCGACTCCCTTCTTTTCTCTTTAAAGAAAACTTTTTTATTTTGAAATTATTTCAAAGCAATATTGAGTAACAAGAACAGTTCAAAGAACTCCCATATCCTTTATTTGGATTCACTAATTGTTAATATTTTGCCATATTTAGTTTATTGTTTTCTCTCTCTCTTATCTCTCTCTCTATATAATTGTGTATGTGAATTATGCATATATATTATATACATCATATATATGTCTATATTATATATGTAGAATTTTTCCTGAGCCAGTTCAGAGTTGCAGACATCATGCTCCTTTACCCCCCTATCCTCCATTGTGTATTTCCTTAGAACAAAGATATTCTCTCATATAACCACAACATAATGATCAAATTCAGAAAATTTAAGGTTAACTAGTACCATTTTATAATATACAGCCCATTTTTCAGATTACACTAATTGTCCCAGTAATGTCATTTATATCGATTTCCCCCTCTGACCCAGGATTCAGTCTCAGATTACACATTGCATTTAGTTTTCGTGTCCTTTTCGTGTCCTCAAGTTAGCCAGAGTTTATCTCTGTTGTTTATAACCAGGGATTCTTAATGATGTAGTTTCTTTCTGTTGTTTTTAACCAAAGAACCTTTATGATATAGTAAGTAATATCATTTAATCCTAATCAGCTCTTCTAGGTAAGAATTAAAATCCCTGTTTTACAGATCAGTATTATGAGGCTCAGAGAAGTTAAGAAACTTGCCCATAATGACACAGTAAATTCTGAAGCTAGGATTTAAATCCAAACCTTTTTTTTACTCCCAAGCCCCTGCTTATTCTATTGCAGGCCTGGCAGATATTAATAAACCACAAACTCTGCATTCAAGAATCTTCCTGCTAGTGTGGCAGAGATATATAAACAAATAGGTTAGAATAGATGGCAGTAAATCCCAACCACAGAAGTATGTACAAGGTGTAGATAGAACATAGTCAGTGAACTTATCTTAGATATGACAAGAAATATGGTCAGGGCTTCAATAGCTATAGAAGAAAATAAAATCAGTTTTCTTCCTTGATGCCAACTGGGTATTTATAGATTGTCTGTTTACTGTCCAAAGCAGGATTAATATCAACGCTGATCAGGTAACGTCTACCATATGCTCAACAGGTTCCACGTTTAGTTGGCTAACGTTGTTAACTTTGACATCTGCTAATGCAACATTATCTCCTGAATGGTAGGGACCCAAGTGGTTCCTACATCATTTCGATTCTTAGCTGGCCTTTTTGATTAATGTTGACATCCAGTTCTGACATTTAGCTGTAACATATTGCAAAGATCCTAATCTATAAGGTTGCTTAAAATCTGCCCTGTTAAGTTGGATGGTTTTAAAATATTGACATTATAAAAGGAGTTCCGAAGGTAAAAGGGTCTGATCCCTTCAAGAAATCTAGAGCCGTTTTCCTTTCTCTTTTTGTAAAAAAAGTCAAATGAAAAGTAAGCATTAGGAGGGAGGAAAACCAGAGCTACAAAATCAGAGCAAATAGCATCTCTCATGTTGTGGCTTCAGTTCAGAACCTGGTGACAAAGAGAAAATATGCAAAGGTCAGGCACTCAGATGGCATCCAGGGAGCTGGAGCTTGGAACAACGATGAGTATTCTGAGAGTAACAGGAAGGTGTTAGCAAATCAATGGGCCCTTGTGCTCAGTCAGGGGGCTGAGCATTTGCTGGGAACCCCCAGTGGGACCTGGGCAGTCTGCAAAGGGGAGGAGGAACTGGATAAGCATGCATCGGTAGTATCTGTTATTGATAAGAGTACTTAATTTTTATTTAGTAGATAGGTTTTTTTTTTTTTTTTTGTGAGGAGATCAGCCCTAAGCTAACATCTGCCAATCCTCCTCTTTTTGCTGAGGAAGACTGGCCCTGGGCTAACATCCGTGCCCATCTTCCTCTGCTTTATATGGGATGCCGTCACAGCATGGCTTGACAAGCAGTGCATCTGTGCGCGCCCGGGATCCCAACCGGTGAACCCCCGGCCGCCGCAGCAGAGCGCGTGCACTTAACCGCTTGCGCCACCGTGCTGGCCCCAAGGTTACTTTTTTTTTTTTTTGCGAGGAAGATCAGCCCTGAGCTAACATCTGCCAATCCTCCTCTTTTTTTTGCTGAGGAAGATTGGCCCTGGGCTAACATCCATGCCCATCTTCCTCCACTTTATATGGGACGCCGCCACAGCATGGCCTGACAAGCGGTGCGTTGGTGCCCACCCGGGATCCGAACCTGTGAACTCCAGGCTTCCACAGCGGAGTGCGCGCACTTTACTGCTTGCGCCACAGGGCTGGCCCCTAGCTTTTCTTTTAATACTTAATTTTCATGTTAAGTTGTTCATAAGTAACTTGCATAAATAGGTTCTCAAGTAATGTCGAATTGAATTAAGCTGAAAGTGGATAAGACTGTTCTATACAGTAAGATTTACGTCATTGGTGGCTCATGGGATGCATTTTCACTTATCTTAGCCTAAGCTCTCCTAAACAGGGACAACTGGTGACCTGTCACCAGCAACCTAAAACCCTGGTATAGGGGTTGGCTGATTTAATAAGTGTTTACAGAACAGTTGTTGTGGATAAGACCTTGTCTTTGGTACCAGGGACACAAACGAAGACATCTTTGTCTCTACCTTCAAGGAGCTTATTGACAAGGGAGCCCACAATTATGACTGCCAGCTGTCCATTTTGTCACTCCCAACTCTCTCAGTTTATCCATGAAAGTCACAAAATCTGAGACCACAGAATATTAGCATCAGAATGAACCACTGAGATCATTTTCTCCATTCCCCTGATTTTGGCAGGACCACTCCAGATTCAACTCAAATGGTGGGGCATATCCTCCTTTTTTAAAGCTCTCCTAAGGTAAAAATGAACTCGTTGTGCGATCTAATCTAGTGTCTCACAGCTTACCATGTGAAATTCCCTCTGTAGAATAATGATGTTGATACAATGATAATGGCAACCACTATTTATTGTGCGTGTGGTATGTGCCAGGTCCTGTGCAAGATGCTCCACATATTTTATCTCATTTAAAACTCACAACAATTCCATGAGGTAAGTACATTGTTCCTAATTTATATTTGGCAAAACTGAGGATCAGGAAGGTAAGGGGCTTGCCCAAGGTCGGTGGTGGAACTGGCATTCAGTCCCAGGGTAGCCTGACTCCAGAATGCGTGATTCCACCTCACCAAACAGCACTATTCTGCCTTCTAATCTGTAGTAGATGTACTTGACTCACCTCCCCAACATCGTCTCTGATTATAGTATTTAGAATGTGTGGCTGGAGGCTCTGAAAGTGGATGACAGGTGCTGGGCAGTGTAGGTGGGCGTGGCCTGGGAAGGAGGGAGGCTATAAGGGAAGAGTCCCATTTCAGATCCCAAAGACTCGAATGTGATGCTCACACACATATAGTCCCTATCACATCCCCATTACACCTGCAGAGCTGTAAGCTGTAAACTGATTTCTGTGACAGAGATAACTCAGGCCTTTTCTGCAATTTCTCTGTCTGAATTGTTTGAGGGTGTGCCTGTCCTCAAGTGTTACTTCAACAGTAGCAAACATTCACTGAGCACCCGCCCTGGGCCAGCTCCAGAACTGGCAATGGAAACACGGACCTTGGTTAATTCACTCAGGCAAAGTGGTTAAGGGCATGGACTCTGGAGTCAAATTAACTTCAAATCCTGACATAGCTACTTAGTAGCTGTGTGATCTTGGGCAAGTTACTTAACCTTTCTGTGCTTCAAATTCCTTAACTGTGAAAAAAGGAATAATGGCTTTCAGTCAGAGCAGGATAATGATAGCATAGATTTAAAAAAAAATTTAAACAGCTTTATTGAGTTATAATTCACATAAAATAAACTGCATATATTAATTTTTTTATTTTTATTTTTTTTGGTGAGGAAGATCGGCCCTGAGCTAACATCCATGCTAATCCTCCTCTTTTTGCTGAGGAAGACTGGCCCTGGGCTAACATCTGTGCCCATCTTCCTCCACTTATATATGGGACGCCGCCACAGCATGGTGTGGTGCATCAGTGCGCACCTGGGATCTGAACCTGGGCCGCCAGCAGCGGAGCGCGCACTTAACTGCTATTAACTGCATATATTTAAAGTGTACAGTTTGACGAGTTTTGACATATCTACACATCCGTGAAACCTTCACCACAGTCAAGGTAGTGAACATATCCATCACCCTGCAAAGTTTCCTCATGACCTTTTATAATCCTCTTTTGCGCACCCCTTTCTGTCACTACCCCCATCGCTCTGCTCACAACCAAATAGCCACTGATTTGAAAAGCTAAGATTTCTTGGAGAATTGGGCCCTATAGCATTATGTAATGCCCTCCTTTATCCCTGATAATTTTACTTGCTCTGAAGTCTGCTTTGTCTGAATTTAATATAGTTATTCCAGCTTCCTTTTGATTAGTATCAGCATGGTATGTCTTTCTCCATGCCTTTATTTTTAATCTGTGTATTTAAAGTGGGCTTCTTGTAGACAACATATAGTTGGGTCTTCTTTTTTTTTTTTTTGCTAAGGAAGATTGGCCCTGAGCTAACATCCATTGCCAATCTTCCTCTTTTTTTTGCTTGAGGAAGATTTGCCCTGAGCTAACATCTGTGCCAATCTTCCTCTACTTTATATGTGGGACACTGCCACAGCATGGCTGATGAGTGGAGTATGTCTGCGCCTGGGATCCGAACCCATGAACCTGGGCTGCTGAAGCAGAGAGTGCGGAACTTGAACCACTCAGCCATGGGGCTAGGCCCAGGTCTTGTTTTTTAATACATTCTGATAGTCTCTATCTTTTATCTGATGCATTTGGAACATTCAAATTTAAAGTGATTATTGATATAGTTGGTTTAATGTCTATCATATTTGTAACTATTTTCTATTTGTTTCCCTTATTCTTTTTCTCTGTCTTCCACTCATAACACTGCTGTCAATCATTTCACTTATTCATAAGCTATAATCACCAAATACATTGTTGGTATTATTATTTTGAACAAACTGTTATCTGTTAGATCAATTAAGAATAAGAAAAATAAAAAATTTTATCTTCATTTATTCCTTCTCTAATGTTCTTCCTTTCTTTATGTAGATCCCAGTTTCTAACCCATATCATTTCCTTCTCTCTGAAGAACTTTTAACATTTCTTGCAAGGCAGATCTCCTGGCAGATCTAACTAAAACTACCTTAATTTTAGTTTGTCTGAGGAAGTCTTTATTTCTTCTTTTGAAGGATAATTTCAGTGGATACAGAATTCTAGGTTCGTGGGTTTTTCTTTTAATATTTCAAATATTTCACTCCACTCTCTTCTTTCCTGGAAGGTTTCTGAAGAGAAGTCTGATATAATTCTTATTCTTCTATAGATGAGTGTTTTTTTTTTTTTTTTAGGAAGTTTAGCCCTGAGTTAACATCTGTCGCCAATCCTCCTCTTTTTTGCTGACGAAGATTGGCCCTGGGCTACCATCTGTGCCCATCTTCCTCCAATGTACATGGGAGGCCACCACAGCGTGGCTTGATAAGCGGTGCATAGGTCCACACCCAGGATCCGAACCTGTGAAACCTGGGCTGCCAAAGTGGAGCACGTGAACCCAACTGCTACGCCATCAGGCCGGCCCCGGTAAGTGGTTTTTTGCCCCCCTCCTGACTTATTTCAAGATTTTCTCTTTTATTTTTCTGCCATTTCAGCATAATATGCCCATGTGTAAATGTTTTGGAATTTGTCATGCTTGATGTTCTCTGGGCTTTCTGGATCTGTGGTATAGTGTTTGTCATTACTTTTGGAAAGTTCTCAGCTATTAGTTACTTCAAGTATTTCTTCTGTTCCTTTCTCTGTTTCTTCTCCTTCTGGTATTCCGTTACACATGTGTTATACCTTTTGTAATTGTCCCACAGTTCTTGGATATTCCATTCCATTATTTTTTTCATTCTTTTTTCTCTTTTCAGTTTGGGAAGTTTTTGTTGACACAGCTTCAAACTTGTTGATTCTTTCCTCAGCTGTGTCCAGTCTGATGATGAGCCCGTTAAAGGCATTCTTCATTTCTATTACACCGTTTCTGATTTCTAGAATTTCCTTTTGACTTTTTCTTAGAGTTCCCATTTCTCTCCTTATATTACCCATCTGTTTTACACATTGTTCACATTTTTATTAGAGCCTTTAGCATATTAATCATAGTTATTTTAAATTCCTACTCTAATAGTTCCAAAATTTCTGTCACATCTGAGTCTAGTTCTGAAGCTTGCTTTGTCTCTTCAGACTATTTTTTTGCCTTTTAGCATGCCTAGTCATTTTTTGTATGTGTGGAAAGCTGGACATGATGTATCAATTAAAAGGAACTGAGTTAAATAGGCCTTTATTGTGAGGTTTTGTGTTTATCTAAGAGTTGGACTGTGTTAACCGTTTGCTGTAGCTATAGTTGTCAGAGGCTAAAATTTCCATTATGGTCCTTGTTTTTGTCTCCCCTTTGTCTTTGGATTTCCCTAGAGGCTCTTTCTTAAATAGGGTCTGAACTTTACAGTTCCTTCCATAGTAATCCCCTGTTATTATACAGAAGCCTGATTGATATTGATGTGTTGGTAAGGTATGGGGGGGAGGGGAGCATTCCATAATTCTATGATTAGGTCTCAGTCTTTTAGGGGGCCTGTGCCCCAAGGCTATGACCTTCACAAGTGATTTTCAGTTTTTTTCCCCGTTAGGTGAGACAAAAAATCTAGAAGGGGCTGGAGGGGTGTATTTCTCTTCCTCCAAGTAGGTGAGGTTCTGGTAAAATAATTTCCCTTGAGGACAGGCTTTTGTTAAGGAGAACAGGATGCTTTGGGTGTATTTCACAATGGTTACTTTTCTCCTTCCCCAGTTGGAAGCATGAGGGGATTTTTCTCTGATTTTCACTCTGAGAATCTGGTGGGGTTCCTAGAGGTAAAACTCATAAAAGTATAGGGGTCTCCCTAAGATTGGGCCCCAGAGTGTTTAACTCTCAAACTAGCCCACACTGAGCCTTCAGCAACTTGTCAATTACAGTTTCAATGTTCCCACCACTTGAACAACCTGGGTGAAGGAAAACTTTCCTATGACTCAAAATCTAGAAGCAATTAAAGAAAATACTGATAAATTTTTTTTGCATAGCAAAACTCATCACAAACAAAACTAAAAGACAAGTGACAACTAGAAAAATATTTGTTACTCAAATCACAAATAAAGGCCTAAACATCTTAAAAATTGAGGGAAAAAAGACCAACAATTCTTTAGAAAAATGAGCAAAAGATAGGAACATACATTTCATAGAAACAAATAAAAAAGCTTTTACACATGTGGAAAGATGTTCAACTTCAATCATAATAAGATATAAAAATTGAAAGTATGTTGACTTATCAATTTTCGTTTATCAGATTGGCAAACATCCAAAATTTTGACAACATATTCTGTTGAGAAGGCTGTGAGGGAAAGAGGTACTCTGGCACTCTGATGCCTTTCTGGTAGAAATCCAAAGGATACAACAACTTTGGAAGGGAATTTGGTTTGACATATTAGCAAAATTATCTATTCATTTACCTTTTGACTCAGCAATCCCACTTCTAGGAGTATGATTCTAAAGATAGACCAACCAAAATAAAATATGACCTGAGCACAACACTGTGGTATAATTTATAATAACAAATGATTGGACATAACCCAAAATGTCCATCAATAGGCGACTAGTTGGAGAAATGATGGTACACCCACATAATGAAGTACTTTGAAGCTCCAAAAAGTGATGAAAAGATCACTATACACTGACATAGAATGATTTCTAGGATATATTGTTAAGTGGAAAAAAAGCAAGGTACAGAACAGGGCTCAGAGTGTGTTAATTCTTGCTAAATAAATAAATACATCAACAAAAGAAAAAAAAATGAAATGTTAAGCTAAAATCAAATAAATTGTTATGTATGAGAGGAAGGGAAGAAGAGGGTGGAGAAGATAGACCCAGACCTGAGATTTCTGTAAAGTCAGGTCGTTATATAGTTTTGACTTTGGAGCCATGTAAATGTTTTACATAGTTAAAAAAAATAAAGTTAAATGCAGAAAGAATAATGTCAGTTTTTAACAATAAAAAACAAATGGAAACAAATGAGCCTGACTATACCAGGGTGTTGGCATAACCCCACTGAGAAAAAATTCCTTCAAATGATGTAAAATACTACAACAAAAACAAAACCAAAAAATACTGCAAAGAAATCTTAAACTATATTCAGTAGTCTTGTTATTGTCATGTTGAAATTATTCTAGGTTTATTATGGGATAAATCAAATAAGTAGTCATGTTAATGTCCTTTGAAATTAAGATTTTCAACTTGAGGAAAGAAAACCAAGTATAAAGTCAAAGAAGTATAAAAAAACCATGTAATTTTTTATTTCAATCAGAAATACAGTAAGAATTTATGATTTCCCTCCGTATTAAAAAAAATATAATTTTTCTTGCTCTGGTCACTGAAAAGACCTAGAAGCCATGAAAACCCTGTAGCAATGAGCACCCCTATCTGCCAGACTGTGGTATCTAAATATAATTGCTCAATAAGAGGAACCAGGGATCCTTTGAGAAATGATTGATTCCACTTCTGGGTATGAAATGTACGAAGTGAGTTTGGGATATCTTACTCTGTTAGAAAGAAGGAAACCATATAAAACATTGGGATTGTGTCAAAAGGACGTAGGAGCCACCTGGCCTAAGATAGGACAATTTGCACATCAAAATGCAGTCGACTGAAAGAAACACATCACATCATAAAAATTCATTAGTTCATGATGATAATTGAAAAAACTTTATTTTTAAACCTCATATATATATGTAACAACTAGGGTACCAATTAATTGATTTGAAAATTGATATACAAAGGGCAAAAAGAATCAAGAATGCGTCCTGCTTTTCCTGTATGAATTGTATTTCAGAGTTAAATAGTTGCAAAAATATCATTCTTCTTCTCTCTCCTCCTCTTCTTCCCTCACCTGCTCCTCGTCCTTCTCCTTTTTCTTCTACCCTTCTAAAAATTACTATAATTATTTAATTTTTTCCAACTATTCCTCAGGTATACCAAATTGGATTAATCATAATTCTTGGTTTATAATATACTAATATCATTGATGCTTTTTCTAGGCCCTCTCTTCTTTATTAGTTTATTCATTTATTTTTAACAAGATAATGAACTCCCACTTAGTAAAATTCTTCTCTGATAGAATGGTTTGAAGTTCTGAACAACAAAAATATTACCCAGATAGTCTAAGAAATGTCCAAACAATTGCTTAATTATTAGAGAATTATCTTATGAAACTGATCGTCTTAGACTGACAATTGCAAAATTCAGTTGCTTATCGTCAGCGATAATATTGGAAACCGGGATTTACAACGAGAGTTCTCAGCTCTTCTCGCACATTTGGCTTGTGTTCCTACCTTTTCCTATGTAGAATTTCCTCAGTGTTGCTAATGCCTTATCAGCTGTGGCCCCTACAGACTCACGAACAGTTCCCCAAATGCCAACAGGCTTGGCAGACAGACATTTATTGGTTTGGGATTTGCAGAGCCTCTTGAATATGTAAGCTTACATTTTTCTTCAAATTTGGAAACTTGCAAGTCTTATTTCTTCAAGCATGTTTCCTGTATTACACTGTCTCCTCTCTTTCTCTGACTCCAATGACACAAATGTTAGATCTTTCATGTGGTAATCACAAATCCCTGAGGCTCCTTTCATTTATTTCCCCAATTTTTTTTTCTCCACGTTGTTCCAATTGGATACTTTTAATCAGTCTATCTTCCAGTTCACTGATTCTTTTTCTGTCATCTCCATTCTGCCATATTGAGCCCATCCAATGAATTTTTAAACTTTTGGTTAATGTATTTTTTAGTTGTAAAATTTCCATTTGGTTCTTCTTTATGTCTTTTATTTATTTTCTGAGACCTTCTATCTTTCCATTTGCTTCGAGAGTGCTCATTCTTATTTTTGGAGCACTTTGATAACAGCTGTTTCAAAGTCTTTGTTAGATAATTTCAACAACTGTATCATTTCAGCATTGGCCAAGTTGAGATTTTCCTGGTTCTTCATATGCCAAGTATCTTGGATATTTTGAATATTATGTTATGAATCTCTGGATCTTATTTAAATTCTATGGAGAATTAAAGAAATTCAAAAGCAAGCATTTGACTAGCTTGGGTTCAGGCCATAAGTTCTGTCCAGCCTTCTGTGGATTGTGGTTTCAATGTTTGCTTTTCAAAGACTTTGTCAGGCTATTTGGATCTGTTCTGCATGTGAGCCATCCAATGGTCAGTCTGAGACCTGGGCCACAGTCTCTTTCTCAGTTCTGTTCTCGAAGTTTATGGTGGACTCCTTAGGGCCAGATCTATGGATGTGCAGCTAGGAATGGGTCCAGGAGTTCACAAACAACTTGTGAGTCCACTGTCCTGAGTTGCTCCCTCTCCACAGTCTCTCTGGTACTTTCTGTTTCCCTGAGGCTCCCTTTTTGGTTTTCCAGCCAGAACTCTGGGGCTTTATCTACCCCCTTTCTGCATGCACTTCCTGCAACCACTGCATCTGCGTCTGGGGCCCTCTGGTGGGAGGACAGAGAGAGAAGAATAGCAGCAGGGCGTTCGCCTGCACTCCTGAGACCATCATTCCTGCCATTAGAGAGGATAGTCCCCCTCCCTGAATTTCAGGTGTCTGTGGGCCTCTGCTGCCGCTCTCAGGAGACCCCTTTCTCACTCCTCAAGCCTGAAATGGAGGGTTTCTCCAGAGTTCTGTCTGTGCTGATGCCCACTTCTGAGTTTTCGCTGCCTTGAGTCAAGGCTGGAGGATACCAGAGGGAAATAAAGAAAGCTAAACTCACAGCCGATTCCACAGCACTCCAAATTCTGGCTTTCCTCCCCAGTCTGGCTGCTGCTGTTTACTTTTCAGGGTCCTCATGTAGCGGTTCTGTGCATCCTGTTCAGGGTCTGTGGCTGCTCCATCTTACCTGGAGCCGGAACCTGAAAGTTCTTCTTTAAATAAGAGCTCCACGTAATCAAGGAATAATAGATCTGGAAAGCCAGCATTTTTGCATCGCTTTAACATCACTAAATCTTAACATCACTAGAAGGAGGACAACCAAACACTACGTGCCTCCTGATGCGATGTAACAGAAAGTACATATGAATCGGTCTTGCTTGAAACAATTGAACCTGAATTTAATGAAGCCTCTAGAGCTGTGTGCTAGCTTTTAGGAGATATGGAGGCCTGAGAGTGAAATGATGCTCTGAAGAGCCATCACCCAGTCCAGGCTGTGAGACTTTCTGTAGTACGAATGAGCTGGTTTTGCCAACAAATAAACGGCATTAAGAAGAAGTGAAATACTGTGGAATAAAAGAGACTTCAGAGACTACCAAGTAAAAGGGGGATAAATGTCATAGGATGAGAGGATTCGAGGAGAAAATGAATGTAAAGTGCTTAGCACAGTGCCTGGTAAATGGCAAATGAAAGCCGTTACTGCCTCTTGTCACCTCTCAGAGTCTCAGCCTCCTCCTCATTTGTAAAACACAGGACATGACAGCCTCCCTCTCAAGGCTGCGTAAGGATCAAAGGATTCAGCTACCTTAGGCCCCTTTCCCTCTGCACCTGGGCAGGAAGGCTGGACCCTGGGAATATCCAGCGCAGTGTGTACAGTTGACCAGTAGATGGCAGCTCAGGCCAGTCTATCTGGAACCCTGGACCCATGAGCTAGCTAGTCTGGTTTTTGCTGTAAGAAGCTGGGTCCTGCCTAATCACCCATCAGCCAGTGTTCCCCTTCTTGTCCTAGGAAGGAGGCATAAAGCTGAAGGGAGAGAATCAGTGGAGCTTCTTAGATAGAATTAGGGTTCTAGCAGCAGTTTCCTGAGGATTCATCATCTGCTGGCGGAGAGGTCTTCCTTAGACCTGGTTAGACCAGGGTTTGAGCACTGCCTGGCTAGCTTTGCATGGACTTGTCCCGAGTCCCAGTGCCTCCTGTCCCATCCTGAATCACCTGTGTGTAGGTCCAACCTGGTTCACCTTCTCTTCCCCATCAGACTGAGGTTACTTTACACCTATGCACCCACCCACACCTAGCATAAGATGTCCTTCAGGAAAAGTTTGTCGAATGAGTAAATAAGTAAATGCATTATGGATAGTCAATCACATACCCTTCTTCCCCAGCAGACTCCAGGACAGGGTATATGCATTTTCTTTTTGTCTCTCAGCGTAGGAGGTAGACTGGGGAGTGATTAATAGTGCATGTGCTGGAACTGGACTGCTTAGGTTCAAGTCTCAGTTCCTCCACTAATTAGCTGCGTGTCCTTGGACAAGTGCCTCAGTTTCTCCTCCTGCAAAACAGAGATAACAATAGTATACCTCTCTTGTTGTATTAGGGTGAGGACTAAACGAGAAAATGCATTAAAGTGCTTAGAAAAGTGCCTGGCATATAGTAGGCACCTCATGCGTATTAACTGCCATTGGAACCTTGCCTTGCTCTGAGGCAGATTTAATGCATTTGCAAAGATGCATTCAAGGAAGATAACTAAAGGGCCTAGTGTGGCTGTCTGGCACCGGGGATGGCTCTCAAGAAATAGCAGCTTCCCCTGCAGGGCCTCCCCTCCTCCTCCTCCTTCTTGTTATTGATGTTATCATTATTGATTGTTTGAAGAGGCCTAAGGTAAGTCTCCAAGCCCTGTGAGTCATGAGTGCCGTTTGCCCATCTTCTTCCAACCTCAGGCCCAGCAGTGGCCTTTGCAGTTGTCTGCATGGTGCTGAGGACAGCACTTTCAGGACTGAGGGACCCTCCTCCCAGTGGCCCAAGGATCAGAAGACACTGAGGCAGGAGGAGCGACCTCCAGAGCTGATTTTCCTCTTCTGTCTCCTTTCTGGTGTGTGTGTCGTGCTTTGGGAGCATTTTCTAAGAGTCATTGCTCAACCTTGGGGCTGTTGTGCAGGTCAAAAGGATTCATGCATGAGGGTCGTCTCACAAAGTCGAGCCACACAAAGTGCATGGGCAGGACAGGGGGTTATTATGGTCCTGGATGATCTCACCATGTTTTTTTCAGGTCTGTCTGGAGAGATGGGCAAGTGTGACAGGCGACCACTAGGTGGCGCTATCATGTGAGGAAATCAACATGGAAGCTCATCTCCTGCCCTGCACGATAGAGGGGAAGAGCAGATAAACATCTATCTGGAGAACAGCAAACTTCTCATCTCAATAAATTCCAGCCATCTGCCAGGATTTGGGGTGGAAATGGAGGCTGGCCCAGGAGAATGTACACGATGCAGGAGTGCGAAAGCTGGGGGGAAGGAGGAAAAGTCAAGCCTACCTGGTTGTGTGGCCCCTGCCCACCCGTCCAGTCCTGATTCCCGAGGCCCCTCCTCTGCCTTGCCCAGGAGACGTGCCAAGCCTGCAGGACGCCTTGGTGCCTTTCCCTAACCATACCCTCCACCTGCCAAACCCTCCTTTGTTCCTTTCTCTTAAGACTCAGTCAAGTGTCACCTGCCCTGATCCAGATGGAACTTCTCATAGCTTCTTTGTGCTCCACTGTCCCCACACCTCCTTTCTCAGGTCTTTGCCACTTTAGTGGACTTAGATGTTTACCATCGAGTGAGGATTTCCTAGCTTGGTGTTGGTGGGGGTGGCAAGAGGTCAGCCTCGTTCTATTCAGCCTCAAGGGCTTTCTCACCCACAGCAGCTCTTTGGGGCTCCAGGGCCCACCCTCTGCCTCAGGGCCCTGAGAATGTCCTAGAATGCTGTAAGTTTGTCCACACTATATAACTTGCATAGCCCAGTGCAAAAGGAAAATACAGAATGCCTTGTTCAAAAACTATGAAGAATTTCAAGATGGTGACAGCAGAGCATTAAACCAAGAGCAGGGCCCTTCTGACCACAGGGCCCTGTGTGACTACACGGGCCCCACACCCATGAAGTCAGCGAAGTGGGTTTTGTGTCTGTTGAATGGTCATCAGGTGACCTGCTGGGCACTTGAAAGGTGGTTGGCCATCATCAGACTTTTCAGTGTATGAAGCCCTTCACATCAGCAACTCCCTTACCCTCCAGCTTTAAGACATAAGAGAAATAGCTTAGAATTTGGAGTTAGGCAAATCTGGATTTGAAGTCTGATTCCATTACTTAATAACACAAATCATGAACATCTCCAGCCCTCATATGCCTTATCTGCAAAATGTGAGGTAATAACACCTACCATGAATACTCTGTAGGTTCAAATGAGATTTAAGATAGAAAGCACTGGGTCTAGAGCCCACACCTACCGTGTCTCACTGAGCTCTCCCCACTGAGCCGCCCTGCTTGTCCTCAGAAGCATCTGATCAGGAGAGAGCAGTGGCAGACATTGGGCCTAATGGTTGGGCAGTGCTTGCTCAGTGAGGAGGGTCAGTGTGTGAGGCCCCAGGGAGCTCCTCCTGAGTGCTCCATGGTCTCCAGCAGCATCAACTGAGTCAGGTAAGCAATGAAAGAGAGAACCAGGGAGACCCTGGAGAAGCTCTTAGATCACAGAATCACCATGGGGGAGATTCATTCATCATTTATCCAACAAGTCCATATGAATACTTCCTGTGCCAGGTGCCAGGGATACAGTGGTAAGCAAAACAGGTGGGGTCCTGACCTGTGTCAGCTTAATGCATGCCATTGTGTCCTGCTCTCTTGGATGCATCCCTCCCTAGCCAACCACCATCTACCAGGTGCCTCTATGAGGCAGGAAATGAGACCACAGCAGGTGCTGTGAGACTCCACCCACCTCCTCGGATGGAAATGAATGAAAGCTGTGTGCTTTCATGCTCAACAGCCAACCTGCGACTCTTTGTAGGTGCACTGTCCTCAGGCTGCTGGAGCTCCCTTTGCCGAGTGCACAGAGAGCCAGAAGTGCCTGGGAAATGACATCCCCAGGAGCAGCCCTTAACCAATGATTGACAGGTGCAGAGGTGTAAAGACTCCAGCCCCCTCCCCCGCTGGGGCCAACTCTCAGGTGTGACTTAGACTATTTCCACATCTCCCCCAGTGGACTGAGCCAAAGTTACTCTCCTGGGACTTTGCTTGATCTCACACCCTTGATGACCTTCTTCCCTTTCTTGCCTCTCATCTTCATTTGTCTGCCTGTTTTTCCTAGGACCATTTCCTAAGAACTTACTTTCAGACAAATCCTTGTTCAGAATCTACTTATGGGGAACTCCCTGACTCAAGACAGAAGAAAAAAGGAGGCAGCAATTGCTTCTGTCTTCATGTTACTACAAACAGAGATGCAATGTGTCAGAGGTAAGTCATTATGAATAATAATTAAAGTACAGCTCTGCAAAATAACTCCTTTTATAAATTAGAGTGCATTCACAATTATCTTTATAATACTACTATGACTTTCCCTTGCTTGCATTCTGATATGCTTTTTGAGTGGGGAAAAAGAGGCATTCTTGCTTGTTGGGGTTTGCACACAAACTACACCTTTATTGTACCAAATCTAGATAAACCCATGGGAGTGGGTTCTGCAGTAAACATCAACCATGGTGTGTTTCGCTGTGTGAAAAGAGTTGAGACATGCTGGATCAGATCCCTGGGAATTTGTGGCTTGATGCCTGCCTGGACTAGGTTCACAGGAGTAGTGCCCCCAGGGCCATGTGAACAGCACACCTTCTTCCCACCAGGAATGTCTTCCATTCTCATCTAATCCCTTGCCACCTCTTCAGGAAATTCTCTCAGATTCCCCCTCTCCCCACCCAGCCCGCCCTGAGCCCCTCTTCTTTGGCACCGTGGAAAGAGGTTTTTGTTGGAACCATTTTGTTAGCACTTGGCCCACTTTCTTTCTCCCCTCAAGCTGGCTGGAGTCTTTGAGTGTCTAGCTGAAATCACAGGCTGATCAGGCAAGGAGCACATTAGGAGCCTCATCCACGGCAGCAGGTGGGAGCTGGGGCTGGCCCTGCTGTCACAGAATCATGACTATGGGCAGAGGATGAGCTTAAGTCCCCAGAGCTTGGTTCTTCCTACAACCAAACCTATGTCAGTAAAGCGCGGATGCCAGGGCACCTGCCCAGCCCACCTGACAGGTCTGGAGCCGACCCCTGCTTGCCTGCCCAGCCCCCCTGCCTGGACCCAGACACCTCCCCTGAGGATCTGGACCTACCCTTGGACACTGATGGGGTTCTGCTCTCAATAGCCCTAGTAGCACCTGGAGCCCCTGGCTGCGTTGCCATGTTATAGCCTGGCTGCTATAAAACTGGCAACTCCTTGTCCCCTGGACTGAGCTCAAGCTTATCGTGCCTCTTGATTCCAAAGACTGGGCTGCTGGCCACCTATCTCAGGGCAAAACCTGGAAGATTTCTGCTCTCCTTCACCAGACTTCTGAGTTCTAGCAAGCTTGGATGCTGAGGCTTCTGGAGTAGTGACAGAGAGCACATGCTCCTTGGTATCACAGTCTGTTTCCTGAATCTTTCTAGACTCTCTGACTGGGTGGTGATGTATATAAGCAAAAGGTCCTGTTTTACATCTTTAGGTCTTTTAAGGCTGTTTGGGGTAGTATCTTACATACATGATATGCTCATTAAATGTTTGCTGATTAATTGCAATTCCTCCTCTAGGCCTCCTCAAGGGCCTGGCTGTGGCATTCACTCATTTAATCATCCATTCTCTTTTCATCCATCCATCCACCCATCCATCTACCCATCGGTCCACTCAGTCATATAATAAATTTCTGCATCTGAAATAGTGACTATTTCCTCTGTTCCCATTTCACAGACTGAGGAAGAGATTTTTACCCTAAGAACTTCGTCCAGGGAGTGTACAGTGGGCATATTTTGAAGGTGAGGGAGGGCATGACAAAGCGAAGGCCCAACTGCTCTGTGTACTGTGTCGCGTACCAACTCCCCAAGGGGCAGGAGTGGGCTTGCAGATGACAGGGCGGGTAGGAAAATGCTTCTCTTCTTCCTGATGGGCTTAAGACTCTACTGCTCCTAAGAATTGGTGTTTGCCCTTGTAAGATGTGTGTGTCTCCACAAAAATGCTTTGGATTCTTGAAGGAATATGAATGTATTCGCAACTCCTACTGCCCCTGAGACCTTGAAAGGGGAGTGGCCTGCGGATGGTGGCTGGAGGCCACTGGGGCCTATTCCAGATTGATGAATTCAGACTGGAGAAATAAATGCTGAATTGCCTGATGGGGGAGGGGTGGGCCCTCCGGTAGGGCTGGAGCGTCCCAAGGCATGGAGAGAGATTTCCAGTGTGGGGGTTGGAAGGAGAGGCACCCACAGAGATGCCAGCACAAGGACTGGGAGCAAGGTCAGGGTGGGACGTGACCGAGTGGAAAGCCGTGTAAGAGGTTTAACTCTTAGACCCTTCTCCCCTGGATATGGGAAAGGGCGTATTATCACTCACTTTTAAAGTCTTTTTCCTCCTATGTTGTAGTTTTAGCCATGGCCTCAATGGATCAGGAAAGCTTGAATCACCTGTACAACCTTGAGGGCAGGTTACAGAGGGCAGTGGGGAGCAGACCCGCCTGCCACCCCTTGTCCTCTGCCCCTGTCTTCCTCTCCCGGGGCCTGTGGCAGCTGCAGTGGATTTGCCCGGAGAGAGAGCCACAATGCCCAGTTCGGAGGAGAGGAAGTGTCTATCCAGAAGGGGACAGAAGACAACCTTTCTCTTTCTTGAATACACCAGAGAGAGTGCAGTGCACCCCTAGGGCAAAGGGATTGCTGAACTCAGAATGACCCATAGCTGAGCACTTGCTTTGGACACTGGGGTCATGCAGAGGATTAGACAGACCCAGACTTGGTTGGGCTCGAGGAGCACACACCCAAGAATAATCCAGTCTTGAAAAGTGCCTGGCCTGTGGCAGATGCTCAGTTGAGTGCCTTTTGAGAGGGGAATGAGCAGCGAGTGAGAGGGCTTCAGAGTACGTTTCAGATGCGCTTGAAGAAACAGTGTGTGCAGAGGCCCACAGGTGTGCAAGTCCGTGGGCACATGGCGGGGGGCATTCCCATGCAGCTGACTATACTATAGTGGGGAAGAGGGAGGAGCACCTGATATACCTGCTCTGCTGGCTGGAGATGGCAGGTTTCATTGACCAAGGGCATCTGAAGTGCTATGCTGAGTAGCTTATTCAGTACATAGTGTAAAGGACAGAGCAGTTGGCGGTGCTTCTCACAGCGTGAAGGGGCGTCAGCATCACCTGGGAACATGTTAGAAATGCAAACTATGGCGCCCCATCCCAGACTCCCAGATTCAGAAATTCCGAGGGTGGGCCCATCAATGTTTTGGATAAGCCCTCCAGGTGAATCTGAGGTAGGCCAAAGTTTGAGACCCACTGGTGTAGGGGAAAGAGCACCAGACCTTGGAAGGAAGCTGGTGGGCTGGGGAGGGAGGTGGAGGCAGAAAACCTAACTTACATGGGTGAGGGCCTGTTGTGCTCTGAGCAACGTGCGACATGACACACCCTCTCCTTTAAGGTGATTTGAGCAGTAACTAGGAGGCGTATGCATCATCACACCCTGATTACAGATGGAAGACTGCTGCGAGGAGGGCTTAAATGACTTGCCTGAGATCACACAGTAAGTGCTAGAGCCAAATTCTGCACCCAATTTGGCCAGACTCCAAAAGCAGTTTTTTTCTACCCCTGCAGGTGCCCTGTGGCACCACAGAGGAGTGATGACAGTCTGGGCAGTGGTGCCTGGAGAGCCCATGATTGCCTGGGTAGAAGGAAGAGGCCTGGAGCTTGAAGCTCCTTCCCTACAGGCCTGGTGGCGGGCAGTCCTGAGGCTAACGGGAGAGCCATGAGCCCTCTGCTCGTACTCCTGTCCTCAGTTATGTGAATTTTCCTAAGGTTTGCCATTCACACCGGGGAGCTGGGCTTAGCAAGTGTACTTTCCTAAGTGACCAGCTGTCATCCCTGACTTCTAGAGCTGAGAGGTTAAATATGAGGTTAAGTGAGAAAAGCAGGGTGAAAAATTACCTGCATGCTGTGATTACACGACCTCAGAATTTTTTTTTAAAAAAGATACGTTAAGAACACACAGAAGAAAAAAAAATGTTAAAGGAATCTTCTTCCTTCCTTTTTTTCCAAGTTGTTATGTGATTATAATAATTTGTATGATGAATATGCATTCATTTATTTTTAAAAGTGCAACCAGTGACACCCCACCTAGTATGCGGTGGCATAGGGGACAACTCTGGGCCCAGTGGCTCTCTTTTCAGGGCAGTGTCAGGCTGTCCCTCTCCTTGGAGTCTGTCCCCGAGGCCAGTGAGGACAGCAGCTGGGACGTGGCCTTGGGGAGCAGCAGGGCACAGCTGATGTCAGAGGTGCTTTGACATTCGTGAGGCTAAACCCCAGGATCTTCGTGGCCTCTGGAAATGCCTCTCCATGACAGATGTCACCTGGAGGGCTTAAGAGGGACTTTGGGGCCGAGGACCTGAGTCTTGCAGGTCATCCTGAGAACAGCAGCATCTACAGGTGCAAACTCAGAGACAGGCCCAGGCAGCCCCTACTCGCCAATCACAGGCCACCAAACACATTTAAACACAAAATATTCTTTTATTTGTCAACGAAGGCTACACAGGATCACTTCTGGTTTTGTTTTTATGCCTTTTTTTTTTTTCTAGAAGGTATCTACATCTGCATTTATTTACAGCCTTGTCGGTATTTACACAGTCAAGAATACAGTGTTAGAAACACAAAAGTGTTGAGAAAAAAACTTCTCAAAATTAGTTCCAGACTTCAGGAAAACTAGTTCCACATGGTAAGGCCAGAGTCTCCAGTGTTGGTCGTCCAGAGGCAGCTTGGAGAGTCCTTTTGCCAAAGCTGCGGGTTCAGAAGTCTTCAAAAACAGGCAGGTTTAGAAAAGTGGGATTCTGGTGTTGGGTGAATCCAGGGCTGCCGGGCACCACCAGACATCTGTGACTCAGCTTCTGCCGGGGTAGCTGAGCCTGCACGAAGGTTGGCTCTCCATTGGCAGTTTGCCCTCAGAATCAATCACGTGTTCTTGGGGACCAAGAGGTCGCCCAGTATCATGCCTTTGGCATTCCAGAGAGGGTAAGAAACCCAACATTGGCCCCACCCAGGCCTCCCCCGACTCTGATCTTCCACATTCATGATGAAACCTAAGAGCTCACTGCTGTCTGGGGCAGTCAAGTATACAAGGCTGGTTTTTGAGAATGTAAAGGTTGGAGAGGATAAAGTTTCTATCACCTGAGCAATGAGTCTTTAAAATGAGTTTGCTGTTTTTTGAAGGTTAAATGAAAGGGCCTTGAACTACAGAGTTCTTTCTTTTAATTGCCTCTCCTCCAATAAAATATAGACAAGTGTATAAACCTAGCTGGGAATTATGAGCCTTAAATTGCAGGCGTTTAGTCCTAACAAGGATCCCAAGAGAAAGAAGAGAATGGGTTCTTTCTGGGGCCCCTCAGGAGGCGGCCCCAGTTCAGGACTAGAAATCACAGCCTGGGTTTGGTGGCTGCAGTCAATGGAGAATAGATTTGACTTTGAGCACTGGGAGATCAAACCCCAAAGCTGGGGACACTGCTGAGGCCTGGCAAGCTCCCTCCTCCTGGGCACCAAGGTCAGCATCACTACCCTCACCACATGGCTACCACAAATGCAAGGCTGCAGCTCTGGAACTGCATTCCAAGATTTCACATCGAAAGCCTCATCTTTGCATGATGGAGACCCCTACCATCTATAAAGGCGGTACTTAAAAGTCACAGTTGAAAAGGTCTTTTACTTTTTTTTTAAAATAAATCTGATTCCTTGTTATGTGTCTATAAAAACACTGCCCAGTGAGACACTCACTCACCTTCCTTGTCTCACCGTCACTTTCTGCTCCCAGCCCCACCCCATCCTGATTATATAAAAGCATACCCTCTGGCCTTTCTCATGCTCTGGTCAATATCTTAGGGATTGTTTCAAATCCTCCATCCCCGGGTAGAAATCAGGCACTGGTCTGTTCCGTGGGTTAGTTCTCGCCAACAGTTCTGAGATAAGCATCAGGGGCCGACAGAGGTTGTCATGTGCTGTGGAGTTACTTCCTCTCTTCCTGTCATCATAGCGCTGCCCTCCAACATTGTCTAGCTGAAGGGTGGGTGAAAACAAAATCTCATCCTATAAAAACAAAGCTGGGGAATCAACTCAAGTCCTATTTAAGGTGATGGCAGAGGGGCTGAGGATGAGGGGCTGATGGTAGCTGTGTAGGGTAGGGAAGAAGGCAGGAACTCTTCCCAAATAAACCTTTTTCTAGGGTCAGAAGCCGACATCCTGCAGAATCATGGACCTGGGCCAGGGAGGGGGTGCTGGTCACTCCAAGGAGTGGACATATTTTGGTTGGTTAGTGCCCAAAGGGCAGGTGCCCTCAAGGAAAGGATTTGATGCCTAGAGGCCACTCAGCAGGCACAGGCAACTCTAGCTTATGCCTTAACACCCACTTTTGCTGTGAGATTGGGACTGCTGGTCTGAACAGGAGGACAGACTGCGAGGGGAGGCACTGAGTCATCTGCCAGCCCGAATGGAAACCAACTCAAAAGTGCCAAGGCCAGAAGCACCGTCTCCAATGGCAACAGCACTGAAGTGAAACTGAGGTGCAGAGTGCTGCCTACCCCACACCTGAGATCCTTTCTCTAAAGCTTGGGGGTGCTTCAACTTTTCCCCGCACAGAAGCTGGGCCTCCTTGGTGGTGTGTTGCCCAGAAAAAGTATAACATCATTCGTTTAAAGAAAAGGAACGTTCAACAATTCTCGGTGTTTTTGATCTTTAAAAGTCTACACTATTACTTTGGTGGGGGAGTGGTGGAGGGGCAGAGGGTGCAAGAGGTGCAGGGAGATGATTCCCTTGGCCCTCATGCTGTCTCTGACCTCCAAGTAGATGTCCCCAGCAGGTCTTGACTGATGTCAGGCAGCCAGGATGGAACTGATCAACTAGGCCAACGGGCAGGAGAGCTTTGCCCAAAGACCCCTTATATCAAGAGTACAGTCTGAGAGGCGTAAGTCTATTTTGGATAAAAAACTTGTGTTCTTCAGGCCAAACTGTTTTCCATCTCATCTAAGAACGATCCTGCTGGATGGGAGCCCACCCCAGCTCCCACCGTGCACAGTGGGCCCAAGGAGCACTGCATCTGACTCATTGGAGCTCTGGACCCAGAGGCACTGGGACCAGTGGACAGATGGGCCAAGGAGCGCTGTTGCAGCAGCGAGACTTTTTTTGGAAACAAGAAGAGCACTTAGCGAAACACATCTTCTAATCCCAGTGGGATGACGTAAGGCGAAACCTCCTCTCCCGAGAAGCTCTGGATACTTTCCTCTGCAAGGCAGAACCCAGACTACACGCTGCTCCAATTCTCATGCAGTAAGAGACCTTCTTGGTTTCATTAACTCGTGTAATATTCTGAAGACTCTGTAAGGCTATAAAGGTGCCATGAGCTTATCAGTCCAACAAGGTTTCCACGGGGAATAGCTCAGACTCAGAATTCATTTTCCACACTTAATGTAAATGTAACCCATAAAAGTCCCATTTTCTAAGAAGCCCAGCTCAAAAGGAAGCATTTGGCTTCCCCTCCTTGTCCCTCAGAGCCTCCTGTGAGTGGTAATGACGATGGTAATTAGGCACAGGAACCAGGAGCAAGGAGCTCCAGGCTCTTGCTGCCCCTCTCCTTTCCCCTCAATGCTTCCGCCGGCCTGTGGCTGCTGCCTCTCTCTGGGCATGCCCTCCAGGTGTGGGTTGTACCTGCTCCTGAGAGGGCTTACACCTCTTCCCAATGACCTCAGGCATAGGTCTTCGCAGGGACAGTGGTAGCCTGGCCTCCTAGATCCATGGGCACCAGCCTCAGGAACTGCCCCCAGTCCTGATGGGGTTGGATGACACTTTCAGGCTGCACCAAATTAGCTCTTTCCTCCTTTCTCCTTAATTTTTCTTTAAAACCCTGGTTGGCCTCCTCCAGAGGGGAAGCTGTTTTAGAAGAACTTCACAGAAGGAATTTCCTGAAAGCCTATCCTGCTGCGTCCCAGCTCCGCAATTAGCCCGTATGTGGGAGGCAGAGGAGCCTTCAGGAGCTGGTTAGAAGGATGCTTGGCTCATGTCTTCCTCTCTTTGGCTGACTTTTTTTTAAGCATCTTTCCAGAATCAAAGGCCACCAAGCACCTCTCTCCACACTCCTATTTCTCAGTGGTGGCAGCTGAGCAGTGGAGGGAAGATACCCAAAGTCATGGGGAGAGGGCTTCACCTGGGAAGGCAGGCTGGTACCCTTGCCACCTCTGCCATCCTTTTGCCATGGGTGGCCTTCCCCTCCCTGGACATGGTTTCCACAATGAGGGCTTGCCATGCAGTGCTGGTTCTCACATCTGACTTTGGGAGAGAGGAGGTGATGAATAAGGAACATCATGGGAGGACCAACCAACCACAGACATCCTGGGTGCCTCTGCCTCTTGGGAAGGATTGGGCTCTTAGCCCCAGGATGTTCTATTACCAGACTGGGGGAAAGGACCTGGGAGACACCTTCTCCATCCCAGCATGGGGGTGGCACTGACAATTACACAGGATTTGCAAAAGGGGTAGGGGGTTTCATTTAGCATCAAAACATAAAGCTTGGACAGGAGTTTGGGGCAGCTTGAAAAAGGTGCTGAATGACATCATGAAATTCCCCAGAGCAAGACGAAGTCATCTGTGGTCCTCTGGAGGCATGGAACACAGTAAAAAGCCACCACTCATCTGTGGGAGCTCAGCCAAAATCCTCAGGTCCTGCAGACCCTCCTTCCAGGCCCCCTCGAAAGTTTGATACTGGCCCATCACTCTCCGCACCCCTCACTCCTGCCCGACCCCCATGGAAGAAAGGGTTGCACATGAGACAAGTTAGCACAGACACTCATGTCTCACATCACACTAGGTACCTAAGGACAGACAAGGACACACCCCAGGAGATGCGTCTCAGAGAGGAGAAGTGTACCCCAAACAACAAGGAAAATTCCTTGAGGAAAAAGGGAACAAAAGACAATAGAGTTTTCATTGTGTTCACACTACGGAAAAAAAATACCTTCTGTTCTTTGCAAAAAACGTGTGAAGGCCAAATCTGTGTTTTTCTTTTCTTAAAAAAAAGGATGTTGCATGAGTTACAATGCAACCAGTATCTTTGTTTGTTTGTTTTCTGCACTTATTAAAAAAAGGATTTTTTTTAAAGTACAACACAGTCAGGTGCGCGGCCACAAAAGAGTAGCTGTCTTTGGCAAGAAGTCCAGGCCGTGGTCCTCTCTGTCACCTTCGGCCCATCTCGCTCTGTCTCATGAAGTGGATGTTGTTGGCGCTGTCTGACAGTTCTGGGTACTGCTCGACGGAGATCACGAAGAAGCCATCGTAGCCTTGAACTCGCCCTGTGTTCAGTGCCTGCTGCTTCTCCCCCTCTGTCCAGGCCCGCAGGCCTTCCTCCCCTTCCCGCAGTCGCTGCTGCTCGCGGGCCCACGCCTGGCGCACGGCTCTCTGCCGGGCCAGCTCCAGCACCCGTGCCTTCTCCTCGTCCAACGTCGTCCCGTAGCGGGTGTTCAAGCACAGGGCCCCGTACTGGAGCTGGATGTCTGTGTAGCGTCTAGTCCTGCCATTGAGCATCGTGTTGATCTGGGACACGGTGACGTTGACCCCATTCTCCAGAGTTCGCCGCCCCCCACTGAGGCCCAGGATGGCCAGGTCGCCTTCTGAAGGCCCTGGTTTCACAAAGTAGTGGGTGTCCACCCCGTCAATGGTGAAGTGCAGGTTCTCTAGGTAGTGGGCGTTGTTCAAGATGGCAGCAACCCTCCGCCCATCCTCGTTGGCCACACTGATGATGTCTGTGGTCACTCGGCCATCCTTCAAGGCAAACTTGACCCCCTTGCCAAAGACTGAGCCACTGGATGCAAACTTCTTTGTCTCTAGGGCCTGCTGGCAGCTGGTGATTGTGGAGCCATAGAGCTGGTCGAAACGTTCTAGGGTGACGAAGGCCTTGAGCTGCTTCTGCACTTCACACTGTACCCCGAGGATAGACTGATGAGGGAGGCGGGGGAGAGAAGAGAAACAGAGGGAAAGTGAGACAAAGGGGGAAAAACCCCGAGAGACTGGAGAATTGGCTTATATAACTAAGTCAAATCTAGACATATTTATTAACCTGTAGCATCCAGCTCTACTGCTGACCACTAGGACATCTGGCCATCCTTCACCCACCCATTCACCCATCCTTCCATTCAGAAACGGTTCAGGGAGCATCTACTCTGTGCCAAGTCCCTTTCTAGGCACTGGAGATACTATAATGAATCAGACATCATCCTTGCCCTGGAAGAACTCATCATTCAGTAAGAAAGATAGATGTGACAACAAATAACGATGATCAAATGTGATAACTGGTGGTCTAAGAGAAGTAATCGTAATAGCTGTAGCTAACATTTCTTGGTCTTTGAGCTACATAATTAGCATTCATTATCTCATTTGATAACAATAACTTTATATAGTAGGTACTGTTGTTATTCTGATTTTACATCTAAGGAAGCTAAGCCTCAAAGAAGTTTTAACTGGCCCACAGTCATACAACTAGTGAGTATTCAAGCCTATATTCAAACCCAGGTCTGTCTGATTCTAGAGGCTCAGTTTCAAGGGCTGCTGGAGGAGGGGGAGCAAACAAGGTCAGAATATCTCAGCCTGAAGGTGGAGGAGTGAGGTGGAGAAGGTGGGTTCAAGGACAGGCTCATGCTTGAGTTGGGACTTGAAGGCTGAGGGGGTGATGTTAGATGGAGGAACGGCAAGAAACACATTCTTGTCTAGAAGGCTTAGCAAGATGAAAAGTAGTGATTTGTATAAACCCTCTCACCCTGCCTTATTGCTCTCTGCCATGTTTATAAATGATTTTCAAGGGGGGCCTCTGCCCCCACAGTGCTTCCTGGAGGCTCCTCAGATGCCCCTGCTCTTGGCTGCTTTGGGGGACAGGTTAGGCAGTGTCTCCTTGGCATACTGTCTACCCGTCCCTCTCAGGGCTCGGGGAGCTCAGCGAAGCCACGTTCAGGTGGGCTCCAGCGCCTTATCAGCAACTCAGGGAAATGGCTTTAGAAACAGGCCCATCGGCTTCTCACTGAAATTAAGTCCTCTTTATAATTAATAGAACCCTGTCTGTGAACAATTATTTCCTGGAGTTTCACGAAAGCTGGAGTGCTCAACAACAAAGATCTCCAATGCTTGCCAAAGGCAGAAATCAATAATTCATTGACAGGCGAGGTTGGCAAACAGGCCGTCAGAGACTGGGGCTCTGCAGAGTGGAGAAGGGAACCGGGTGGTGGGGGAAGAGCTGAGCTGCTGGAATCAGCCCTGGGAACAGCCATTGCTGTGGGCATCTGTGCAGGCCTGGAGGGATAGTGAGGACTGGAGAGGGGCAGAGGGACAGGGCCAGGGCAGCTGAGAGCAGCAGAAGGAGGACAGGCTTTATGGCCAGACAGATTTGGGTTCTCATCGCCTTCTGCCACTTTCCAGCTCAGCGACCTTGGGCAAGTTTCTCTCTGAACCCTGGTCTCCTCATCTGTAAAATGGGGAAAATGCCTGACACACAGGATTGTTTACTTCTTTCAACCATTTGTTCATCCAACAAAGGTTTTCCATGCACCTACTATGCGCTAGGCGATATGCTGGGTACCAAATAAGACCCAGGACTTGCCCTCTTGGAGCTCACAGTCTAGTGGGGATACAGGAAAGAAAACAAGAATGAAAATACAGTGTGATGCATGCTTTGAACGAGGGAAATACAGGGAGCCGCTAGAGCAGCGAGGCGCAGAATCACATTCTCCAGAGTCTAGGGGAGGAGACAGCTAAGCTAAGGCCAAATCAGGTTGGAGTCAGAGACATGGATGTCTAAGTTTCCGACCACCAGCAGCATGCCATCTGCAACCCTGCTTCCCTCCTCAGTCTGTTTTCCCCCTGGACTGGGATGCCCTTGGAGGCCTGGTCTCTGCCTGATTCCTTGCTGCATTCACTGTGTGCAGCATGGGGTCTGGAAGAACCCGCTGCTAGTACAGATATTATAAATGGGGGCTTGGGGAAGTGGGAAGAAATGAGCAAATGGATGGCTGAAGTGAAGGGGAGGGATGAGACTGTTGTTAAGGACCTTTATGGCTATATAATTCGATGAGTCTTTGAAACTGGGTCATAAAAGGAAGACAAGAGAAAGCACCATTTGTTGGAGTACCTACAGACAGATCTGGGTTTGAATTCCATCTCTACCCCTTCCCCGCTGTGTGGCAAGCCTCAGGTATTTAATCTGTAAAATGAGAACAATAATGCCAGGGGATATTTGTGAGTTAACTTATGTAGAATACCTCATAGAAGGCCAGGTACATTGAAGTGCTCAGAAAATGTCACATTTGTAATTTAGAACACACCTTCCCTCCTTGCACTTTTGTTCTGTGTAGTGACAAAGGCTCATTGTTTTTGTGGAACTCCAAACTCTGTAACATACAAAACTCCTTAATATAGCTCGTGAGGGTCTGTGTGCTGTTCCAGCTGGGTCCACAGTGGCTTGCCAGTGGTAGGGTTACTAAGTATTTGCTGAAAGGTTTCTGGCAGGCACTGTGGACGCACACTGGTTTTCATCATCGGCCCAAGCTTTCACGAAAAGTTGGCGGGACCCACTCCTGTAATGTCCAAATGGCCCGAGGGGTGGGCAGCCATGTGCGGGAATTACCTTGCTGTTGTCCCACTCCTGAGTTTTCATCTGTGTGTGGACGAGCTCGTAGGATGGTTCCATGGCATCCATGTCTGGCTTGGGATAGCCAGGAATCACATTGTGCAGCTGGAATCCAAAGGTGAGGAGCCAGCTGTTGACATCTGGGTGGGAGAGAAGCAGAAATATCCCCATGGAGTAAGTAGACCTCAGATGTGACATATCCCAATAAAGCAGCCTAGAGTTAGGCTGCAGGTGGGGGCGGGGATGTGGAGCGGAAAGCTATTTCATGCTATTAAAGCTGGACATCCTCTTGGGAGCCAGCGTCCCCCTCCTAGGTATTTATCTGAGATAGATGTAACTTAAATAGAACCCAGGTTTCCAGACTCCCCTTTTTACTGTCACTTCAACCCCCGAATCTTCAGCTTCATCCTGGGGGGCAGCTGTTGATGGATGAAGACTTCCACATCCACCCCCAACACCAGTAGGAAACTCTTGCAGAGGACTACCACCCCCACAGGAAAGATTTTACTGAGTGACTTTCAAAGAGAAAATTCACTTAAGAAACAAACTCTCCCTCCTCTCCCAATCCTCTTTACAGAGATTAGAGCCTCAGGGCCAAAGTGCCTTAGGGCATGGAGATGGCCTCTATGAAAAATCAAGGAGTTTGTTCCCCCGCCCCCCATCCTGCCTTTTATTTACTCTGAGAGCTCAAGGAAGTCACTTAATCTCCCTGTGCCTTCATTTTCCAGTTTTTACATTGGGCTTCAGGATCTAGCCCCATAGGCATGGGATTTACTGATTTTATAACATTCCTTGGGGGTTACTAATTATAAAAATTAGGTATAGGGACAGGTGGGATTTTGCCATGAGCATTTGGCTCCTTGAAGAACGGAATCAGGAAGCTGGGACATAATGAAAAGAAAGAGGGTGGAAGGTGTGCCATCAGTCACTTGGTCCACTGTTGCTGAATGTGGTTTATGTGCCCCGTACTGTGTCCTACAGACCCTTACCTTGCACAGTCAGGACCCTGAACGGGAGATGAGACACGGGCATGGATAACTTGGACACAGAACAAAGACGAGAGGAGGGCAGAAGTCTTTCAGTTGGACAGGCTGACTAGTCTTCATGAAGAAGGTGGCATTTAAGCCAGACATTGAAACCTGTGTAAATTTTTTCAGGCTTCGATGGAGAAGAAGGGGGCACTTCAGGCAAAGAGCATTGTACAAAGCAAAGCCTGGAGAGGGGAGGTAAGTGCAGGGAGTCTTCACATCACCAGACAGTAGTTCAGCAAGGCAGAGAAAGAACCAGAAAGGAAAATTGTGGCTGGGGCAGGAAGAGCCTGGGATAGGTAGGAGGTGATTTGGGGCCTATAGGAGAGAGACGGACAGCTTGTCTCCCAGCATGGCTCAGCCTTTCTTGGGAAGAGGCAGCTGAAGATGCCAAAGCAGTTGTTGACCCGAGAGACTCAGAGTCTAAACTCTGGGGAAGGCAGGATTTGGAGTTGAGCCTCAGAGCCAGCAACTCCGGGCTGTGGGCCTGCTTTTGGCTTCTTCCAAAGGAGACAGATACCTGGTCAGGGAGGTCCTGTTTAGAGTCCAAGCACTGGCAGAATTGTCTTCCCCTACCCCCATTGAGTTCATCCCAGTGATGGGAGTGTCCTTTGGGGGTCAATGACTGTGTCCCTGTCACCACCGCATCCCATGTTGCCTTCCCATTCAAGAACCTCATGTCTGCCTTTATTTTTTTGCATTTTAGATGTCCCAGAGCCCCTCTCTTGGATGTGAAACCTGGAGGCGCTGAGGTGGAGGGGATGGTAGAAAGGGAAGCTAGAAAACCTAGGCTCTACTTCTAGAAAGATCATATAAGGGAAGGAGCATGGTGAGGCAGCACAAAACCCAGGTCCAGACTCTGCTTCTCCAACTTGCAAACTGTAAACTTGGACAGTTTCCTTAACTTCTCTGAGGTTCAGTCTCCTTATGTGCAAATTGATGGTAGAAATGGTTTTCACCCCGTCATAGAGAAGAATATGAATGTTGTTACCACTTTGGGGCAGCCATCATGTAGCAGGAACTGTTCTAAGTTTATTACATAAATGATTGGATTTAATGTATTTTAAAGCATCCAACTGGGTTCCTGGCTCATAGAAAGTTTTCTGTGTTTCCTCAAACCCCTGCCTCCACGTCCCTGGACCTCCATTTCCTCATTTGTAACATGAGGCACTTGGACCAGCTTTTCTCCAAAGTTCCTTTCCTCACCGAGTTTCTAAGAATCTCCGACTCTATGAATCTTGGCAGATGGTTCTTTGGGAAAACAAAACAAACAGAACAGGGGGGAAGAAAAAACCCTACAAAGCTATTTTGCCTCAGGCTTAGAACTTGCCTCTGAATCTGTAGTTGCAAAGGAAAGCTTCTATCAGGAATACCGCAAATTCCCAGGAAACCAGGGGGCTGAAAAGAGGGCTGGGCCTTAATTATAAGTGATGGAAGGTGGGACACTTTCATTATGCCTTTAGGAAAAATGCTGAAAATTGATTTATTCATTGGTTTTTTCTATGGCGCTCTTCTGAAGAGCTGGGAATTTTACTATTCCTTCTTATGACATTAGAGGTAGACAGTTCCCTCAAGTTAAAAAGCTCCTCTTACCCATCTGTCTCCGACTTCAGTGTGGCCGTCTGGGACAATGATGAAGAATAATAACCCCTTTCACGTGTGCACAGCCTTGCACTTTACAAAGTGGATTTGAATCCAAGAATGAGGAGTTTGGAGTCAGAACAGAGTTCTAACCCAGCCTTGCCACTTAGTTCTCTCTGATCCTCACTTTCCTCCTCTGTAAATGGGGTCAGTAATCCCCATCTCACAGGCTTCCAGGGAGGGTTACATGCCACAGTGTATCCGATGGATCTGTGGTGGACATTTTTTGGTTGCCTTCCTAGCATCCATTCTGCCTTCTTACTCTTCCTTTTTGGGGTATCCCTGGAGGTTTAGGGAAGCTGACTGCACCTAAGGGTTCAGCAATGGAGCATGTGACCTAGGCTAAGCCAATCAGTGTCTTCTATCTCCCCAGCCATAGTGATTGGGTCAGGGGTTGTCATGTGACCTAAGCCTATCCAATTGGAGTATATCTCAAGACTCTTGAGATTTTTAGAAAAAAAGATGCTCCTTTTATTGTTGTTGCTGGATGTGAATGAGGTTGCATGTAGCCCAAGTGGAAGCTAAAAGGCAAGATTTAGTGAGAATTAGTAGTATCTTGGTTTTTGGTAGTAAAATGTTTTTTTGCACCATTTTTTTTCAGCTACAGTAACCTGCCAAGACATCTCACAGGAAACTCATTGGAGGGTGAGGCAGGCGGCGTGCTTAATGCAGACAGATGTAATGGAAATGTCCTCTCAATCTGCTAAGCTTTTCTAGGGCTGGTGGCAAGTTGAGCGTGGTGAATGCTGTGAAACCTTGTTGGGATATCCCTGCGCATCCACAGGCCCCAGGTATGTTTGCATCACACCTGCCCACCACTGTGCTCTCCCTTCTTCCCCACTCCTGCTTTCAACATGACCACCTGGAATTCTTCCCTGAAAGAGGACTCCTCCAATTGCTGTCTGCAGAAACAGGGTCCAGACTGCGTCACCAAATTTGGGGGCCATGTCCCTAAGGGGCACTCATGTGAGCTGCACATGTTGCCCTCTCTAAACCTTTGCATGTATAGTCCCCTCTCCCCAGATTGCCTTTCTCCCCATCACCTGATGAATGTCCTCTCATAAGCGGGTTTCAAATATCAGCTGCTCCCTGGGCAGAGCCAGTTGTGCCTCCTGTGTTTCAATGGCCATCAGTACAAACCATCATGGGCCCCCCACACTGGACAGCAATTGTCTGTCTCCCCTCTTGCAGTGTGAATTCCTGGAGGGCAGGGACCATCTTTCTATGCTCAGTGCCTAAAACAGTGGCTGCACAGAAGAGGCCCTTGTTAAATGAATGAAACTGCCTTAAAATAGGGGGCAGGAGGATTGTGTCACAGGACAAAAGAGGGGGCGACTACTGGGTTTGCAAGTTGGGATATGCCCAGTTTTTGCCCACCACAAACTCTCTTCTATAAAAAGTGCTGGCTTTATCCAGACCTGAATCCCCACAGCTGCTCTGACTCTTGAGGTCTTCTGTGGCTAGCCTGGGAGTGGCTGCTTTCTGGGAAGACTGCGGCTGCTGGAGACATTTCTGGCATGTGTGACCTATGGGACACTTTATACTCAAGTTGGTTTCAGAGTAGTGGAAAGCAAAGCCCACTTTTTAAATCACAGGGTAGAGGAAAGGGAACCAACAGGAGCCACCACTGTGCTAGGCAGGTTATCAAATATATCTCATTTCACCCTTGCAACCATCCTACCAGGTAAGTATTTTCTCTTTTTCCTATTTGTCCAACTGTTCTTTGCTCCTTTCCCTCCTCTTTTTCCCACTCTCTTTGGATTGAATATTTTTTTAGTCTTCATTTTATCTCCACTATTGACTAATTAGCTATGCCTTTGTTTTATTTTTTAGTGGTTGCTCTAGGATTTACAGTATGCATATTTAATGTACCAGAATCGGGGTAGGTATTCCAACTTCAATTTATAGATCAGGAAACTGGAATTTAGGGAAGTTAAGTAATTTTTGTGACCATCATAGCTTTCCTTCACCTAGTTCTGTCTGTCTCCGAAGTCTGAATTTTCCATTACTTCATCCCGAATAAGAGAACTGAATTATTATTATTATTAGCCATACCTTCACCTAACTTATCAGGGGCTCATAGCCAGCCTTAATTCTGGGTCAGAAACTCCCAAAGTGCATTCCAAGGGATGCGCCCAGTGAGATATTAGGGTTTCATGGTCAAATAAGTTTGAGAAATAGTGGGTAAATCTATTAAACAGTTCTCTTTACTACAGGACTTCTTAGAGCCTTTCATAAGGTGAAATATATTCTAAAAATTTAAGAATGGTGGTTGCCCTGTCAAATTGATTTGATCCCAGACCCAGTTTTTCCAGAGCACTTCTCTGAATGAGTGTTTCTTCAAATATATTTTGGAAAATGCTGCTCCAAGAGAAAGTCAATGTTTCCCATTACCCTATATCAGCATTCTCAAGGAAGACTGTCCTGTGAGATGACCAGAACAATAGTGGGTCCTGCCCTCTGAATGAGCCCCGATCCTCACCTGTCATGAAGCACTTGATGTCCTGAGAGTTGCTGATGGGGTTGTTGTTTTTAAACATATAGAGATTAAAAGGCATGATGTTGCTGCTACTAAGATGCTTCCACAACTCATGGTCTGGGCTAGTCCAGCGACCAGCCAGCACATCATAATCCCGTCGCCCCATGTGGACGAGCTTGGTGAGTGGATCATAGAGGCCACCATGGTAGCCAATGATGATCTGGAAGTTGGGGTTGGTGTCCATGTAGATCTCCCCATAGGCTGTGTACAGGATCTGCTTGATCATCAAGCCTGTTCCACTGAAGACAGCAAGAGGAGTCCCAATGTTGTCACAAGCTATGTAAAACTCATCACCACTGCTCAGCTCCATGGCAAAAAGGTGTCCTTGCAGGTCGTAGTAGAGGGATGTGATCTCAGAGCTGGAGTGGTTATAGAGGTGGGTGACCTTGGTGGGGTTGGTCAGGTCTGCATAGAAGAACTGCAGGTGGTGGCTGTGGCTGCTCTTGCTGGACACCCGCCGCCCCAGGCCATCGTAGCGGTACCTGACGCTCCAGCCACCAGCTCGGTTGTAGGCCTTGATGAGCAGGCCAGCTGAGTTGTACTCAAAGACATCACTGCCGCGCTGCCTCAGGAAGCCATCCTCGTCCATCTTGTATTGCACATCACCCAGCCTAGTGATGCGGTCGCGGAGGTCGTACCTTAGTGGGGTGAGCCGGGCACTGTTCCCAGGGCTCAGTAAGTGCAGGTTCCCATTGAGGTCATAGCTGTATCGCCAGAGTGGCTTGTCATTGATGGAGACCGTCTGCAGCTGGCCGTCAGCGTCGTACTCATAAGAGTAGCGGGTGGTGTTGGCATAGGGTCCCACCTTCAGCTCCTTCTTCACTACTCGCCCCATGTTATCATACTGGACGGTCATCCAGTACATGAGCGAGCGGAAAATCTCATACTGCACTTCCTTCATCCGGCCATATGCGTCAAAGTGCTTGGTGTGGGTCATGACCGCCGTGGTGATGATCTGGTTAATGTCATAGTAGATGACACCAAATTTCCCGAACTGCTCTGTCTTGCCTGATACATCGTCATAGCGATAGAGATCGATGGGCAGCGGGGTCTCGTTGATCACGGCCTGCATGCTGGTCACCCGGAAACTGTTGTCATAGTTGTAGTCAAAACGAGCATTGACCATGCCTTCCTCGGTGAAGCGGAAGATCTGGCGGTCGATCAGGGGCCCAATTTGACGGTAGCGGATGGTGCAGGTAAAGCCCTCATTCTGCAGGTTGATGGTCTTCAGCATGCCCGCTGTCTCATCATAAGTGAAGCTCACCTTGGTGGTGTCGTACAGCATCTCGGCTAGCTTCGACAGCTTGCCATACTTGTATATCACCCTGCGGCCAGTGCCCAGGTAGAAGGTGTGGAGGAGGTGCCCATCCTCAGTGAAGTCCTGGATGACTGAGGCATTGCCCTCAGGGGGCTGGTAGATATTCCTGTAGTAGCCCACTGAGCGAATGGTCTCCAGTGTCTGCCGGGCCACGTTGGGCATCGTCACAGAAGACAGACGGTCGTTCTTGTCGAACTCAAAGATATACTGCCTCTGGCTGTGGAGGAGCAGCACCATGGACTGGAGGGAAAGGAGAACCAAGAGTGAGAGGAGGGTGGTGGGAGGAAGGGTAGGTCTGAGTGCCCAAGACTTATAGGAAAGGAATGAAAGGCCAAGGAAACTGGTGGTTCTCCCAAACTCGAGCTTTCCAGCCAATGTGCCATAGGATACTGCAATGGGGAACAGATGTGCTAAGATAAGGATTTCTCTCAGCCCTTGGCCCTGGCAGGGCCTGGGGCCCCAGAGCACTCAGGCCAGTTGCCTTCTTATGGTGAACAGCCTTATCTGATTGCCCCTTTGGTACAAAAATGATGATTTTAGTGTGTGATGGGGTGTGAGAAAGGTTGGGAGCACTGGCCTAAAGTATTTGTAGGAGCCTCTTTCCTGGTTTCCTTGCTCCATATTCTTTCTCAAATCAATCTTCCTACTCAAGCAAGAATGATTTTCCTAAAACACAGTCTGACAATGTCTATTGCCTGCTAAACAACTTCTGTGGACTCCCTGTGGCCTACAGGATAAAGACTGTGTCTGAGAAGGGCATTAAGGTTCTTCACAATTGTTTATGTAGTAATAGGTCATAAGCCCACCCTGGGGTGGGGTGAGCTGTGATGGGAATGGGGGGACCTGGTTTCTCACAAGAGACCACTGTGTGGCCCTCGGAAAGTTCTTTCCCTCTCTAGGTTTGGTTTACAGTAGATTGGATGACCTCCAAGGTCTCCCATAGCACCACCACTGAACATTGCTCTTGGAGACGCTCACCCAGCACAGGCTAGGGGAGACTGACCACAGAGCAAGCAGAGTCTGGGCCCTGAACAGGTGACCAGGAGCAGGGAACAAAGCAAGGACCTGGGTACCAGAACTGGGGCTCTGTACAGGCTCTGTTTCAGGAATGAGTCAGCAGGTAACAGGCCTAGAGATATCTAGGTATCAAAGCTACCATTTTCTCCTATTTGGGACCAACTTTTGATTTCAGGCCCTTTCTGATTCTTAGCCCCTCGGATGAAATGAATCCTGACCTGAAGCAGAAGGAATTTACCAAGGCCACACCCAGCACTCAAAGCTCAGGATTAAGTACCTCCTGCCTAAGTACTGATCCGGGGGCTTCTGCCTTGTCCTCTGTGACCAGAACACACCGTGTGCCCTAGCCCTGGGAGCAGACCCCTGCCTGGCTCCAGACCCTGAGTCCTGCTCCGTAAGTCCAGTAAGTGGTTGAGTCTGTTCCCAGCTGCATTTGATCAGGCGCCATGACCTGATCCTGCCCCATGACCCTCACTTGCCACGCTAACACCATGATCCATCTAGATGCCCCTCAGGACCCTCTGGCCCTCTGTTGCACATTTTCCTGACATTTCCTTTTGGAGACCACACGGGTCAGATCTAATCCATCGAGGTCAGCAGGCTGGGCCTGGCTATGGGTTGAGCCACAATGATTGGCTTTCTATATGGCAAGGCCAGAGATGGAGGGAGACAGACACCTGCCTTCTCTAAGTACGTGTAGCTCCATGTCTTCCCGTCAGCAAAGATCCTGGACGTGATGCGACCTGCCTGGTCATATTCCATTCTCTCAGACATGATGCCCCTCTGGATGCCGGCAATGTGGCCCCCTGGGGAGTACGTCACGTTGACGCCATTCAGCCTGCTGCTGGGTGACCAGAGGCTGGGCCGCCCCGCCTGGTCATACAAGATCCGGAGGGTGAACTTGCGGTGGTCATCATAGATCTTCTCCGTGCGTGTCACACGGTCAAAGTCCAGAGACAGGAGGTTCCGGTTGTGAACCTGGAGAAGGGGGCGGAGGACAGGGAAAGTTAATCTGGACGTTGAGAACTTTGGTCTGAGAAGCTCCTGAGTAGAGGAGGCACCCAGGTCGTGGGTGTCAATAATCAAGGGTTTGGGTCCTGGCTCTGTCACTTTTCAGCTCTGTGACGTTTCCTCATCTGTAAAATGGGAATAATAACGCCAATTACATAGGGCTATTGTGAGGATAAAGACAATACAGATGCTCAGAAAATAGTAGCTGTTACTAAAGATGATCCACACCATTTCCTAATGTGATTCTTCTAATGAAGACAAAAAGGCAGATCCTTCTTGACTCCCTCCTAAAAAGGGAGAGGCCAGTGGGCCCAGCAAATCAATGCCTGACCCCATTTATCATGTGTCAGGCACTGTGCTAGTGTTTGACCCTGAGGAGTTGAAAGCTCAGGGATGTGAAGGGTCGTGCTCCAGATGTCATGGCTGGTGAGTGACAGAGTCTGGATTTATTCTCACCATCACAACGTGCCAACAAATGCTCACTGGCCCTCTGAGTGAGTCCAACCCTTCTTGGGAGTTTGGATTTCTATCCCCTGGGGTGTCTCTTGCCCTTAGCCCCCACAATTAGGGCTTCCTGGTCACCTTGATCAGCTCCCAAGCCATCTTCTCCTTCTTCTTCCTCAGGCCCTGGGAGGCCGTGTGTGCTTGAGTGTCTGATGGCTCTCTGGCTGTGGGCTGCCTGGGGACACAATCCTAGCTCTGGAACATTTTGCTCCTGCCTCCAGGATCAGGAGCCCCTTTTATGATCTCTACCTGGGCTGCTAGGTCAGCTCATAATTCAATTTCCTTTCAGAGTCAGAAATACAGGGCTCCCACAGGGGTAGCAGTAAGTCAGGATTTTTCATATTTTAATAAAGAAATATACTTCTGAGGCCTGTTTCTATATTGGATCCACCCCTTAGGCACTGGTTGCCCCTGAAACGCTGCCAGGTACTCTGAAGCTAAAATGCTGGTGCCTGGCCTTCCGGGGCATTTGGGCACATTTTCTGACTCTTCCATTAGTCACTGGTTAAGTTTGACAAGTAGTAAGGAAGACCCAAGAGGAAAGCAGACAGCGTAGGTCACGTGATGCAAAACCACACATGTGGACAGAGGTAATGAAAGACCCTCTGGGGCCCTGTGTGGTAAAGAAGAGTCTAGAATTAAGGCCAGAATTCCAGCCTCAACTCTGTGGCCAACTTTTCTGTGTGACCTTGGGCAAGTGTCTCTCCCTCTCTGAGTCTCAATTGCCTCCTCTGTAAAACAGGGCTGTTGTGAGGATTGAAGAAACCTAAGTAAATTGCTTAGCAGAGTGCAGGACACATAGGAGGTACTGAATTAATGATTGCAATTATTTCCATCAAATGACAGCAAATGATCACGGTCATTCTCAGAGGAAGTAGAGACATGTGTGTTTCTCTCTTCTCCCCAAACAAATTCTAAAGCCTTGAAAATAAGGATTTATAATGACGATGCTGAGATGACTTTAGCTGTGAATGGCCTGGTTATAATAAGCTTGCCTTCCCAGGGGTAATCAAACACAATTGCAGAAGCAAAAACAGTGTGGCAGACAATTCCCATGAAAAATCAGAGGTGCTGGAGGCTGAAGCTGTGTTCTTTGCTGAGAGGGCAAAGGAAGGTGCAGGGTCTGCACCACTAACAATGACGGGGGCCTTTTAAAAGCATCTTTTTGGAAGGTCCTCTGTGACTCCCCCCAAGGTGAGGCCACCCATCCAGCTGCCCCCTCATCCCCTGGAGGACCCCTAGTGAAGGGGAGCTATACTTCTGTGGCAAAATTAATAAAATTGAGTTAAGCAGCTCACTGGGGAACTGCCTAATGCTTCCTGTGCTCGGCAGTGGCGGCAATGAGATTATTTTACATCTTTCTTTATTAAAAAAGTTCCCAGTTGTATAAAAAATGAGCTCCATTATGGGAGGCGCATCAGGCTAACATTATAATTCCACACGCCGCCACTGTGGGTGGCCATTTATTTTGGGAGGATGTGGAGATGCGGCCACCCGACTGGAGCGCCATTAATCCCAGGTGGGGATAGGGACCAATTAAAGCCTGGGAAACTTTTGGTCCAGTTCACACGGCAGAGAGGAAGTCCTGAGAGCGCTAATCACTGCCGTTTATGAGCACTTGGGGTCTACCCGCACTGGGCTAGGTGCTTGAATATATTATCTTGTTTCTGTAGAGGAACCCTGAGGCTCAGATGAGTTGCTCAAGGCTACACACGAAGCCCAGGCAGGAATCAAAGTCAGGTCAAACTTTCCATTTAGCACACTGCCTCAGATGTGCATGAGGGGCTCAGTGAGGCCGCAGATGGGGGCAAGCCACAGAGACCAAAGACAGCTCAGGAACTAGTGGAAGGCTGTTTCCCACATTAGGTTGTTGCTAGAGTTCTTGGCTGTTGAGGAAACACAGGAAGCATGGTTTTGTGGCTCTGGTTGTGTGATACTGGATAAGTCACTTAACGTTTCTGTATCTGTTGTGGGAATTAAACTAAGAGACAAGGTGCCTATTTCCTAGTCTTTACCACCATCCAGCTATGTGAGTCTAGAAAACTCCCTCCTCTCTTTGGACCTCGGTTGCCCCAGGTGTCAAAGAGGGGCTTAAATGAACTTTCTCTGCTGAAGGGCAGGGGGCTCAAGACAGCCCCAGCCATGTTGCAGGAGGATGCTTGTGGTTTTAGGAGTCAGGAACTCCTGGCTCAGTTCTGTGGCTCCCTTCAGCCCAGTAAGTCCCTGCAGAGCACCTGGTCTGGGATGCACTGTGTGAAAGCCAGGGCTGGTTCCTTTGCTTTCATTCTTCCCATTACCTTCCTTTCTGAAGCTGGAGGGAAGAGAATCCGGGTAATTGGGCCCTGGGTCAGAGGCTACACTCTGCAGAAGCGTGGGAGTGAGGCAGAGAAAGGGCTGGTTTAGGGCATCCACATACTGCAAAGCACTCTGAAGTGCCAGACCACAGATGCCAAGCCACTGGCAATGACAGCTATGGTGGGGGTCATTCTGCTGACTTAGGAAGGATGACTGCCTGGAAAAAGAGGAGAATGTGACTTAGGTTCCAAACAGCTAAACTGAATTTTCGGACATATTAGTAATCATAATAACAATAATAGTAAAAAGAATAGCAGTAACAACAACAAGAGTAGCTATTGTTGACCACTCATTATGTGCCAGACTCGGTAGGAGTCTCCTTATAGGCTCTGTAGGAGTCACTTTATATATTTTTTCTAATCTTTGTAGCAACTTGTAAAATTGGTTTTATCTTCCCCATTTTAGGGCTAAGGAAATCGAGGTTTTTAAGAGATGACAGATTTGCCCAAATTCATTCAGGGAATAATATAAGCTGGAAATCTAATTCATACCTGAGTAACAGCAGAGCCAGTGATCTTTCCACGAGTAATGACTGAAAAGACATACGAGACTCTCATTGCATGTGGTTCCTACTTCACTTTCCCCCCTTTGCAGATGAGGAAACTGAGGGTCCAGGAAAACTTTCTCCCCCAGGGACAGTTTCAAGAACAGAGCCCAGTTCTCCAGACTCTCCTCACTCCTTGCCCCAAGGACCCAGCCACCTCCAGAGGCTGAGACCTGCCTGGAGGCCTGTGCTCACCCGCAGCCGGCGCCCGAAGACGGTGACCTGGCCCCGAGCCTGCTCCTTGCGCTGCCGCCACTCCACCAGGTTGAGGCCGTTGTCGATGGGCAGCGTGACGTTCCTCTTGCCCACGGTGGGGTTGACAGTCCCGGCCAGCAGGTGGGGCTCGGTCTGCAGCGCCACCTCCATGCCATTGGCCAGCAGCAGCCGCAGGGAGCCGTCGGCCCCGATGTAGTAGCTGTTCCGGACCTGGTCTGAGGGAGAGGACAGGGACAGAGTCTGCTCAGAAGGGACAAGGAAGGAAGGAAGAGTGTGTAGAGCAGAGGCAGTGGTGTGGTTTTTAAATGTGTTTATTTTTCTGACTATAGAAACAATATGTTATTATTGAAGAAAACTGGGAAAATATACAGAGATCATCCATAATCTCATTACCCAAGGAAAACTATTATAAATATTTTGGTATATTCCTACATTTTAGGATATTTCCTAATACATTTATAGTTTAAAATAGTTGCTTATAGAGTTTTTCACTGATCATTGTATTACATTGTTGAATATTTTTCATAAATCTCCTTAATGACTGCATAGTATTCCATTTATGGAAATACTATAATTTATTTAACCAACCCTCACATAGATATTCTGATTGTTTCCAGTTTTTCATAATTAAAGTAACAGTGGAAATAAATATATTTTAAACATTATGCTAAATGAACGAAGTCAGACACAAAGGGCCACATATTGTGTAAGTGAGTCCATTTATATGAAATGTCCAGAATAGGCCAATTCATAGAGACAGAAAGTAGATTAGTGAGGAGAGGGGAAATAGGGGGAAACTGCTAATGGGTATGGTGTTTCTTTTTGGGCGTGATAAAAATTTTCTGGAATTAGATAGTGGTGATGGTTGTACAACTTGTGAATATACTAAAAATCACTGAATTGTACACTTTAAAAGAGTGAATTTTATGGTATGTGAATTGTATCTCAATTAAAAAATATATTTCTTGGATAAATCAATGTCTTCATTTAGGGTTATTTAATAAAAATTGACTCCTAAAAGTAGGATTACTAGAGCAAAGGGTTGAACATTTTTAAGGTTCTTGATATACACTAGGGTAACAATATTCCTAACACCCAGGTGAAAAATAACTCCAATACTTAAATCACCAACAGAATGCCAAATATATGTTTTAAATCATTGTCATATATACATGACGTATACGTATATATGACAATGAATTAAAAATAGATCTGATTTTGAAATTTTAAATCTGATTAAAACATTTTAATTCAGATCTTTAGATAAAAGAAACTTCTGGAGAAAAAGTAAATTTTGGCTGTAAAACACACACTGAATTTTTTTCTAAAAATGGAAACAATATCTCTGAGTTTGTGCTGTGCTCTCCTGCCTCCTTCCCTTCCTTGGCTGTTGCCTCTATCTGCACTGCCCCTCTCCTCAATAAAGGCCAGCCCAAGTGCTTCCTTCGACGCTCTGCTTAAATGTCATCTCTTCCCAGAGGCTTCTCCTGTTCCTCTGGTCAGAACGAATGCCTCCCCCTCCTACACATCTCTTAACCTCTTCATAGGCCTCATTAATGTTCTTGCAGTTGAGAGGTGTAGGGTTGACCATTCTGACAATGACTTAATTCTCAAATATCCCAATGTTTCCTGCGAGAGACACTATTGCATAGAGATCAAGAGCATGGACTTTGGAGCCAGGCGACCTGGATTCAAGTCCCAGCCCTGCCACTCTCTTACTGTATGACCTTGGGCAAATTCTTTGACCTCTCATGCCTCTATTTCTTCATCTGTAGACTGGGGATAATAATTGTACCCTCACCTCAGAGGCTTAAGTGAGATAATGAACATGAAGAGCTGAGAACAGTAGTTGGCATATAGTAAGTGTCATGTAAATGTCAGTATTACTGGTTTTATGTGCCTGGCACCATGCTAGTCATTGTCACGTATATCTCTTGTTGTCTCTCCTCTATCTCCACCACCCCATTTCCACACCTGTCATAGCGAACATTTATAGTACAATCCTGGGCCTTAATAGCTCCCCATTGCCTTTATTTTTTTATTTTTTTTATTTTTTTTTAAATTTTTTATTTATTTATTTTTCCCTCAAAGCCCCAGGAGATAGTTGTATGTCATAGTTGCACATTCTTCTAGTTGCTGTATGTGGGACGCGGCCTCAGCATGGCCAGAGAAGTGGTGCGTCAGTGTGCGCCCGGGATCCGAACCCAGGCCGCCTGCATCGGAGCGCATGCACTTAACCGCTAAGCCACGGGGCCGGCCCCCCATTGCCTTTAGATTAGTGGGTAAGAGAATGGCTTCTAGAGCCTATCTGTCTGGGTCCAAATACCATACTAGGTATGTGACTTTGGACCAGCTACTTAACCTCTTGGTGCCTCACTGCCTTCATTTAGAAAATGGGAGACATTAATAATACCTATCTTAGAGGGTTCTTGTAAGGATTAAATAGGACTATGAATGTAAAACACTAACAATATACTTCATACTTAATAAGTGCTCCAAAATGTTAGCTATCATTATTGCTTTCATTGCATGTGCTCAGTACACGTTTGCTGGGTTGAACTAGATATATTCCGGGCCATGTCAAGAAATAAGGATGTAGTTTTTGTAGGAAACCCTCACTGAATCTTCCCTGGTGGAATAACATCAGATCGGCCCCTCTCTCTCCCTCTCCATCTTTCTCTCTCTCCCTCACACACACAGAATTCTAAAATCTGCCTCAAACTTGCTATGCATTATTCACTGACAATCTGTATTTCGCTTCCTTTGAACAGTGAAAAAGCCTGTGTCAATTTATCTTTTAAAGCTGCTTCTTGCTGAATCCACGTATGTCCATTAATGGTGACTTTGGATGGAACAGCATCTGTAGAGGCCCGTGTCAAATGATCCCCATTTAACGGGAGCTGTGACTTCCCAAGGCCGCTGCTCATTAGTAGCTGCTTCTTATTTCTTCCCATAGTTCAGACATAAGACGAAAATGAAAGAGCTTTTTACAAAGACTCTACTGAGGTGGCTGCAAAAGTGAGCATCTGAGCCTGGTATGAGAGAAGGAAAGGGAGCTTGGCAGAGGCACCAAAGAGGAGACACAGGTACCACGCTGCCTGGATTCCAAGATGTACTTCTCCTTTTCACATTTTAATGTTTCTGAAATTGGAATGTGTCTTCATTCCTTGTATAAATTTCAAGCAGTGTCTTTTTCCCCCAACCTGAAAAGTTGTCATTAAATTGATGGCACATCTTTAAAACCGAGGCAATGTGGCACTTTTGAATTTAAAAAAGTTGCCCAAATATAAGAAAGCCTGCATTAACTTTTGAGAGAAATGCTCAAAGCCAGCTTAGAGGTGGATGAGACAACTCTTGACCACAGGGAAGAAAACAGGCCTGAAGGACAGACGTCCGAGGAATCAGTGGCCCTGCTATCCTTGGTCAGGCAGAACCCTGGCTGGCTTGGAATTGGTACCCACTCGTGGCAATAACCCAGTCAGAGCATAAATACCTGAGGTGTGTCCCAACCCATTTCTAAAGGTGCTTGGTGGGGAAGGAACTCTGGGGCTTGTTTATTCTTTCTTTGACCGAGAACCGCTATTGTTCTTTGAGCTTTTTTTTTTTTTTTTTGTGAGGAGATCAGCCCTGTGCTAACATCCGCCAATCCTCCTCTTTTTTTGCTGAGGAAGAGGGCCCTGGGCTAACATCTGTGCCCATCTTCCTCCACTTTATATGGGACGCCGCCACAGCATGGCTTGCCAAGCAGTGCGTCGGTGCGCGCCCGGGATCTGAACCAGCGAACCCCGGGCTGCCGCAGCGGAGCGCGCGCACTTAACCGCTTGCGCCACCGGGCCGGCCCCCCCCCCTTTTTTTTTTTTTTTGTGAGGAAGATTGGTCCTGAGCTAACATCCTTTGCCCATCTTCCTCTTTTTTTTTTTTTTTTTGCTGAGGAAGATTAGCCCTGAGCTAACATCTGTGCCCATCTTCCTCTATTTTGTATATGGGATGCCACCACAGCATGGCTTGATGAGCAGTGCGTAGGCCCGCACCCGGGATTTGAACCTGCAAACCCCGGGCTGCTGAAGCAGAGCATGCAAACTTAACCACTACGCCATTGGGCCGGCCCCTTTGAGCTTTTTTAAAGGCATAGGACTACATTTGGGAGTAAAAGTCGTTGTGAAAATATACAGTTATTTCCTTATAGTAAACCAAACTACCTGTTAATTAATTAATTAGTTAATTTATCCAACAAGTACTTACTGAGCAATACTACATGCCTGGTCCATGCTGGTCACTGTGTATGTTGTCTAAAGAAATGATCTGAGCAACCCTATGAGGCAGGTATTGTAATTCACCCCATTTCCCAGACCCAGAAACTGGGGCTTGCAGAAGAGTGACTCCAGCCAATTCACACAGGTAGGAACTGGCACAGCGCGCATAGGGACCCGGTCTGTCTACCCCAGAACTCCTACTCTTTGAACTGCCCCACACCATTTGACATGGCTTCAACTTGCTTTCTTTTCCCGGAGAAGAAAATTGAGGGCCGCTGCGATGTGGGGGCAGAGTCAGGACTAGAATTAGGGCCTCTGACTCCCAGCCCAAGGCTCTTTTTACTACTCTCTGTCAAAGCTTTTGGGAATACAAAAAACCATCTGGAGGGTAAGGGGTTGAGAATCAAGCAAGGCTTTCCCCGGTGATGGCTTCTTTTTTGTTTTTTTCTTTCATGCTTACTACGTCCAGCAAAGCTGCAAGCCCCATCCTGGGTCACCATGTCCCATGAGAACAACTGAGGCAGACAATTTATGGCCCCCTCCATCATGTTTCATCATTGTGATTTACCTGATGCTAAAAGATCACACCAGGGATCACTGGATGGGTGCAGAGAAGAAGGGCGTTTTCTCTGTGGAATCCTAGCAGAGGCACAAACTGTTCCCACCTGAGCTTCAGGAAGGACCCTCCATGCCCAAATCCCGTTCCTAATTAGGTGTAATTATTCTTGTCCTTTGTCTTCGCCTGCGCCAGTGTGAGAGGAAGTCTTTAATCTGGGAGCCATTGGAACGGCAGAATAGTGAGGTCACCTGGACCAGCAGCTAATGGATTCTCTACCCTTTGTTCCCATGATAATGGGATGAAACAGTGAAATATTACCCTGATGCTTCTGGGGGAGAATTTATAGGACTCAGGCTGGTGTGTTTTGCAAATTAGGTGGCAATACAGAGAGAAACCAGTTATAATGCTTTCCTGTTCTTGGGCAGCTCCAGGAGCAGCTTGTTGCTTGTGTCATCCTGTTCCAAAGGGGTCTCCCCACCCCTCTGCCTCAAAGTCCCCCAGCCCCACCTGGCTTACCTTGCAGCAGTGTATAGAAGGCACCTGAGGCAGACAGGTTGGTGGTTATGGTGACATCATCCTTGCTGGAGGTCTCTACCTGGACATGCACTGAGCTGTCTGTGTCACTTCGGAAACTGCTCACCTGGCCAGTAGGGAAGGTCACATTTGTCAGGCGGCCAAAGCTGTCATACCTGAAAACCAAGGGGTGGCTCTGAGTAACAGAAATATAACACTGCTATAGCTGGAACTCGGCATGTTCTGCCTTATGCCACAGTATTGTATTTCCTTCTGGTCGAATACATTTCCATGTCTCCTACATTTCCTTGCACATAGTTTTCAGGATACGACTCCACCTGCTGATACCCTTCTGCAGGCAAACGACTTACCTCTCTGAGTCTTCCTTTCCTACTTCCATAAAGTGGAGATGATAACTCCTGCTCTGCCTACCACCCAGGATTACTGTGAGGAACATGTGGAAGTTCCCTGTAGCTATAAACCAATATTCACCCAAGAAGGGTGAGATGCTGGTGGCCATATGAGATTGCTGACCCAGAGTCTTGGGGTGGGGGTGGGGGGCATGGGGACGCACTCCCAGAGGGGAAGTGGTCAAATGTAATGCTTGAATCCCCTCTCAAAACCCCCAAGAACTGGTTATACAGTTTCTTCCTGAACAACACTAGAGATGGGGCTTCCTAGGAAGCTACAGATTCTGGGAAAAGGGTACTCTGAATTCAGACCAGGACTCTGCTGCATAAGCAGGCTAGACAGATGGGCTCTTGCAACCTCTGCCCATCTAGATTTCACATCTAGCACCAAGCAGCTGTGTATCTGCAGCTTTCAGAACTCACAGCTTTGCTCTGGTGTGGTTTTTCTGAAGCGTCATAATTGAATTTTAATTCTCTTTCCCATTCTCCTGATAATAATAAAAGACCTGTGATTCTTGAACACCTACAATGTACCAGGTATGGTGCCAGTGGCTTTTCATACATTCTTTCATTTAATCCTCACAACTACTCTAAAAAGTATATATTATCTCCTTTTTGGAGGAGGCTCAGAAAAGTTAAGTCACCTGCTCAAGGTTACACACCTAATAAGTGTGGTAGAGTCAAAATTCAAACTCAGATCTGTCTGCTTCCAAGCCACCACTTGCTTCTCTGTCTTCAACGAGCATTTCTGTACCGTCCATTTGCAAGGTGTGCTCTCCCACCTGCTGCAGAGTGGTTGGGAGGGGGCAGGGAGTAGGCTATTAACATTTTAGTTATTATTTTTAATTATGGGAGGCTGAAGTGTCAAAAGGTAGGTTTAAATAGCCTTTTTGCATTTGTGTGTGAATGGGGGAAGAGTTCTTCATCCAGATGTCAATATTTCTGAGTTCTACTCATGCTTAAGCTTGCTGCACGGGTTCAGCCATATATGTCTCCCCCATGTACTCTGGGTCTCCCTACTGGACTTTCTTCCTGCCTTGCTTCTAATCCTGGAGTAAAGCTGGCCTCTGGACCCCTGAGGGTTTTAACTATGGTGAAATGAAAGGCCTGAGAGTTCAGGTCCATCCTGGCTCTTCTCATGATTTCTTCAGCTGGGCCTGGCTTCCTGCCAGGACCCCTGGGTCCTGCAGTTTCCATGGTTTCAGGTGAGACTTAGTGGGTGAGACTAGGCAGGCCTTCGCTGAGCAATTTTCTGCTCAGGTCAGATTTGGGTGCTGCATGGACTCTGCCATCTGCCAGCTCTTTCTGAACCTGTGCCTGGCACTGATCATGACACTCTGTACACTGAATGGTGAGAGTCCCTGGCACAGTCTGCCACAGAGGAGGTGTTGGTAACGGTGTTTTGAATGAATCATCCCAGTCCTGGACACAAGTCCCACTCTGGGGGAAGAGCCAAGGAAGTTGAATCTCTCTGTTGCTGAGGCCTGAGGCAGGGGAACGGAAGCTCTTCCAAGATGGCGAGCAACTCAGTGGTCTCTACCCATACCTCAGGCTTGGGCTTGGTGGGGCAAGGCTGTGGGTCTATATCAGTCCTTTGGGCTCTCCTATAGGCAGTTAAAGGGCTTTGGAAACCTGTTTCCTGTCATGATTTCTCATTTTTCTTCCTTACTACTGAGTCAGGTTCTCATAAGAAAAGGTCACTTTGCCTTAGGGGAGAGTGATGGTGTGGCTTGAAACCTGGACTGGAGGGTCAAAGGTGAGAGTGCCGCTCAGAGCCAGGTGAGGGAGTGATTCTGAGAGATTGCTGCTAGGAAGGATGGCAACGATCTTTGGGGTAAAGATCTGGAATGTTTGTCCGAAGGCCTCTCTCACCTGCAGACTCATTCAGAGTTTTGTTCCCTTTAACTGTAGGTTCTCTTTAACCCTTATGGTTGCTGAAAATTTGAACAGGAAGGAATTTCACAAAAACGTTTACAGTGGTTATCTCTGGAAGGTAGAATTACAGGTGATCTTAATTGCTTATGTATTTATATTTTATATCCCCAAGATTTTCTATAATTAACATGGATTATTTTCATAATCAGAAAAGTGCTTTGACAACCCAAGTGATGCCACATACCAGGAGCTCATGAGCATGGCCATCTTGGGGAAGAGGACCTTTTAAATTACCGGCATTTGTAGAGTCTCACTTATAGGATATCTGCCAATATCACTCTCCAGGCCTTTTCAGTAAAATAACTAGCACACTCCAAATTCCTGAGCCCCAAATCAAGACCCCCCAAAATTGGCTCTGCCCTGGTCATCTTAACTGTATTTGTGGTCTATGAGTAACGGAGCCCTGTTGGACCCTGAGTCATCTTTTAAATCAACAGGAAGATCCATTTCGGTCCCACAGGTTCAGGGGATGGGTATGCTGTGCTAGTCCTGTTATCCATGTACATACTCTTTATTAATGAGACTACTTACTCAGACTATCTAATTTCCTGACCTAACCGGATAACAGAGATTTTATTATACCAAGATACTTAAAAAGATACTTAAAAGGGAGTTATGGAGCCTTACAAATAAGACTTGATAGAGAGATTATTAATCAGGGGTCAGATGTCACTTCAATACTACTTCTAACAAGGCCTTGCCCAAGGCCACTTCATAAAGCCCTCCCTGGTCTCTCCCGTCCCTTCTTCTCCCAGGGATACTCCGGCACAGCTCTGTCACAGACTGTGTCCCCTGCATCGTAATAGCTGATGTTCAAATTGTCTCCCGCTTCGGCCTGGGAGTGCTTGAGTCAAGACAGGGCTGTGGAGTCAGACAGCCAGACTGGGACTCTGGATCCTACCACCTGCCAGCAACGGGGCCCTGGAGGACTGGCTCTGTTCATGTTAGCTGCTCCAGCAGTGGGAATGGCAGAGAGAAGACAGGCAGGGAACGTTGGCTGAACAAATAAATGAATGCATGATTGGATGTGTGAAGCCTTTTTCCTGCTCTGCTGGAAAGGGACCATGATTCATTCACATGCTACCTCCTGCAGGACTTGACAGAGGCTTGACACACAGTAGGGACATGATAAACATCAACTGAATGCACAAATATGGACATAACCACTTTCACTAAATGATACTTCAGCAATCTCCGTAGGCCTCTCCCCAGAGTTTTACTCTCCAAGACAGAAAGAGGCTTTGCATAAAGGCAGACGATTGTAATTATTATTGAAGATAGCCTGTAATACATAATTAAATTGAGCCTGAAGAAGATACAATGAAAAGGACCCATGCCTTCAAGATCTGGTTTTCATTTTATACGAGATGGCCAAAAAACAGTAATTTCCACTCCTCACATTTTCCATTAAAAGGACTGAATGTCTTAATTAAATGAACATCAAATAGAACAGCCAATTTATAGAATTTTCTTGTCTCCTATTCATTCATTTCAGTGCCTTCCAGAGCTTGAGAAATGCCACTGGATCTCTCTGCTGCCTGATCAATAACTGTGATTATCCCATCAGAACACTGTTGCTTCTGCCTCTGTGGGGAAGAAATGGAGCTGCCCATCTTCTAGACCTTGAACACCTCTGCCCTGTGGCCCCCTCAGTGGAGCCCTTTCTCTTCCTGCTCCAGAGCTGCTAAGAGAAAGGAGGCTGGTGCTGCTCAACAAGGTGTTGGGGGATAGTTCTCTGCACTTGCTGGATTCCAAGTGGCTGCTTCAGACCCTGGCCCCGTGATTGGGTGACTTCTGAACAACGTCTTAGTTATGTCTGTCGCAGCTTTACTTTAATTACTGGCAAATTTTCTTTCTTTCTAACCAAAAGGAATGGAAGGAACGTGTTGGTGTGGGAAGGTCCTTGGAGCCAGAAAGTCTCGGCTTTGAATCCAGGCTCTACACTTGCCAGCAATGTAGCCCTAGGGGAAGGGCACTCAGTTCTGTTTTCTTGTCATCTCCCTGAGGGAAAAAGGGACTGTGGTGGGTCACTGCTGTACCCCCAGAACTTAGAAGGGTGCCTTGCATATAGCAGGTGCTCAATAATGTGAATGAATGTTGGCTGAATGACCTGCTCCTTCCTGCCTCTCTTTCTGATTTCACCTTGAACTCTATTCCTCGTACTTCCTGCATTCCACTACCTCTCCTTCTGTTCTCCAAACATGCCAAGCTCAAGCCAGCTCACACTTACTGTTCCCTTTGCAGGGAATGTTCTTCCCTCCAATTTTGGTTTGGTTAGTTCCTTTCATTACTCAGGTTTTAGTTCAAATGTTATCACTCCAGTGAGGCCTTCTGTGATCACCCTTTCTGATGGGTCCTCCCATCACTATCACACTATCTTATTTTATTGTCTTCATTGTACTTACTTATTTTTGTGTGTGTGTGAGGAAGATCAGCCCTGAGCTAATATCCATGCCAATCCTCCTCTTTTTGCTGAGGAAGACCGGCCCTGAGCTAACATCTATTGCCAATCCTCTTCCTTTTGGTTTTCCCTTTTTCTCCCCAAAGCCCCAGTAGATAGTTGTATGTCATAGTTGCACATCTTTCTAGTTGCTGTATGTGGGACGCTGCCTCAGCATGGCCAAACAAGCAGTGCGTCGGTGCGTGCCTGGGATCCGAAGCCGGGCCGCCAGCAGCGGAGCGCGTGCACTCAACTGCTAAGCCACGGGGCTGGCCCAATTGTACTTATTATTTTGTTTATATGTTTACTTGTTCGTTGTCTGTCTCTTCCCACTGGAATATAAGCTCCATGAGGATAGGGACCTTGTCTGTATTTTCAGGGCCTAGAGGAGTACCCAGCATATAAAAGGTACTCAATACATATTTCTTGGATGAATTAATGAATGAATGACTGAATAAATAAACAGTAGCTATTATTATTGTTTTTTCAAGATGTGGACTGAGAATAACTAAGAATTCCACCCCTTTTACCCGCTCCCCCTTCCATATGAGGAAGGGAAAGTTCACTAATATTCACGGAGTACCTTTTAGGTATTTATCAAGCACCGTGCTCATAACCATCTTTTGAGGTAGGTATTATTATTGTTATTTCACAATTCAGGAATATGAGGCTCAGAAAGGATAACTAACTTGCCTAAGATCACACAGCTAGCAGAGGAACAGGATTCAAAGTCAGGTCTGTCTGACCTTAAAGTCTGTGTTCTTTCATCAGGCTTCCCATAAAAGTGATGCTGTTTCAAATCATAACCTTTGTGTTCATCACTACGTTAAAGAAAAACTTGTGTTTGGAAATCTCAAGTGGGTCAAGAAGGCTGACAGTTTTTCCTTCAAGATGCTTTGCTTTGATATCACTGCAATTGACTTTGCAGTGATGGCAAGTCCCTATTTGGGGGTATGATAGAGATGGCCAGATGATTGGCTTTCCATTATTTCCTTCCACTGACTTTTCTTCACTCCATTTTCCTAAAGCATCTTTGGAGCATGAGGAAAGAAAACCATAAAAGATTCATACAGTTGCTGTGAACTTGCTCTCAGAAGAGGACCACTAAAGGGTATCTGCACACACACTGCAAGGCTTTCTTCTTCACACTCAATACTTCACTCCTCAAGCCACTTACTATGTGCAGCCAGCAAGGAAAATGCCAAATTGCCTCTCTGATGCTAACTTTTTTGCTGATCAGACTTTTGGGTTGGAAAATAAAGATTTGATTTTTATGACTTTCATCTATGACTGTTTCAAACAACACCATCATCAACAAGAGGAATTGGACACTGTATCCTCTGTGAATAATTAGAGTTCACAGCCCATGCACACCAATAGTTCCCTTGGCCTCAGGCCACTATCATAGATGGCATCACTACATCATTAGCTACTCCCAAACTGTATCAGAGCCAGGGCACTTTTGGGCTTCTGCAATAAAAACTTGTACTTGCTGCCCATTTCCTATAGAATTAAGTCCCAGTAATGAATTCTAGCCTTCAGGATTTCCAAGATCTAGTCTACCTTACCACTGTAGGTCTTCTCTCTTGCTGATGTTGTACTTGAGGCAATGAGTCTGGTGGAAAGTGCTTAAGATTGAGGTGGATCTGGGATTGAATCCTGGCTCTGCCACTTGTGTCTACAGTATCACAGAGCCAGTCAGTGTCTGTTCTGCTTATTCTCTGTTTTCCCCCTCAGATCCTTTCTCTGCCATTCTCTGTGCCCAGAAGGGCTGACCCTTGCAGACTGCATTACTGAGACCCCTTGCTGGCTTGCTTCTGGTTGGATTCAGTCAATGTCAGGCACTGGTAAGAGACTGGAGGTCAAGAGAAGTTTCTACTCACTCCCTATCTCCTTTAGTGCCATATTTCTAATAGTGGCTGCATCTATCCACAATTACAGCTTCTACCAGATGGCTTCTCTTTTGTGGTCATAGCTCCCACTGGGCTTCAGTAATTAATACTCTATTCCTTCCCTGCCTTGCCCTTAAGCCTGCATGTTGGTCATGATTGTTCACTGTTTTTAGTGCCTGGGTGCCTCACATCCTTTCTTAGTTCCTTTATCCCTGCCTACACCTCTAGAACATTTCTTCATTTGAAAGATATTTTTGCTGGGTATAGAATTCTGGGTTGACAGGTTTTTTTTTTTTTGGTTTTTGTTTTTGTTTTTTTTTCCTTTCAGCACTTCTGTCTTTCAGCTTGCACAGTTTCTGATGAGAAGTTGGCTGTAATTTTTAATCTTTGCTCCTCTGTATAAAATGCCTCTTTTTTTTCTGGCTGCTTTCAAGATTTTCTTTTTGTTTTGTATTCAGCAGTTTGAATATGATATACTTAGATGTGTGTGTGTGTGTGTGTGTGTGTGTGTGTGTGTGTTTATTCTGCTTGGTGTTTTCTGAGTTTTTTGGGGTCTGTGGTTTAGTGTCTGTCATTAATTATGGATAATTCTCAACCATTATTTCTTCAAATATTTCTTCTGCCTTCTTCTTGCTCTCTTCTCCTGGAATTCTTCTCCAATTACATGCATATTAGACCAGTTGATATTGTTCCCCTGCTCTTAGATGCCCTGCTCTGTATTTTTTCACTCATTTCTCTTTGTGTTTCAGTTTGGGTAATTTCTATCAATGCATCTTCTTTCCTCAGCTGTGTCAAGTCTACTGACAAGCCCATTAGAGGCATTCTTCATCTTTGTAACTGTGTTTTTCTTTTCTAGCATTTCCATTTGATTCTCTCTTATAGTTTCAATTTCTCTGCTGAAATTATCCATCTGATTTTGCATATTGTTCACCTTTTCCATTAGAGCCTTTAACGTAATTATAGTTATTTTAAATTCTCTGAAAGATAGTTTCAACATCTGTGTCATATCTGAGTATGATTCTGATGATTCCTTTGTCTCTTTGGAGTGTGTTGATTTTTCTTGCCTTTTTGTATGCATGTTCACTTTAAAGTGTGATATCTTGTGTAGCACAGTAGAGACTAAGGTAACAGGTTTTATGGAAATGGGGATGTGTTTCCTTCTGCTAGGACTTTAGTGAGGGAGTTCGAGTTAATTTAATTAGGATTTGGGCTGGTTTGAAGTTTGTTGTTTCTATGGTTAACCTTAGTGCATCACAGGCTTTAAATTCCTCCAGCAATACCTTGTGTTTAGGGGGAAAAACTGGTTTGCCAGAGGGTTTTTTTCCTCAATGTCTACTCCATTCTCAGCTTTAGGTCCCCTCTTTGTGCTGGGCCTTATAAAGGGTCTCTTTCCATGTTCTCATCCCTTTCTTATCTCTTTCCCAGTAGTATTCTGCTTTTCATTGTTATATTTAGCTTTTTAGCAAGTGGTAGTGGGTAGTGAGCATAAGAGAGTTCTCTCTTGTTCTGATTAAGCCTCAGTCTTATATATGCATGTGTCCCTGAGTCTCAGGAGTGTGGCCTCTTCTGTGCTCCTGCCCCTTTTCAGGCTGTAATTCTGGGCCCATTACATATTCCTGTTACTCTCCTAGCAGTAGTTAAAATTTTTTTTCTTCCTTCCTTCAGCTGCAATGAGTTTCCACCAGTGCCTAAGTAGGATAGTGTCAGTTGCCCCTCTCTCCACAGATTAAGGCTTTTGTTCCATGTAGGAGATAAGGTGAGAAAGGTCTGGGTGGAACAGGCAGATATGTGTGCCCCTCCCTCAGCAGCTGCTGTACCCCTCCCCCAGGTCTACACAAGGAACACTTTCTTAAGTCTTTCTCTACTCTTTTCTGTGAGTACCTGATGGGGTTTGTGGAGAAAAGTTCTGAAGAGGATGTGGACTCTCCCAATGTCTGCAGCCTCCAAGGGCTTTATACTTTCTTGCCAGTACACACTTAGCCTTTATAAATTCACCAACCAACCTAACTGAACCCTTATTACGCATGACTGGTTGCTTCTACCCCAGGGAAGCTAGTGCTCACATCTTGTCTTTCTCTTCAGGAGTCTGTCTCTCCTTGGATTTTGCCAGTTGGTTGCCCTGTGACCTCAGAGAAGGAGTTCAAGGAAAACTCATGAATTTGCCATTTGTCTGGCTTATTTTCATTGTAAGGTTGGGAACGATGCTCTTTCTAGCTCTTACATCCTCAAGCAAAACCTGGAAGCCAAGTCTCTTCATTTGAATCATTTTAGTTGAATCCTATTTCCTGCTGGAGCACTGATAGTGCTGGAGCTGGGATTTAAATCTAGTATTCTTCTCACTATAGCATATTTTTGTTACCTTCTTTATCTTCCTTCTCTGCTGAATTTACATTTCATTCATAACATATTTACTGAGCACCTACTAGGTTGTAAGCCCTAAGCTTGTACAGAGATATATTAGTCAAGGTCTCACAGTAGTTAGTGTGAACATAGGAATGACATGGGCTATCACAGGGCACCATGGGATGCCAGAGCCACTTCTCCCTATGAAACAGGGGAGCTGGTTGCTCATGCCCACTCAAGAAGCCAATTTTGGAACCTCATGCTTATGAGGCCATTTTCTTAGCCTCCAATTGCCATCTGCACAGGAGTCCAAGTCTGAAATTAATGATGCCACACATTGCAGATGAGGACTGCATTACAGACTTCTTTGAGGTTTTCTATCAGTAGATCTGTGGGCTGAGGGAAGGAAAGTAACCTTGATTACCCAGAACTGTGCACTCTTTAAGTCAAGTTGCTCTGAAGTGTGTGATGTTTATGTTAGATGTATTATTGAATCTGCTGAGAGGATCGATAAAGCCAACTTAAAACTTGTTTCAGTAATAGCCCACGTCACAAGCAAGCCTGGGTTGATTTTTTTTTTAAATATTAGAGCATTTGGGTTGGAATCCACTAAGCTGTCTCGTGGAGCTAAGAGTAGAAAATTCACTAGAGCAATAGTGCATTGACAAAATCTGTCCAAACCTGTGTTAAGAAACACCATAATGATAATAATATCACATCCTCACTTCTTGGGAGCTTCAGAGTTTGCAAAGTATTTTCACTTTCAGTATTTATTTAGTTTTTTGATCCTCATAATGGCCCTTAAACGGGGTAGGGCAGTCATTATTTCTGTCTAGTTGAGACTTGGGTTTGGACGTCAGCCAGCCTGCCCTGAGTCACATAGTAAACATCCAGTGAAAATAGCTATCTGGTACCCTATGCTTTGTTTACAATCTGAGCTGAACCATTTTCCTTGACTCACTCTGCATGCCTTTTTCCAGCCCATTTTGGACATTCTCAAGGACCTGATCCTTTTCCTCATTCATATCTTGATCCTTCAGACGACACTTGACTCTGCTCTTCTGGTCTGCCCTCTAATTGCTACCTCCTTCAATTACAACTTTTGTCTGCTCCTTTGATTAGTTTACTTGCAGTTGCTCCTGGATAATACCTTTCATGCACAAACAACATTTCTGCAATTACTTGTACTGCCACTAATATTGCTTGAAATAATAATAACAACAGCAACAGCAGCTATCACTTGAGTACTTATGATGAGTCAGACATGGAGTCGTCCATATTTTATCCCATTGAAATTTTGAACCTTAGACTATCCCTGTGAAATAGATACTATTTTAATCCCTATCATACAGATAAGTTTCAAAGAATTTCAGTGAACCCAGTCAGTGTAGTTGAAAGAACACAGACTTGTGTTCTGGCTCCACTAGGTACTCACTGTGTGATTTTAGATTAGTTACCTAATCTCTCTGTGACTCAGTTGGTTCATCTGTAAAAAATGTGGTGATAATTCCTACTCTCAGAGGTTGATGTGAAGATTAAATGGGAAAGAGCCTGGCACACAGTAGGATCTCAAAAAAAGTAAGTTTCTCTTTTTTATTTTAGAGCTTTTATCTTTAACTCCTGAGAACTGCTATTAAGTGGATACTTTGGAATTCCAAATGCCATTTTATAAAAAGCAATGGTACTAACTTCTCCTTCTTCATAAAACATCAACTCTGGCCCTATATTTCATCAAAGAAGACAGGAAGGGGGGAACAGGATCCTTTCTGGCATAGGTGTAGGAAATGGTTTTAGATTTCAGGGCTGGTTGAGAGTAATGGTTGCAGTGATGTGTAAGCATTCATTTTGGGATTGGAGGGAGTGACCCTGGGAACCACTTGAGTGCACTGACTTGCTCTGACAAAGAAACCCCTGTATTGGCTAAATAATGTATAAGAGATTTCCATGGGCAATGGGGGGAAAATTGAATTATTTAGCATATTTCCATTTCAATGAGTTAATCAAGATAATTGCTATTTCCCTGGATCTTTGCTTTTTCTTTGTAATTAACAAGGCCCTTGTTTAGAGAGAGGAATTTTGCCAGTGAACTTTGTACAAATAGCTGTGGCTTTTTTTTTGGTGTAAATTGTATTTAAAAATCTATTACAGATCCTTTTCCTTCGGATTCTAGGACTGTGAGAAGCTGATGCTTGATCAACCTCGAGAAAAACTTTACGGTTCAAGGATTCAAGTTCATTTGGGATTAATAAACTCAGCAGGGGCCAGCAGGGCAGAGCTGAAAGATCATGAGCTTTGGCATCAGACAGACTTGGGTTGTGATCCCTGTTCTGCCATGTTCTCACTACACAACAGTGGACAGATGAGCCTCTCTGAGCCTTAGTTTCTATTTCTGTAAAATAGATACTATTCCCCATCTTCCAGAGTTGTTGTGAGGATGAAATGCAATAATGCAGTTCCTGGCCCATAAATGATGGTCTACAAGACTAGTTCCTTCCCCATCTCCCACATACTTATCTAATGGTCACATATTTGGCAGTCTCAGTTGTTTGGAACATCAGTAAGACCTCAAAAAGAAGCTTAAAAAAATCTAAGTAGACAAGGAGATGTTACAAAGTCCATTCATCAAAATATCTCATAGAGGAATACCTCAGATGTATAAATATATTTTTTAAATTTTGGCTAGGATTGTAATAAGCTGAACTTCTGGTTCTCTGACCATATCACTTAAGAAGCCCTACCCTGGATAAAGAGAAGGGAAGTGAGCCAGTTGAGGTGGGCACCACGACTGAAACAAATAGTGACAGGATAGCGCCACGCTGAGGGAGGAGGCAGTAAAACCATACCTATTAGACACAGGAGCTAACAAAAGAACAATTTAAAATCACTTTGAGCAGGGGTGAAGGGTTCTGTAGCCTCATTTCCTCATTTCCTGAAAGCTATCTTTATATTACAGCATAGTATGCAATTGTTGTTGTTCCTTATTAATGACCCTGACTCATAAAAAGAAAGGTTTCATGTCTGTATAATGCGTTTGGGAAGGGAGGCATGTAATGCACTTCATAAGTTCCATCCAAAATGGTTAAAATGAAAGAAAATTTTTTGAAACTTGAAGATATGAGCTTTGATTATGTGGACAATTCATCCACATGGAACTGTTCCTTCTCTCATTGCCATATTTCTGGACAGTGGTCATATGAAGATGCTAGCACTTTATCAAGTACTTTTCATCCACATTACCTCCCTGTGATATGTTGGGCAGGTGTCCACTGTTTCCATTGTACAGATGTGGAAACTGAGGCCTAGAGAGATTAACTCCATGGTAATTCAAGCCCAACTCCTCTGACTCCAAAGCTCATGCCTTTTCTACTATACCACATTCCTTCCTAGGAGCAATCATCTGGAATATGAACATGCAGAATATATTCCAGGTAATGGTTCACATCCCAAATGAATTAAAATGCAATACACCCAAAAATTAACACTTCATCAATTCATCTCTAATCCTACAATGCATCTCATGAAACAAAACCATCACTTGGCCTTGTCTTGATACTTACTCGTAAAATGTTGTCCATCCATTTTCATTGCTTTTGGTTGCCAGAAGTCCAGAGTTGCCATGGTACGTCATCATGGCCAACTCATGTCCTTGTGTGGTCACACTCTTGAGTGCACTGTTGGTGCCCATAGTCACCCAGTACACCTGGCCATCTGGGACCACCAGCCAGAGGGGCATCCCGGTAGAGTCTCGGCGGACGTTCACCATGTTGCCGTTGTTGTCTGTGATGAGTGTGATGTCGCCATCCCCAGTGTAGGTAAAGTTGTACAGGTAATCTCCTGTGGGCAGGCTTTGGGTGTACAGATGCTTGCCACTGGTATCAAATAGGTAGAGCTCCTGGTCGATTGGTGAGGACAGCTCATACATGTTCTGGGTGTTGAGGAAAGGCTTGTTCTTCCTGATAAACCGAATTCGGATATTCCCAAGGTCAGCCACGTAGAGCTCCCCATCAGCACACACAGCCAAGGAAGATGGGGTATTCAGCTTTGCATCCTTGGCATAACCATCATCCCCAGAGAAACAATCACAGTTGGCATCATTTTTACAGTCACAGACACTGGGTGCCCCAGCAACTAGTGAGATCTCTCCGCTAGTGGTGACCTGCCTTATACGGTTGATCTTCTTTTCATCAGTCTCAGCGATGTACAGGACCCCATTGTGAGAGACAGCCAAGGCAGTGGCTGACTCCAGGGTTGCATGGATGGCCACCTTGCTCAGCAGGAAGTGGTCAATGCCAGGGACCTGGCAGTGCATGGGCCTGCCAGCGACAATGCGCACCTGGTGGTTTTCAGAGATTTGCAGGACCACATTGTTGTCGAGGACATAGAGGGAGTTGTCCATTGGATTGATGGCTAAGTCTGTGGGCCACTCCAGGCGAACCTGACAATGGGGAGACACCAACACTCAAATGCCTGGCAAGTTGCCCACCACTAGTCATCCCACACCCCGTAGAGCCCGTAACAGTGTCCCAAGTGCCTTCACATGCAGTCTTGCCTGATCCTCACTGCAGCCTGTCATCAACAATGGATATCAGCCTCCTGATCAGACTGAAACCATGCAAGAGCTGCCTGACACATGTGATGGTCTATATTAGACTGGTGATGGTCTATATTAGACTGATAAAATACAAAAAAGGGGATACAAAAAATAAGCAAACAAACCAAACAAAGCAGGCAAGAGGATAGACTTTGGAGTCAGTCAGGCCTGGGTTCAGATCCTAGTCCCACCACTTACGACCTTGGGCAAATTACTTTGCCTCTCTGAGCCTCAATATTCACATGCATATTTCATTCTGTAAAACAGGAATGACAACAGTGCAGAGTGCCAGACCCACAGTAAGTGCTCAACTAATGGCAGCTAATGTTATGGATGGGTAGGGGAGGCAGATGGAGTCTGGAGGCTGAAGCAGGAGTTGTTCAGAGGCTTAAGAAAGATTCTTCATGCATTGTTGATCTGTGGATGAAAGATGATTTCTCAATTCTTTGAGTTCCTGGATTAATACAAGGCTAGGCTCTGGGGATGTGAAGACAAAGTAACCACGGCCCCTGTCTGACACAGTTCCAGACCAGTTATTCTCAAATCTGGCCACACATTCAAATGACCTGTGGTAATTTTAGAAAGTAATGGTGCTCAAGTTCCGCCTCTAATCAGTTAAACCAGATCCCTGGGTGTAGGGCTTGGGCAATGGCATGATTTCAAAAGATTCTTGGGTGATTCTAATGTGGGGCTGGGAATCACAACTGGATCCTTTCTCCTTCAAGTGTGATCATCACACCAGCAGTGTTGACCTGCTGGTGTGATGATCACCTGGGAGCTGGGAGTCACCTGGGAGCTGGTCAGCAATGAAGAATGGCAGGCCTCCCCCCAAACCTACTGAATCAGAATCTGCATTTAAACAAAATGCCCGGGTGCTCCTGTGCACACCGGTTTGTGAAACCTTGCTCTAGATCATGGTTTCTAGTACCTCCGAGAACAGGTCCGCCTGGAAGGGATTAATGATGCTGGCAATGGGAACTAGGGGTTCAGAGGTCCTGGGCCCCATGTCTGAGCCTCCTCTGAGCCAGGCGGGGAAGCTGGCAGGGATCACAATGAGCATCAGGTGGGCACGCAGGGGACTGCAGCCAGCAGGATCTGAGGCGGGAAATGCTTTGTTCAGTGGACGTGGAGCCTGGATTGTTGGGCATATCACACTGTGAGGTGCTGGCACTAAGGGAAGCATTTTGCCACTTGTGTCCCCAAGAGGTCCAGCCACACTGCACATGGGCTGGAAGTGCTGACAGGTGCTGCTTCCAGCTGACTTATTGACCCCACCCCTCAGATTCCTGAGCCCCCTACAAACCCTTGACATTCGGTCCAATTTGGGGCTGATTTAAACAAGAGTATACCCTTAGATAAGAAATTTCTAGGAATTTACTCTTGTACACCATTGTCTACAGGGGTGTTTATCACAGACATTTTTAATAATAGTGAAAAACTGGAACCAACCTAAATGCCCAATGACAGAGAACTGGCTAAATAAATTATAGTACATTTAGTTCACCTGTAAGTTAGCATACTCTGTGTACCTATTAAAAGTGATGTTATAGATGGATATTTAATGACATCGGAAAATGTTTGCTATGTATTAAGTGGAAAGAACAGGTTACAGAACTGTAAGCACAGTGTGATTCCAATTGGGGAAAAAGTACAACAATAAATTAGATAGATTACGGATAGAGGGGACATCAAAAGCTTGAGGGATATACAACAAAATGTTAACTGTATTGGGATTAGAGGTAACTTTAACTTCTTTGTAATTTTTAACTCTTTATATTTTCTATAATGTACATGTAGTAGTTTACTAATGTAAAAGAAACCCTAGTAAATTATATACACATGAGATATGGCCACCTCCATCTGTGCCTTCAGCTCAGGGCCATGCTCAGGATGGGGTGGGCCTTTTCTCATTTCTTCTGAGCACGATCCTCAGGTCCTGCTTCCTAAAGTCTTCTTGTTTTTACTCCCAGCCTGAGTCCCTCTGTCCCCACAGAAAAAGGGAGGCCGAGGCACGCCAGAGTCACCGGCCAGGGCTGCTGCCTTCACACTTCTCAGGGCTCTCTGGAGCAGTGTCACAGCAGCCTTCGGCTGTATCAAGAACACAGTTTACTCTCAAGCGACAGGGGAGTTTTCAATTTCCTAAAACTCATTTCTTGTCAACACTGGCTGCTAAATATTTTATGGCCTCTGGTCCTGTGGCACCTCGGGGACTTGGTTGCCCAGACCTTTCTGCCTGTCATTACGATGAAAAGATGGCTCCCTGATGGGTGGGTGGGAGGGGGAAGAGGGAGCCAGGGGAGGGAGAGGGAGAGGAATCGGGGAGAAGAAAGGAGGAGCAAGTGCTTTTCTGCTCTATGCTTTATGCCCGCAGGTGCAAAGGCACCTGGGAAAGAAGAGCAGGGCTCTTGGAGTCAGTGCTCGCTCTGTCGCAGTGCCTCTGCCAGATGGTTCTGGGCCAGACCAAGTACCTAAGCTTCGCCGCCTTCACCTCCCTATTAGTGATCATCGTGCTGAGGCTTAATTCCCCACCCAAATGGAGGGACAAGACTTATAGTTTCTGCACTTCCTCCAGCTCCCACATTCTACCGTCCTGAGGTGGAAGGGAGCTCCCTTGTCCCTCTCCCCCTCACGTTCTGTGCCTTTACTAAAGCACTCTGAGCTGACTGCCTTGGTTGCAGAGTTATTTTCAAAAATAGATTGTCAAATAAATGAAAGAATGAATGACTGGTGAATGGTAAAGAGAGAGCGAGGGATGTGGGGTCAGGACCCCTCACCTCCGAGCTCAGTTCCACAACGACAGCAGGTGTGATCCCACTCAAGTTACTTAAACACTTTGAACTTCTTCCTCCATATGGGAAAGGTGGTAACAAATACTACATAGAGTAGTTGTGAGGATCAAACGAGACAACGTACAACGTACAAGGAAGGTCTTTGTAAATTATAAAGAGAACTAGTATTTACAGCCTATTACTAGCTGCCAGGCACTGTGCTAGGCAATTTATGTACATGATTTCATAAAGAAATTCATTTCCACATCCCTGATGGAACCTAGCACAGGGCTCTGCATTTATAACTGCCTTTCCTTTCACCAAACCTCAGTTTCCTTATCTGTAAAATGGGGTAGATAACATCTACCTCCCAGGATTATTATGACAGCTAAATAAGAAAAGTGAAGTTGTGCTCATCTCTGTATCCCTATCTCTAATAGTGCCTGACACGTAATAAGTTTTCAGGAAATCATTCTAGACCTTAAGTACAGAGTTATATTCTGTGTCTGTGGTGGCTGCAGCCTGCTGAGTTGAGACCTAATCCCGTTTCAAACAGGTTGCAGCATCTTCCGTGCCTCGTCCACTCTCTGCCTCCCTCTAGCTTCTCCTCAGGCCTGGTCTTCATCTCCTCCCAGAGGAGCTAGTCTATGTTCCTTGGTTCTCTTCTTCGCACTCTTGCCTCAAGCTGTCTTCTTAGCTCTCTGGCTTACCCCTCTGCTCCCCATGGGACAGTAAAGTAGCTGGATGTATATAACAGAGGAAGCTCTGACAATGAAAGCCAGTACCCCCTGCCCATATGTGTATATAAAAATACATGTCTGTGTCGGAGAGTTTGGTAAAAACAATCTCATGCTTAGATTCAGAGGAGGCTGGTGGAGACCAGGGGCATAGAGACTTCAGTCCAGGATTTCTGAATCTAAGTGTGTTTTGTCCCCCTCCACAACATGCCAGTTATCTTCTAAGCCTTTGATCTGGTTGCTTGGCAGAACCTCTATCTGAAGTTAAACAATTTTCCAATGTGTGGATTGAAAATTTTCGGCACCCTGTGCTGGCTAGCGGAGGGCCCATTTTGAGAATTGAAAATACTTGTACACACATCCCTAGGCTGTGGCAGCTTCCTAACGGGTAATTCAAGCCTGCTCACAGACTAGAGAGGGAAACTCGAGCCAGAAAGGGGAAGCCTGCCAAATTGGAAAGTCAAGTGGCAGAGAACAGATTCCATTCTGGAGTGTAACAATCACATTAGCTGGTGCAGAGGGAAACCACACCAGCATCTGACAGGGATGTGACATGGGTGCTGGGACTGCCAGCAGCAGCCATGGGGCTCTGGGGCAAGAGGCTGTGCGACACATGTCAGTGACAGAGGCAGGCACGATGAGTGAGGCCTCCTAGCCTCTGCTGCCCACTGAGTACAGGGAGCAGGTCTGCAGTCAGTGGCAAAGGGCCTGTGTGTGTGCAGGCTCCCCTAGAAGTGAGGGGGTTTAAAAAGCTAAGTGTGGCTATCGCTGACACCAATTCGTAAGTTAATGTAATTCAAGCCTCCTTATTTCCTTGGTTTTGCTAATGTTGGCAAGATGGATGTTCACTGATTCAGCACCGGCCAGGCCCTGCTAGAGGATCTAGCAATAAAGGACACATCCCTTGCCAAGTCACTGCAGGACAAACTAAGGACACACTGAATAGCCAGTCACTTGTGTCTCTCTCGGGTCTACACTGGGTTTCTGGTGTCCACCTACTAAGATCCAAACTTTTTGGCATGTTATGGTAAGGTCCTTTCCTAACTGGCCCCAAATCATGCTTTCAGTTTTAACTCCTGCCACTTCCTTCCAAAAACTCTATGCCGAGGTGTTCAATTTTCCAATGTTCCGTGAATGTTCCAGGCCCATTAACATCTTTGTACCTTTGCACATGCTGTTCCTTTTGTGTGAAATGTCCCCTTTCTGCCTTGTCACCCAGTAAACCCCTATTCAACCTTCAAAACCTGGCACAGATGTCACCTCTGTGAAAGTGGGACTAGAACTTCTGTTTCTTGATCACCTCTGAAGTGCCAAGCAGTGCCAGGAGCCTTGCATGCACTGTTTCATGTATTCTCCAAGCAATCCTGCCAGGCCAGTATCAGTTATTTCCATTGAAAAATGAGGCTCAAAGGACATCAGGAACTTGTCTAAAGTTACTCAGCTAGTGAATGGCAAAGCTAAGATTCAGTCAATCAGTCAATCAATTACTAAATATTGGTTGTGCTCCTATGTGTACCAGGCACCCTGGTTACAGTAGAGGAAAAGACAGACAGAATTCCTGTCTTCATGTAGCTTACAGTCTAGAAAGAGAACAGACAATGTACAAGTACCTGAAAGTGTTTCCACGGAGGGAATTCAGGTGGCTATGGATTTAAATTGCGCTGTCTGAAGCTCTGCTGTCTTCGAGGCTTCCTTGGGTAGATTTCTTCACTGTCCCCTGAGCTTCCCTCTGTCACCCACATGTCACCCCTGGTGGTGACCTCCCAGAGCATGGAGCTGTACCCCACTCAGCTCTGTGTCCTTAGTGCTCTTCACAGGCCCAGAACCAAGAGTGTGCCCTTAAAAGGCTGTGCAGCACAAAGCCGAACAGCCAGCAGGCTGGCTGGGTGCCAGCGGAGAGGGTGTACGTGCAGACCCAGGGCTCCAGCAGACGAAGGTTTCTCCTTACCTGAGAAATATCCATGACAGAATCACAGCTGAGGGGCCGGGCCGAGGTGAGATCATTGGAGCCCAGCAGGGTGGAGATGACCCCATTCTGATCAATGCGTCTGATCATGGTGCCATCCACGAAGTAAATCTGCCCCGACTTGTCCACTGTGATGCCTGGGGCAGAGAAGCCAAAGCAGGGAATTCAGTGTTAGAGGTGGTGACAACCCACACACTTGTGGAAGCTCCTGAGTTGACAGAGCAACCCCTCCATGATTTGATTAGACCCTCCCTACAGATTCATTCCCCTTCTAAAGATGAGGAGACAGAAGCCCAGAGTCTTGAGTGACTTGTTCAAAGCAAGGATTAGAACCCAAGTCTTCAGATTCTCCAGGGCTCTGGTCCTTCCACCTTGCTGCCTCTGGAGATTTTCATCTATCACCTTAATCATCCACTAAAACTGGACTCATAACTTCTGGGGGTTTGTTAAGCACTAGAAGTAGTGGTAAGGAGGATCTTTTTCAATATCACAACTGTTAATTATTTAAACTAACCTACTTCTGAAGACCAGGAATTATAATAATCAAATCCCGCTTTTGGTAACAACTTTTCTTTTCTTCCAAGATAATCATCCTCCATGTTTTTCTATTCTATTACTATTCTAGTCTCATTGGTCATTATAGACATATAGAGCCTAAAAAAAGAATCCTTTGGATTTGTGTAGGGAATATTGGTGAATTTAATTTCTAAAAAAGGCACATCGAAGAGGAGAGTCAGAATTATTATTCAACGTCATTTAGTCCATTTACTAGACTGTCCTGCCCCACTAACTTTCTCCCTGACCAGCTATGTGACCTTCGGCAAGTCACTAAACATGTCTGTATTTGTTTTCTCAGCTGTTAAATAAAGGGATTGTTCTAAATCTTTACTCTTCACTCTTGGATGTGGGTGAGACTCACCTGGGAGCTTGCTAACAGGCACCCCCTGCCCCCTGCCAGGTAGCTGCTTCAGAAAATCTCAAGTGGAGCCTGAGCATATACTTGTACTTTTGATAAGCACTTGGGGCAATAATGATACAAATTAAAGTTTGAGAACCATTCTAGTCAATCAGTACCTCTTAACAAGTGATGTGTATCAGAATCACCCGAAGAGTTTTTTCAACATATACCTGCTGGCCTCACTCCTGGAAATACTAATTCAAGAAGTGGCTGGGACTGGGACCAAGGTGTGTTTTAAGAATGCTCACGGGTGATACTGACTTCCACCCCTGGGCCAGAATCCCAAGAGTTGGACAGACCCCTACCAAACGGAGAACCGCTCAGGGATGCTGCGGCTGAGAGACAGAGGAGACGAGACGTGCCCCCAGGGAGCACACAGTCGAGATAGGGAGGCACGGGAATGAGTCAGTCACATGCGGAGTACTCCCAGGGAATGACAGAAACCTGCGAAGGTTCGTGGTGAAATAACGGAGATTCTGGTCAGTTGTGCTCTGTTCAGCTTTCTCTGGGGAGGGAACTGAAAGAAGGGGTCAGAAAAAGCCTCAGAGAGGTGGAGACCCTCGAAGTAGAAAGCTTTCCAGTTGTACAACTTTGGGCAGGTCACTTCACTTCCAAGTCTCAGTTTCCTCATTGATAAAATGGGGATAATAACATCTGACTTGCAATAGTTAGCTGTCAAGAATTATTAATGACTTATAATTAGGAGAACGTGATCAGTACTTTGTGGGTTTCCTGAAAGTGTGGCTTTCAGGGCCCACGCGTCCATGACTGGTCAGCAGGGCGGCGTAAGACACTCAAGGGCCTCTGAGTGATGAAAACCCACTGGGGCAGTAGTTCCTTCTCCCCCTCCTTAGACTGTTCAGGGTTGGAGAGCGTTTTCACACAGAGGACCAGGCAGCCTCAAGGCGGGGAGAGTCTTTCTTCTGTCCTGCCTAGAATGTAAATTGATTACATTCTTTAAGTACCAAGACAGGAGTTTGCTTGTCTGCCTGGTGATGTTTTTCTCTTCTATCTGCTAAGACTGATGAGTGCTCCATGAACAATCGGGTTTCTTGTTTACAAAGTTGGCTGCACAGGCTAATAGAAATGATCTGTCCCCTGATTAATTACTTCATTTTTCTCCTTTTGTTGTGCTAAATAGACAGACATCTTTTCTCCTCCCTGCTGCAGAGTGTCTGCATATTGTGGCATCCTTGTCATTTCTATCTGGGTTAATTATAGGCTTTTGGGCTATTTCACTGCCACAACATCTGTGTGTGGGTTTGTGTGTGTGTGTGTGTGTGTGTGAGAGAGAGAGAGAGAGGGAAGGGTAGAGAACACACACTCGAAACATGTGTTTAGAGCAACTGAGAAAGACCTGGAGAGAATAAAAATTACACTGTTTTAATTCTAAGAGAGTAGAATGTTGCAAATGAAGGGGTGTCAGGGGGATCATTTAACCCAATCTGCACATCTACCAATGGGTAAACTGAGGCCCGGAGGAGGAAGTCCCAGAGCCAATGAGTGGCGGAGCAAAACCATAACTTGGGGACCTTAAGTGCAAGCCCAGTGTTCTCTCCATTCCAGGCTACTGGAATACCATTCTCAGTATTAGGAAATCATAATTAGGAGGGAGATTAACCACAGATGTCACAATATTCACCCCACAGGGTTACCACCTGACCACTCCAGGTATGTGGTAGAGATATATGATATATGATATGATATGGTATGATGTAATACAATATAATATAACAATTATAAAAGGAATCATCATTAATGGGGTATTTATTATGTGCCTGGTACCACTGTACTAAGCATTCACATTCCTAATGATATTTAATTTGTACTGCAACTGTACAGTATATCTCGATTTCACAGATGAGGAAAATGAGGCTCAGAGAGGTTAAGTGACTTACCCAAAGTCACACAGTTATTAGGTGGCAATGTCTGAATTTGAATATGGTACTGCCTGATTTCATTAGAGTCTTACTGCTTTGATTTGAAACCAGGCCCTGAAATCTGGTAGCATTTAATAATACAATCACTAATGATATTTTTATAGGCTATCATATGAAATATATTAATTTTGACCCTTAGACTGATCCTAGGAGGTGGACACAGAAGGTATTATTACTTCTATTTTACCAACGAGGACCCTGAAGCTTAGACACTGTAGGTCACTGGCTTTAGGGCCTGCAACACAGTAAACACTCCACTGATGGATGTTTATTGATAATGACAGCTTCTCCTCCAAAAGGCCTTCCTGGTCTCCTAGGCATGGGGGCCTCTCTCAGCTCTGGACTCTCGTGTGCAGTTCTTTCTCCTTGCATCTCAGAGAGTACTTCTTCCTCTCTCCCATATCAGAGTGATTCACGTTCAAGTCTTATTTACTCTGCTACAATGAACTTATCTATGCAACCACAGTGCATTGCACACTCAGTAAAACTTGCTGAATAACTGAATGAAAAATTGTGATTGTGGGTATAAAGAGGTCCAACTTTTTGAAGGACTCAAAATTGAAATTTACAGTTAACCCATCCTACAGCACATAGACATGTGCAAAGATGATACACTGCAATGTTTTTATAAAACAGTAACGTGAGAGATAGCATAAATGTCCAACAGTAGGGGACTGATAAATAAATGATGGACATCCATTTGATGGAATACTATATAGCCATTAAAAATGAGTACAAAGAAGACTATTTAATGACATGGAGAAATGTTCATGATATATCAGTTAGGAAAAAAAAGTAGGTTACTAAAACAGTTTAATGTGATCCTCATTTTGTTTGCTTTTGACGAACATTACAGGCATACAAATGCACTTAGAAAAAAGACTAGAAAGAAGATAGGAAATGATAACTGGGAATATTTCTGGCAGGTGGGATTATGACAATTTTAACTTTTCTCCATAGAATTCTTGGTATTTTCCAATATTTTTTGTAATGACAAACATGTATTTTGGAAATGGAAACTACCCTCATAAATGTTACCGATAGTATTTAAAAAGCTAGGCCTTACCCCTGGGGTTGGTAAGTGTGGCTTCGGTGGCCTTCCCACCATCCCCGCAGCGAGTGTCATCAAAGGGGAGGCACTGGTCACCTGTCCCCGCGACCACCTCAGAGTTCTTGACAAGGTCCTTCACCACCACGGTGGACTTGATCTTAAAGACCCGCCGGCTATTGGTGTCAGAAAGGAAGACGGCCCCGCTCATGGGGTCTGTCGTCAGGTAGTATTTATGTGCTGGACTGTGACTGGAAAAGAAGGACATGCCAGTTGGTGAGCACTTTCTTCTCTCTATTAGGTAGCCAGAGATGTAAAACTTGAATCCAAGCAAAAATGTCTTATGGGGATAATGTCCCAATTTTGGGTGATGGTTCCCCAATTTTTCTGACCCCAGTGGTTGGTCTAACTACTCCCTCACCCAACTATTACTGCAAAAGCCTCTTGCCAATGATTGTAAACCCAGCCCAGTGCCATGCCTATATCAGGTGCTCAGTATATGTTTTCTTAAAAAAGATTATCAATGAGGTTTACCATAGGTGGCCTGTAAATCCAAGCCAGAAACATGAAAGGGCTTGACTTTAAAAAACACTTCAAGAGTTTGACACTCAAGCCCTTCTTCCACAGAATTTTTACAGCAGCCGCACCGCCATCTTGGGACTGACTGATAAGACCCTGGCCAGATCTGACTCCCGGCTGGCATCAACACCGTCTTCTGTTGACACTCATGTTATACTTATCAGGAGCCCAGTAATCTCCCTCCTGCAGTCGGATATAAATGAATTGCAGGATTAGTTTGTAATTTGCAGCACTACCCAAGGAAAAATAAACAAAACAGAGGAGCAGTGCTGATGATGGTTCTGTTTCTGGAAAACAGTCATAAAGACAAGGCTATGCAACAGAGGAAAGTGTTAATCCTCTAGGCACAGGGTAGGAAAAATGCACAGGCTTTGGAATCAGATCAGTCTGGGTTCCAAGTCTAGCTCTGTCATTTCCTGGTTCTGAAACTTGGGCAAGTTACCTTGTCTCCTGAGCCTCAAGTTTTCTTCATCTGCAAAATGAGGACGTTAACAGCTACCTTGCCAGTATACTGGGAAAATTACATAAAATCACATGTGGCAAATATTTAGCATAGTGCATGGCACATAGTAGGTACTCAATAATCATAATAGTTGTCTTAATTACTAGTCATTATGTCTGTTTTTGCATTTGGAAAAGACTATGGAGTAGACATTTCTTATTAAGCCTGAATTTTTCCATCACATGGTACTGATTTACAATTTCTTCCAAGTCTAGGCCACATTGGACTTGGACTCATAACTCCTGGGAAACTAATTTTCAGTTCCTGTGCATGGCCTGATTGTTCCCAGGCCCTCAAACTGCATCTCAGTATTGGCAACCCCTTCGAAGTCTCTGGAAAGTCTTCTGATTCAAAAGAATCTCTCTGTTCAGGCTGGATGGCCTGGCACTGACCATTTTCACTGGACTGTGGGACAACTGTGCTAGGGGATTTGGGGGCAGACTGATCAGTGCCTAGAGCACTAGAGTAGGGGCACTGTATACCCCTTCAAGATGCAAGTAAGAAGATCAGAAAAGTCTAGAAAGAAGCTATTTTACATTTTATTGGGCATGTAAATTTCGGGTTCTTTTGAAAAATAAAACTTTATTTTATATATTGGTGTTTTTGAATTACATTCGAAGACTGAGGCACTGTAATCTTTTCAGTGTTAAGGTCCCTGAAGGTCTTAATCTAGCCCTGACTATCGGTCATCATAACCATCCCTTGCTTTGGACGATGTCTTGGGGACTGGCCTCCACACCCAAGGCTTTCCTTCCTTTGTTTTCTCTCCCCAAATCTGACTAAGACAACATGATTTTCTCCAGGAACTTGTCCTGCCTCTCTAGCCCTAATGCCACTGTTGTATCACCTCCTTCTGAGATAAAGGGGAGGTCTCCCTGCCTGCAGCCTGGGTGCTCCCCAAGCCATTCGTCCCTGACATAACCCAAATACCAACATGTCATCTCAATGCTGTCCTTTCCAGGACTCCCCATTTCTTACAAGCTAAGTGCAGACACCCCAGCCTAGCAGCACCCAAGGCCCTTCATGCTCTGCTGCTGTTCCATCTTCCCAGCCTCTTTCCAGCCATTTCCTCACAGAGGCCCTGTACTTCAGCAATCCTGACAACCTGTCTCTCAACATGCCTTCATGCCTCTGTACCTGCCGTTCCTGCTCTGTGGAATGTCCTGTCCTCTTCCCTTTTCAGCCTGCTGAACTGCTACTCACTCTTCAGGAGTCAGCTTCAATGGTACCTTTTCTGGCAAACCTTCCCGACCTTTCCTCTCTGTGCACTGAGATTCACATCTGTTCATGTCTGGATTGCTGGACACTTAACATAACACTGTGGCTATTTATTTATGTGTCTGTCTCCCAAATCTGACAGTCAATACTTGAAGGGAAGAGACAGGATTTTACTCATTTTTTATTTCCAATGTTCAGCTGGGTGTCTTCTAGCCCATAGCAGCTACTTGCCAAAAATGGATGGCATCTCCATTTTTAGTTTATTTGAATAGTATTTTCAACCAAATTACTTAGCTTTTCTTTTACTTCTCTTTTGGGGTGGTGGTAACAGGAGAGACGTCCTGTTTATCTTGAAAGGTCCCCTGTGACTTATCCTATAATGCAGCAGAGATCGAATCCTCCCAGATGACACCGATTCTGGCTAAATAAAATGCAGTGACCTTAGATCCTGCTCTGCCATGCTGGGGCAGGCTTGATCTTTCTGCTTTCTTGATGACAGCTATGGGGTGGGGGTGATTATTTCATTTCTTTGAGCATCATTTATGGTAAACTGGTGCTATCCACCTTGGCAGAAAATGAGTCCCTGAGGGAGTATGGTGGGGGGCCCTGTCCAGTCAGATTAGCCCCCTGAGTTTCCGGCTCATGTCTTCCTGTACTGCCCCAGAGAAGTGCCACTCATGTGGGCCTGGGCATCTGCCTGCCATATTTGGAAACCATGGCCTTAACAGCAGTGCTTTTCAAACTTCAATGTGCATATGAATTACCTGGAGATTATGTTAAAATGCAGATTTCAGTTCAGCAGGTCTGGGGTGTGGCTTGAGAGTCTGCATTTCTAACAAGTTCCAGAGGATGCTAATGCTGCTTATCTGTACTTCAAGCAGCAAGGTCTTAGAAGACTCTGAAAACCATAAATGTCTTCAGAGCATGAGATGGAAGATGGCCTATAGCTGAGACCCCAGGCCCAGTTCTGTGGACAGGGACTACATCTGATCCAATTCTGATCCCCAGTATCCTGAGCAGGGCTGGGCACAGAGGATGGTCACAGCTTTGTATCTAGAGTCTGCCATAGGAGTTCTGAAGACCCACATTCTTTTCTATTTCCTTGAACATAACCTTGGTACCTCCCGAAGCTACGTAAAATCTTGGAAGCTATAAGGGTATCATTCCTGAAGTTAATGAGTTGAAGTCAAGCCTTACTCTGTCCTCTTTCTGGATGGTGTAGGGAATTTTCTGCGAGCCCAGGAGTCTCTTGGGATGAAAGGTGATCTATTCCCTGCTTCTGAGTGAGAATTCTCCCTTTGTTTTGGAGTAAGGTCTGCCTTGTGTAAAGAAGCATCAGGTGGCAACCTGGCAGAACTTGATCCACTGATTCTTGGAAGCAGTGAGAAGAGCTTGAGCATTGGAGCCACACAGGGGCTCAAACATCAGTTCTACCGCCTCCTTGTAGGTGACCTTGGGCAAATCACTTCATTCTCTGAGCCTCAGTTTTTTCATCTAAGAACTGGGGATAATCACATCTATTTCAAAGGGCTATTTTGAGGACAAAATTGTAAAAAGAATGTAAATCCCTGAACACAGTGCCTATTCCATTAAAAAATAAAAATGCCCAATAAATGGCAGCTGGTCACCTTGAGAAACCTCCAGAATATTTATGTTACTACATAATGGAAAAGCCAAGTATGTCAGACTTAATATTGTCCTGTCCGACCTATTTCCTGTGGCAGTTAAGGGCTCTGGTAGAATTAACATAAATTTGTGTAGCTGGGTTTGATGGAGACTTGAGCATTGGAGCCACACAGACAGGGGCTCAAATAGGCTTCAAATATTCCTCCATGACCCTGGGAAGAAATTGGGGAAGAGGTGAGGATGCTTGTTCCCTGAAGGGGTCCACGGAGGAAGATCCCAAAGGGCTAAGGGTCCCTGTGCTGAGCATGCCCAGCATGGTGGGTTGGCATTGAGGATGAAAAGGCCAAAGGCAGGGATGAGCCTGCCCTGGGGACTCACACACAGACTCAGGGCACCAGCCTGGAGCCAAACGCTATTCCTGGGAGCAGCTGAGACAGGAAATGCTAATGGATGAAGAGGACAACATTTTAGAATTTCTTTAATCCACCTCTGACATTTACTGATGGGGACACTAAGGCCCAGAGAGAGGAAAGGATTTGCCAATATCTAAGTGCCGGTTAAAATCAGAGCTGGAACCCAGGTCTTCTCACTCCTGATTGTCTTTAGGAAACTGGAGAGCAGAAAGAAATTCCTCTTTTCCTTTCCACTTTGGTTCACTTTAGAAATAGTTTTTAGCACCTGAGAAAACAACAAATTGAGAGAGGGCAGGAAGCTGGCTTTGAAATCATACCATGGATATCTCAAAAGATGACAAAACATCAGAAACAAAAGGCACCCAAACCACAACTCTCTCAATTTACAGATGATGGGACTGGATGCCAGAGAAGCTAGGTGGTCAGCCCAAGGCCACAGGACGAATGCACAGCAGAGCTGGACAAACACTCTAGCCTCCTGGCTCTTCCCAGCTAGGTCTTCTTGTGGCCCCTCTATGTCCCAGGTAGTTACCACCACTGGTGGGAAGTTTTAACATTAAATGCTAGGTTTTCATCCAAGATCTTAATATGAAATGTACTTCTGTGTTTTCTGTAAAACTGAACTTGAGGGCACATATCAACGCATAGTTCAGTACCATCCATACAAAGCTCATGGAAAATCTCTTCTAGATTTCAGTGTTAGGAAGAAATATTCCTACTCTGAGAAGTGGGCATATTTTCCCATTTCTGATAATGCAAATCATGAAAATAATTATGTTTTCCTGTTTACTCTGGCTGCCAGGAAGCTCAGAGTCTAATCTGATGTACAATCACATATATCTGTTTCCTCCTGTTTGTTTGTTTCCCAATTTCTATTTAATTTACTTTAATTATGTGTGTCTTTGGTTGTAAGAGGACTGAATTCCTTTTTGGGAAAGGTGACGGCATCATCTAATTGTTATGATGATGATAATAATAAGAATAAGAATACTTGTTATTACTACTACCATTTCTGGAGCGCTTCTCTGTGCCTGGCACAATGCTAGATACTTTACAAACATCCTTTGTAACCCTTATAATAACCTCCAAGAGAGATTTTATCAACCTCAAATTAGAAACTAAAGCTCAGAGAGATGGAGTAATTTTTTCAAGGCCACACAATTGGGGAGCTTTGGTGTTTTCATCTGTAAGTTGGAAGTAATCATGAGAACCTACTTCACAGGGTGTTTGGGGACAGAATGCTATAATCCATGTAAATCACTTAACCCCCTCTCTGCTACACACTAAATGCTCTATAAGTTAATTATTATTATCTTAAAAAATATATATGATTGTTACATGAATAATATATCTAATTATGGAGATATATAGATATAATAATTATCATATTTTAGGTCTGTTTGACTCTTTCCACCATCCCAAGACTTTCTTTTATGCCAACTTAGCATCTGCCCCATATGCTCCATGTGGATAACTGAGAGCCACCTCCGTAGCAGTGCAAGACACAGCTCCATCTTCTCAGGGCTACTTTTAAGTCACCCAAATGTGTGTGAGGCCAGGAGACTTGGAGGTAGGACTGTTACCCAGGAGTCAGACGAGCGCCACAATGACAGGCGATGCTGACAGGCAGACATGTCTCTCGGTGAGTCTGACGAGGCTCATTCCTGCCTTCTGCAGTGTCACTGTGAGCCTACATGACAATCTACCCTGTGGAAAGTTCTTATTTGGGGTTTGCTCTCTTTGGGTGGTCCGTATAGTCTGAAAATCCCCTGCACTCTGTCCTTGCTGGCAGACCTTCTGCTGGGGTCACCCGGCATCCCAGCTACCAAAGCCAAGGCCCCTGGAATGCCCATAGAAGTGAAAATCTGAAACTTGTCCTCTTCCAGGTTCTTTGTCTGATCAAAATGTTCTCAAGACTTCCCATTGTGACCATCAAAGTCACTCAACACAGTTAGGATGATGTCCTCATTTATTCTAAGGATAAGCAGACTATGGTGTTCAAATTACTCTGCCAAGGTTTAAATTTTCCCCCCAATTACTTCAGTCTGTCATGTCCACAGACTACCAGAGTAACTGCTGCACTTTGCTAGAGATGAAGGGAGTTCAGGCTTTTGCCACCTGCCCCACCGTTATTAATGACTGCCTCTCATTGTAACTGATTACCCCCAATCACTTACAATCACACAGGATTCATTTGCCATTGAGCCATCTGAAATTGACACGTGCAGCTTACCATACAACATGCAACAAGGCAGAGGAGAGACAGGAAATTCTCCACTGGTTGGCTTACCTATGTCTGAAATCTTTATTTCTGACAGAAGACAGGAGAGCAGGGAATAGAAGAAAGAATGAGGTGTTAGCAGCAGGGTTAGAAGCATTATTAGCAGCCTGAAAACTTGACAGCAATGGTACTGTACAATACTATAATAAATAAAGACTTAGCAGCTCTGACACTCATATATTTTATATTGGATATTACTTGTCAGTGAGCTCACTTACAAGCAGCTACATATCACAGAGGAGCCATGGTTTCACCTGCACCACTATTGCTGACTTCAGGGGAACAGGATGAGGCTGACATGTTGCTGTTTTCACCAGGGCTAAGACAGAGGCTGGGACAGTGGATTCCCTCCCCTGTATAGAGACACATTCCTAGAGACACACATGTTCACTGCGGTGTCTCTGTCTGTGTGCATGCTGCCCTACAGAGAGTTATCAAAACTTGTATAGCCCACTACCATCCTCCTCATAATAGGATACAGAATTGGAGATATACTATAATTAGAAGGGAAGGGATGACACAGAGAAACAGGCCTGAGAAAAAAGACTGGAATAAAATATATCAAGATGATAACATATTAATAAATTTAGTTTTCTTTCCAAATTTCATTTACTCTTCCCTTCCCTACCCACTGTCTTCCATGATCTCCCCGCCACTGTGGAAGGGAGATAGGGAAAAGTTGGATCTGTTATTCGAAAGATGTGAAAATGGAGGCCCAGAGAGGGTAAGTGTCTTGCTTGTACAGCCTCTCCGCCAAGGTGGGCTGACCCCCTAGTCCATGGCTCTTTCCATCACAGTGCAAGAGATGCAAAGACAATATAAGCAGTTGACTGAAGCAAATGCACTCCAGGGTTCCTTCTTTCTTGACAGATGCTTATGCCAGTCAAACTCACAAAAGAGAGAAGAAAGGCAGAGAATATTCCACCGGGGGCCTTGTTCTCCTTCAGCCTGAGATCTGGTTTTCTGAGTCCACAGAATGTGAGCTTCTGATTCTTCTCGTGGCCGAAGAACCTCTCCTTCATTGGTCCCTGTGTGTGCGGGCGAATACTAACACTCTCCTCTTGAGGGCCGTGATGGCTGTCGGTCAGCCAGCAAGCCTTCCTCTCCTTTCACAGGTGCACTGCAGAGTGAGAGTCTTAGTAGGCACTTGCCTCCAGGGAAGAACTTAACACGGCATTAAGCCAAAGTGGCCCTCATTGGGCCAGGTGACAATACTTTGGCGAGGCAGAGTTGTATGATGGCCTTCTGGATTTGGATCTGCCATTCTAGAAGCTGGACCTTGGGCAGGTTCTTTAAATTCCCTGAGTCTCCTTTTCCTTGTTTGTCAAGGGCAATAGAAATAAATACCTCGCAGAACTGTTATACTGGTAAAATAGCAGGGGCCTCGCAAAAGTGCGTTTCCTTTTCCCCTCACCACTTTAGAGGAACGCTTTCCAGTTCAACGGCCTGTCCTGCTCACATGAACCCCAGCCCAGGAGACGGGCAGATCCCATTCCCTAAAGCAGCTGTGAGCAACTTAGTGCAATTTTTCCTGCAAGGGAGAGTGGGCTCCCCGTCTCTAACCACAGCTTCTCTGTAACCCTAGAACCCAACCTACGACAGTGCTCCGGTTCTAAAAAGATCTGGTTTAGGGAGGCATAGAGAAAATCCAACATATCAGGCCCTTCCCTGAGCTGTAAGTGCAGCTGGGCTCCATCACTCATGGTGAGGATGGGGAAAAAGAAAAGGGTGACTTGGTGGGCTCTGGTTAAGAGCAGAGTTGCATAGCTGATTTTAGCCTATGGGCCTCTGTATTGGGCAGCTAAAGAGAACTGCCACTAACTCTGATGAGTCTTAACTTGGGAACACTGGCACAGGGGCCTTGTCCATTATGCCATCCCTTGTCCTTATATAAAGACTCATGTGACTCATTCCAATCAGTTTGGTGCTAGGAAACAGAAGATTCAAGGGCTTCCAAAGAGTCTAATTCTTGGTTGCTAGCAGCCTTCTACCTCACCTGGACACCAAGGACATCTCCCTGTTCCGAGAGTGGCTTGTCTTCGTTGCAGAGCCTGGTGGAAAGCAGCGCCTGCTTCCCCAGAGCCCCCAGCTTACAGTTTAGCCTCTGAGCTCAGAAGTGAGAAGTCCCAGAGTCTGACAGCTGACAGGTGAGGCTCTGTCCTTCCCCCTTCTCTGGGCCCAGTGGGTAATGCCAGGTGTGCCCAGAGGATGGCAAAGGGACGGCATTACTAGGAACTGTGAGGGAGGCATCAGCTTACATACCTCAACTCCAGGATGTTGGTGACGTTCCCAGAGGGGAAGATCCTTCGGATGTAGTTGAAATCTCCCACATAGAGGCTCCCGTCGGAGCCACAAGTGAGGGCCACGGGGGCCAGGAGCTTATTGCCGTCAGCAAGGCCATTGCAGCTGGGGCAGGAGATGCTTCTCCGGCGCCCATTGCCCATGATGCTCCCGATGACAGGTGGCTGCTGAGACACGAACTGGTTCTCCCCATTCCCTTTGTGCAAGATGCCTGTGACAAGGACAGAAAAACAGAACCACCAATGGAGCAGAGAATGGCTCTCTTCTGCGGCCGACCAGAGTCACCTTGACTTTGCGAGGAATGCAAGATCTCTGCCTGCCATTTCCAGATTCATCTCCAAAGGCCACCTCTCCCCCATAATGAAATCCAGAGTGCCGTGAACAGGCCATACTGCTTTACTGACTGAATTCTCACAACTCTGTAAGATAGGTACTATTGTTCCCCCTGTACTAACAGGGGGAACAGGCTAGGTGCTTACCTGAGATCACATGGATGATAGTAGAAGCACTCCTGATCTGGGCTCTCAATCCTTCAGCTTCACTCCTCTCAGACAGATTGCACACATCTCATGTACCTGGTCCATGTCTGTACTACAGCAAGAATTCTCTATTGCACTTATTGCACTTATGTCTTTTTCTCTCTTTAGACTGATACCATTTCAAGTGCAGAGACTATGTCTTTTCCCTTTCTGTACCCTCAGTGCCCAGCACAGAACCTGACACAGAGTTGATACCAACAAATGTTTATAGAAATGCATGAGTGAAACTCAGAGTCTCTTCTCACCAAAGTAGAGTCAAGAGACCTGGGTTTTCACCTCATGGGCTGATCCCAGATCTTGCATAGGTCCCTTCACTGCTTTAACTGCCCTTGGGCCTCAGTTTCCCCACCAGCAAAATGAAGGGATTGACCTTGACTTGTAAGCTTCATCCCATATCTATACTGTTTCTTTTCACACCCAGATCATCCTTTATCTACTGCATTATTGCCACAGCTTCCCATGGGACTCTCAGCCTCCTGCCTCACCCCTTCCAGACTGAAGCCTGAGTGAGTTTGGTTTTTTATGGTCACAAGAATCTTTTCCCACACTGTCAGTTGTGTTGGCTGTGTCCTTTATTGAACAGATATCTTCCATTTTTAGGTAGTCTAACCAATCATTTTTCTACTCTAATGTTTGTGCTGTTTTTAGGTTTTAGGGAATCCTTCTCTGAGATCATAAAGGTATTCTGTATTTTCTTTATTAATTTTAAAGTGTTATCTTTCAAATTTAGATCTTTAATCAAACATTATTTTATTTATTTTGTATATGGTGTGAACTTAATTTTGTTTTTCTCCACACATTGAGACAATTTTCCCAATACCAATTCCTAAAACACCTATCCATCCTCCACTGATACCTGATGCCACATCTGTCATATACCAAGGTCCTATATATACATGGTGTGTGGCAGAAACTTGTAGTGTTCCACGGATCTCCATCCTATCCACCCTGTCCATATTTTGAGTTACAGAACCTCTGATGTTTAGCTGGGCATATGACTATCTGGAACTGACTAAAATTCCCATCCCTGTGTGTAGCTACATTCGGTAGGTGACTAACTGCTGGCCACAATGGCGTGGAAGTAGAAGTGGTTCTGGCAGCTGCTGGGAGGTGTCCTTACAATGGAACAGGCTTGCTCTTAGTCCTTTCCCTCCTTCTTGCTGGCTGGAAAGTGGGTGTGAAGGCTGGAGCTGAAGCGGTCACCCTGGGCCATGACCTTGGGGATGGAGGGCTGAGGAGAGCAATGAGAAGGGAGGAGCCTAGACCTGTGACCCTGCAGAGTGCCAAACCAGCCCTGGACTATCCACCTCCAGACTTTCAGGTGGGTGAGAAACAAACGTTTTTGTTTTTGAGGAAGATTGGCCCTGAGCTAACACCTATTGCCAATCCTCCTCCTTTTTTCTTCCCAAAGCCTCAGTAGATAGTTGTATGTCATAGCTGTACATCCTTCTAGTTGCTCTATGTGGGACACCACCTCAGCATGGCTTGATGAGCGGTGCATAGGTCTGCACCCAGGATCTGAACCGGTGAACCCTGGGCCGCCGAAGTGGAATGTGCGAACTTAATTGCTATGCCACTGGGCTGGCTCCGAAACAAACTTTTAACTTGTTTGCAATTCTGTTATTTTGGCTCCTCTGACACTCATGGCCAAACCTAGTCCTAATTACTGCTCACAGTTTGTGAGTGACAGAACACTCCTTGTTCTGTCCCATGGAATCTATTGATCTGTTCCTGTGCCAGCATCACACAGTTTTAGATATTATGATTTTCTAAGATAGCTTAATATCTGGTGAGTGCCTCTTTTTTTGTTCTTAAAGATTGCCTTACCTATTCATAAATCTTTATTCTATCATAACTTTTAGAATTAGTTTGTCAGTTTCCCCCCAAAACATGTGGTGGCTTTGATAGGCATTCATTGCATCTACAGATTAGGCAGGAGATATCTGACATCATTGCCATATTTAGTTGTCCCATTTCAGAACACAGTCAGAGTGAGCTATCTAAAACACAGATCTGATTGTGTCACTTGCATGCTTTAAACCTTTCAGAGGCTTGACCTTTGCCTCTGGATGAAGTTGGAAGTGCTAATCTTCTTACCCTGGGCTCTGGCTGCTCAAGCCCCCAGCTTTGGCTTTTGCTAGCCCCTGCATTTCACCCTTTGCTCAAACCACAATGAACCTTCTCTCCAATTACTCTTCTTTCAGGCTTCAGTGCTGTGGCACACACTGTGCTCTCTGCTTAGAATGTTCTCCCTACTTGATACACAGGGCTAATCCTTTGGACCCCTTGAGACTCAGTTCGGGAGTTCTCTCCCAATGGCCGCCTTGCTGAACCAAGAAGCTGGGTGAGGTGCTCCTCTTCTCTGTGCCCACAGTGTCCCCTGCTTCCCTCTGGGATGGTGCTGTCCATGGCACAGCATGGAAGTTGCCTGGGGAGTGTCTGCCTCCGATCAGCGTGCACTCTTGAGGCCTTTCATTTCTGCATCCCCAGTGCCTAGCAGTGACAAGCTCAGAGCAGGTACCCATGGAGTATTTGTTGACTAGTCCTTCTGACCGACTGATCACATATGAGCCTATGTAATTGGAAGCGTGCATCTTTTGTCCGGCTGGGCACAAAGGCTATGAGATGAGTGTCACACCCCTGGCCTGGCTCCTGGAAGTCTATTAATCCACTCACCACTTTGGATGTTGAGGGCATGATGTTTGTCCAGGCTCCATCCTCCCAGTTTGGAAGCATCAATTTCATAGCCCTGTAGCACTGCTGTTCTTTTTTCCCACAGGATCAGATCTGGGCAGGACTCATACTCATAACCCACAGAAACTGTAGAAAACAAAAGGTACAAAATGCATAGGTAAGGAAAGCCTCGTCTTTGGCTTTCAGACCTGCATGCAAGGCCCTGCTTGTCTTTGTAGACGAGGACAAAAGGGTCGTATTTCTAAGGGGGAATCACATCTATGTGCAATACGAACACAGGGATGCTGGGCCTCAATATACTTTTTAGGAAGAGTGATTGTACGTTATTAGGAAAAGTTAAGCAAATGTACTAAATACTTTAAAAAGGACCCAAGCAAATCAATTCTAGGGAAATAATCTTTAGCATGGAAAACACTTCAGGCACAAAAGTCTTCACTGCAGCATTCTTTATAACAGTGGAAAACTGGAAGTAATCTAAAGGTTCAAAAGGGGTGAGAGGTTGAGCAAACCAAAGTGTATCCACTTGAGGAATATTACGCAGCCACTGGAAATTATGGTCAAGAAGACCACGGGGTGACATGGAAAATGCTTATGAAAAAATGCTAAGTTGAAAGACTGGCTCTATACTGTATTATACCTGTGTTAAAAAAAAACAAACTATACATGAAAAAAGAAAGAAAATTTAAATGTTAACAAGTGTTTGCATTTTCTTTACAGAATATGTATAACTTTATTTCTGTTTTTTTGTCCATTTATCAAAATTTTATTAATGAACACGGCATAACTTTGATAAAGAAAAAAATCCAAAATCATTTGTAATGAATACATGGAAAAGCAGCCCAGTTTGGGTGCTCTGAAAGCTGAAAGTTGCTCTGAGGTCTTAAGGCTTGACAATTTCCTGGTTTCACTTTTCTTTCATAAATCCAGGCCTCTGTAGAAGGTCCCTGGGAAGCAGGCTAACCATGGCAGGCTCCCTGAGGTTGGGTTTGGAAGAAGCCCTGTACCTGGCCTACGGAAAGGAATCAGCAGAGACGGGAATGCCATTTCTTCCAGGTATCTTTCTGCGCAGACATTTTCCAGTGGGCAATATTCTACCACACACTCAAGACAGGAATTAACAATTGCGCAGCCCCTTAAAGTTTCTTTTAGGTGCCATAAAAGATTGCTGGCCATCTGTGGAAGGAGGGGAATGTGGCTGGAAGAGGTCCCTGTGACCTCTTCCCTGTGACCTTGAGTCCCTTAAGCAGCCACTATGCCTCCTACTGGTCACCTGTAATCTCAGGAAAGTGAACTTCAGCCCTTGACGTCTCACTGTGCAGACACTTCTCTATTTAACTGACTGGGGGGCACTAAATGTGCCCATTTCATCTGAAGAGGTTGTAAAGCTTCGTTTTTGAAGAGACAATAAAAATAGTTGGGTTTACAGAGGGGATCGCGAACAGTGAGAGATGGCATCTTTCCTCCCAATGTGCCCTTGTGGGGTAGGGTGGGATGCAAAACTACAGAGAAGATCTGGGATAAGCCCAGCTCTGTTCCTTCCTTGTGCATCCTTTGGAAGTCACCTCACCTCTCTGGGACTCAGTTTTCTCATGCAGAATTTGAGGACGATTTCCGACTCCCAGGGTGGTTGTGAGGATGAACTGAGATCCCAACGTACAAGGGAGCACATCACCTAAAGCAGGTGCTCAAACATTCTCCTTCCTTCCTTCCTTCCTTCCTTCCTTCCTTCCTTCCTCCCTCCCTCCCTCCCCTTCCTTTCCTTCCCTTCCTTTCCTTCCCTTCCTTTCTTTCTTTCTTTCTACAATATTGCTCCTTCTCTGCTTCCTCATTCTGCCTTTGCTGAATCTAGAAGGGGAATGAAATTGGAGTAGGGTTCAAGATGAGAAGAGATTTCCTGGGCTGTTAGTGCTTGGAGGATTAGCCCTGCAGGGGTTAGGACTGCTGGCAGTCCAGTTCTGAACCCTTGCTGGGGCCCTTCTCTAATCCGGAAGCTGAAATGAGCATAGCCAGCCCCTGAAGTCCAAGGTCTGTGTGGGGCTGGGACTCCAGGTGAGACTACAGCCACCTTCTGCTTCATCTTAAAAAAGGACAGCAATAACAGCAACAGAGACAACCTCTCTGATTGGAAATGAGGTAAAGAGGCCCAAAAGCCTTTCTGATGAAGGGAGAATCTTAGCTCCTGCACTTCAATAAAACTGAAGAAACTCAGGGGCTCCAGACTCGCATATTTTTTGTGTGTGTGTGAGGAAGACTAGCCCTGAGCTAACATCTGATGCCAATCCTCCTTTTTTCTGCTGAGGAAGATTGGCCCTGGGCTAACATCCGTGCCCATCTTCCTCTACTTTATACGTGAGGCAGCCACAGCATGGCTTGACAAGCGGTGTGTTGGTCTGCGCCTGAGATCAGAACCCGCAAACCCCGGGCCACCGAAGCAGAGCGCACGAACTTAACCGCTACACCACCAGACTGGCCCCCAGACTCCCATATTTTTAATGGGTAAGTTAAGGCCTGATGGCTGTGGGGGCCAGGGCCATGTCCACATGGCTCTATCTCTGTGGCATAGCCTCTCTTAGCCCATCAAATACCACTACCACCACAGTGCTTTTCAAGGGCCTTTTTGGTTTTGTAACTCTTTTTTAATGGTTAAGTTTTCCACATTTAGGTCTTTGAGTACATTCTTTTTAAGTCATGGATGGTCACTGAAAGGTCTTGAGAGCCAACTAAACCTTAGGTATTTTTTCTTTTTTTTGTGTGAGGAAGATCAGCCCTGAGCTAACATCCATGCCAATCCTCCTCTTTTTGCTGAGGAAGACCAGTACTGAGCTAACATCTATTGCCAGTCCTCCTCCTTTTTTTCCCCTTTTTCTCCCCAAAGCCCCAGTAGATAGTTGTATGTCATAGTTGCACATCTTTCTAGTTGCTATACGTGGGACGCCGCCTCGGTGCGCTCCTGGGATCCGAACCTGGCTCGCCAGTAGCGGAGTGCACGCACTTAACCCCTAAGCCACAGGGCCAGCCCCAACCTTAGGTATTTTTGAGAAGAGGAAGGGAGGAAGAAGAAACAAGTGTGGTGGAAAAAGAGCCCGGTCCCCACAGTGCTATTGTCTCTCTGAGGATGGTGTTGAGTCCCGTGGCTGGGAGGCTTACCGAAGGCTTCTGAGAGCCCAAACACCTTCTGGTTGTAGACGTCTGTCTTGTCCCAGATGAAATAATAGGACAAGTCTGGGGCTGCAGCAAACCACTTCCTGAAGAGGCGCCCCTCAACTGCCACCATGAGGTGGACCTTCATGAGGTTGAAGGGGATGGTAGGGTGGGTGAGGCTGATCCTCAGGACAGATTTGTAGCCAGGGGTACGGCTGCTCAGGTAGCTCAGCCTCATCTTGCAGCCAGAGATGGAGATTTCCTCCTGCAAAGCCTGGAGAGACAGATCACAGCAAGTGATGGTCATGGAGTCACCATTGGAGGGAAGATGGCCACAGCCCCACGTACTCTGGGTGTTCAAGAGGCAGAGGAGGAAGCAGAGAGGGAGGAGGGGAGAAAGGGAGAGGAGGAGCAGGAACTAGAAGACAGAGAAGAAAGAAGAGGGGGAAGCAGAGCATGAAGAGGAGTAGGAGGAGGAGAGGGAAAAGGAGGAGAGGGAGAAAAGGGAAGAGGAGGAGGGACACAGAGTCAGAAGGCCTGGTTTCAGAGGCCAACTCTTCCGCAGCACAACCCCGCCTCACTGAGCCTCAGGTTCCTCCTCCGTTCAACAGGAAGGACAAGGCTCATCTCATCGCATTATTTAGAGGAACACGGAGGACAATGTGTGTAAAATACTTATCATAATGTCGCCTCTCATTCGCTAGCTGTGTTATGCTAGAAAACTCATGGAGGCTCTGAATCTCAGTTTCCTCACGGGATTAGTGTGAGGATTGAGTAAAGTCACACACATAAAGTGCCCAGCACATGACGGATACTCAATAAATGTTACTAAGTGGGATGATGGTGCTGCTGGTGGTGGTGCTGCTGGAAGCATGGGGTACTATGAAGAAAGACCTTTCCCTCAGACTAATGGACTGCTTCTCTCTCAAAATTTTCCTAAAGTAAGATCTGTTTTAAATGGTTTTCCTCTTCAGGAAAGTAAACAGAGACTATGAGATGTTGACCAAACAATTAGGCAGGGTTGAGAGCAGAGGCTGCCAAGGACCTGTGGCTAATACCCCCAGCCCATCCGTAGAAAGAGGTCGAATCGGCTACACGGAGCTTCCGTGCTCCAATGCTCTGCTAGATGAACAGAGCAGTGGGGAAGGCAGCATTTTGTCTACTGGGTGCAATGGGCTCAGTTCCAAGATGGAAAGTTTAAATTAATGCCAGGGTGCTCAGGAACATGGCAAAAGCAGAGAACTTTTATCAGCTTGATGCTCTGGGCTCTGTTTTAAGAAGGTGACATTAAATCAATTGAGGCTAACGTATCCATTAAAAGGACAGTGATTATTCTATTCTCATGTTCACAGAAGAACTGGGCCTTCAGCAAGACAGCCTTTTCCTTTCTTTCCATTTCATAGATGGGTGTGAAACTCCCACCCATTCCCTATTCTCTTGAACACACAAAATTTCAGGGGTTGGGCCTAAAGCAAAGCAATCTTCTTAAGTTTCAGCTTACAAATTCTAGGCAAAGCAGGCTCCACACCGTAGTAAACCACAGGCAGAGTTTAAGTGCCATCCTGATGCTCTCACAGATATTTACCTTCTTTAACATACCCTTTAAAATTTACATCTCCCAGTACTTGCAAAGGCTAGTCAATGACTGGGAAAACCCAAGAGTGTGTTTTCATGTATTTCACGAATCTGATAATAAGCAAGGTTTCTGACCCAGCTGGGCTCATAGGCACCCAGCCCAGGGAGCGCTGTAAAGAGGGTGGGACCTTTAACCTCATTTGTTCCAAAGTTCTTGCTCCTGGGAAAATGTCTAGCTGGAGCTGAACCAGGGTTGAGTAACAAATTACTTCTCTCCAGTAAGCTCTGTCTCCACTGACAACCACTTCATAAGAAAGGTCAGCCTGGTAGTTGAGACAGGAGACAAGTGCTGAATCTCTGAAAAGGAGGGAGGTTTCAACCTGTGGGTGCAATGAGAATTTCAAAATGGTTGTATTTCCTTCTTGAGGGCTGGCATGTGAAGCCACTCAACAGGGCACATGCAGAGAGATGTGTTTGCTCAGCCAGGCGTGAAATGTACACGCGAAAATGGATAAACTCCCTGCTCCTCCATCACTGGCAATCCATTAACATGCACATCTCGGGAGCTCTCATCAGGCAGAGGAGACGACTGGGGCTTCTCCCTGCCCTGCCGTCTCTCCTCTTCCTCAGGCCTTTGTTTCTGCCATTAGAAATTGGGCTGGGATGGCGGAAGAAATTCAGCTCTGCACAGCTTAACGTTAGGCAAAGAATCTATCTTGATTTCTATGGGATTAGAATGCATCTTTCCAAATTACTTCCTTTTAATGATAATTAAGTAAAGCACTTGCGTGTACAGATTTGAGCCAAAGCAATGCTTAACTGGCATGAAGGCAGCATGTGTAAAATAATCTTAACAATAATAGCTAAAATTTACTGTGTACTTACTGGGTGCCAGACATTGTGCTAAGCACCTCATGTACACTTTCTCATTTGATCTTTATTATGATGCTCACTATTTGGGACCCTCTGTCTCACTCCTGTTGGTAGAACCTATCATCATAAATATTTTTAACAGAAATAATGAGGGAGGGGGACACTGGAGTTTGGGGATAAGGAAAGAAGTGAACTGGCTGGCGGAGCAGAAAGGGAGTGGGAATTTATTATATGCTGGAGTGTGCCAGGCAGTTTACAGTGCTTGGGTGTCTCAAGTGTGTAAGAGGGGTGGCCATCATATCCTGACACCATGGCTGCTGTGGAGTCTGGCAGCTGGATTCTGCACTGTGGGCTGACGGGGTCTCTCTTTTCCCTGTCTCTGAGATCCTCCTGTGCCCCGCAAATGAAATAAAATCATGGAGAAAGGCAGTTAAGGAAGCTGGGTACCTGAATTTCCGGAACGATGGGGCCTTTCTCTGCACAGGAGCTGGCGAAGGATGTCAGTGGGGATGGAGACACGACAGGGTTGGGGCGGGCGAAGTTGCTCAGGTCACAGCTGGGGATCTCATTCTCCTCATGTCTCATGATGATGGTTTCCATGACAAAGAAGCGGTCCCAAGGCAGCCAGAGGGTGTGCTCCTGTGTGATGAAAGGTGCCCGCTCGAAACGCAGGATGATGGAGATGCCGCCATTTGTGACCAAGTCAAAGCTGTTTGGGAGGGCAGGGTTGAGAAGGAGAGGACATGGGGGAGCAGAAAAAGCAGGAAACAAGAGGTGAGGCGGAGGAGAAGAAGCAGGAGGAGGAGACAGACAAACAAAGGAAAAAAAATTATGCCAAAAGGTCTGGGCACTTGTTGAGGAGGCTCTAAAACCTAAACGACTTCACTGCAGCCACAAACAGTAACAGAGATCCCAGAAAGCATTATTTTTTTTTGGAAAATGATTACCATAGAGAATTTGCTGAAACCAAATTAATAACCACTGCCATGGAAAGCGCTTTCATTTGCCAGGACACGGGACTGCTGATGAGTCTCTGCTATGGTGCTTCCGGTACTTAGGGCCTCTTAGAGCTGAAGCCCAGCGAAAAGTCTGCAGAATCAAGTGGAACAAGCCCTGCCCTGGTGTTAGGAACCCTAAGCCTTGTCATGCCTCTGCCATGAACTACTGTGTGATCTTGGGTTAAGTCACTTAGCCCCTTTGATCCTCAATTTTCTGATCTATAAAGTGTAAAGGTTCAAAGGGATTATTCTTAAATCACTAAGATTCTATGACTCTACAGCAATTTTATCTCTGATTATAGTAGATTACTCAAAACAGCCCTTTGGAATTACAAAATAGCTAAGCAATTTAGAGATAGGCACAATTAGAATCACAGTATATTAGAAGTGAAATGGGAACGAGAAGTCTGAGTCCCACCCGCCCATCTGAGATGAGGTCTCCATGACAGCATCCCTGAGAGCTGGTCACCCAGCCTTTGTTCATGTTCATTGTCCGCTCCAATCTGACGCTTTAGTCTCTTACAGAATCACAACGAACGGGCCATTTGGTTCCTGCTTCTACACTTCCAGTGACGGGGAGCTTGCTATTTCTATAAGAAGACTGTCCCATCTTTGGTTAATTCTGACTGTTAAGACTTTTTTTTTTTGGAATTGAGCCTCTGCTTATAGAGGAGAGGGAACTGGTCCCTCTCCTTATAGCTCCTTAGCCACTGGCCTTGTTCTACCTGCTGGGGTGACTTCAAACTAGTTTGCTATTTCTGCCTTTGACAGTCCTTCAGGACTTGGAAACAGTGATCCTTTCCACCTACCACCTCCTGGCTGTGATGTCTCTTTGGACAAATTCCTTTTAGGCATTATTTTAGGATGCATTTTTAAGGCCTGTCCTTCCTCATCTTGCTTCTTTTTTTTGTTGAAGTATAGTTGACATATAAGCTCTTGACATTGGTCTCAGCAGCATTTTTTGGATCTGTCTCCTCAGGCAAGGACAAAAATAAACAAATGGGACTACATCAAACTAAAAGCCATTGCACAGTGAAGGAAACCACCAACAAAATGAAAAGGCAACCTATTGAAAGGGAGAAGATATTTGCAAGTCATATATCCGATCAGAGGTTGATATCCAAAATATATAAAGAACTCATACAACTCAACATCAAAAAAACAATCCAATTAAAAAATGGGCAGAAGACCTGAATAGATGTTTTTCCAAAGAAGACACATGATGGCCAACAGACAAAAGATGCTCAACATCACTAATCATCAGGGAAATGCTAATAAAACCACAATGAGATATCACCACACACCTGTTAGAATGGCTATTAACAAAAAAACAAGAAATAACAACTGTTGGCAAGGATGTGGAGAAAAAGGAACATTTGTGCACTGTTGGTGGGAATGTAAATTGGTGCAGCCACTATGGAAAGCAGTATACAGGTTCCTCAAAAAATTAAAAACAGAACTACCATATGATCCTGCAATTCCACTCATCTTGCTTTTTGGATGGAGAGCTCCTGCTACCTCCTTGCCCAGTCAGAATTCCAGCTCCTTCCCCTGGGTTCCCACTGCACCATGTGCACTCCTCCTTAGAGCCCACATCACATCGCAATGGAATCACACGTTTAACTCTCTGGCCCAGGGACATTGACTCCTCTCAGTCTTTCCAGAACCTAGCCCAGTGCTTGATGGTTACAGATTATAGAATGAATGCATGAGTGACACTGTCAATTTATTCTGAACTGACTGTCCACCAAACACTCTAAGTTCCTTCTTACTTTGGCTGTTATTATAAGTCAACCCAATGTTTACCTGTGCAGTTGGTTTTAGAGACCCCAGTGTAGGACCTAAGCTTTATCCCTGATAAATATACCTTGTGGGATTGGGCTCATTGATCCAGCTTGCTTTACTCTCCTCTAGAAGCTGCAAGGATTTTGCATTGAACTGTTCTTAGCACCAAATCTTGCTCTTGGTAGACACAGGCCCCAGATTCGGGTCCCCAAGCTCCAAAGCCTGATTCGTCTCTCTTTTGTAGAAGCTTTTCACCCACTTCGTCTGCTTCTCACTCAGCCCTTTCTAGGCCCACACTTGGGTGGAGGAAGTTGGGTGCCACCATCCTTTGACAACTACTGATAGAAAAATATCAGGAAGGTGTTCCTTTGAACTAAGAGTTCAGGTTTTGGCTTTCCAGGAGAATATCCACGGTTTAGGGGAAATACCCAGAGTACTGAATTCAGTACCCACAGAACTGAATAGCATCTGTACTTGGACAGAACATTTTTAACTGTCAAACAGAATTCTGGCCTGACTTATGAGCTCTCTTCATGAGAGAATGAATGTGGAGAGGGAGTGAAGACAAACATGAAAAGACATATTCTCAAGGCTGTGTGCAAGCTAGGGCAGCTGGCCTTGCCAAGAGCTAGGTGTAACCGGCTCTTGCCAAGAGCCAGGCCTGCTCATCTGGATGGAAACTTTGTTGTGGACATGAGTACGAATCTGACCCTAAAGGGAAGGCCTGGTTCTCAGTCAAGGCCCAAACAGCGTAGGGCCAGTCCAAGCACTGCTCCTTACTCCACAGGTGAGTTACATCACCTGTCTGAGCCTCACTCTCCTTGTGTAAAATGAAGCTGATGATCATAATCACTTGGCAGGATTATTAATTAGATACATGGGATAATGGATGGGAAAAGCACAGGGCCCTGTTCTCTGGGCATCAGGCTCTGTATAATCCCATTTTTCAATTCAACGAGTCTGAACTGCTTCTCTTGTCTGCTATTCCTTTTAAATTTTTCTTCATGACTTCTATTTTCCATCTTTTTAATGATATCTTTGGCTAACTTCTCTGCTATTGTCTTCTGTTTATGAGCTCTTGTTAAGACTTGAGGGCTGGTACTTCAGCATGGTGTGTGAGTGTGTGCAGAGGAGGAGCTGGCCGAGGGCGAGAATCATAGTGCCTGCCTGGAAAGTGAGGAACACAAAGATGAGACAGACATGGTCTTGGACTTGCATAGACTATTATCTCCAGACAATATCTCTAGCCTCACAGTTTCTTCTGGGGTATTAGAGGTAAGAAAGAAGGTGATTCAGGGACGAGGGGGAGGGAAATGGGCAAGATGCTACCTACTTGCATTTAACAAACAGGGATCTTCAGACACTTAGAGAATAAGTACTGACTCTCTCATACATTATGCAGTGTCTAAGTTGGGAAGAGAATTTAAGCCCCATAGTGCATTGGTAAGAATTGTTCTGAAACTCAAGCTCTAAGTTGTAGCAACTCTGGCTATATGATGTAATTTAGCAGGCCGATGCAGGAAATATGGCTGATACTCACCTCCCAGGACCCCCATGCTCTCAAGGGGCAGTAGACATTGCAGAGGCAGCACAAACAGGAGGAATCGAGGCCTAGAGGTGCTGAAGTGGGCTTTTCCCAAGGGCCACCAAACTTACAGGACTCTAGTGCGTTTTGTGGACCCAGCCTAACCAAGCACAGCAGGGCAAAGGACTGATGATTTCCCACCTCACATGAATGACAGACAAGTTTCATGGCAAAAAATAGAGCAGTCCTCATGGCTCCTTTTTGATGACCGTTTCACAGCAGGTAATAATGTAGTCAGAATACCTGTTGCCTAGGATGCTCACATCTGCCATTTCCATAAAGCAGGCAGCCTGAGCTGGAAGACAGAACATGGGGAAGGAGATGCCTCCATGTTGCAGTGGAAGTCTGCACAGAGGTGCTTCCTGGGACAGAACGTGTGTGGGGCAGGGAGCGGTGGCCTGGACAGGTTACCCCTGGAGACTGGCCACCAGCCTCTTCCATCTGGGTCCCTTCCCATTCACAGGGAGTGAGAGGAGGGGGGAGAGGTCTCCCCACGCCAAGCTTGCCAACCCTGTCTAAGAGGCACACATGTCTACAAACAGATGAGCCTTTACTTCATTATCACCTCGGCCGGGACATGTTCACATCTGATATTGGATTAAAGAGGTGCTAAAATCAATCAGCCTGGAGCATAATTTCCAACACAGAGTGAAAATCAACCTTATGGGCCTACACTTAGCCAGATGGACTGCCATCACCTGATTTTATTAAAAATAGAGGACGTGTTACCACTGACAGCCTAAATATTCCACTTTCCTCTTTCCCCTACCCTTTTCTCCAAAATATTTTCATTGCTTGTATTGTAATCATTACCTTATCATCGTTTAATAATTTGTAATTTTAATAAACAGCTAATATTTATTGTATACTTACTATGTGCCAGACCCTGGAAATAAGTAAGGAACCAGAGTGGGGCAGGGAACTAACATTTATTAAATACTTACTATGTGCAAGATGCCTCCCCATCCATCATTGAATCTAATCCTTACAACCAACTTGTGAAATAGTATTAGGACCATTTAACAGATGAAGAAGTTGAGGCCTGGAGAGGTGAGGAGACATGTCCAAGAACACATAGCTAGCAAATGGGAGAGTTAGAGTGATTAAAGAAACTTTACTTCATTCCAGTGATGGTTCTCACAGGGATCCAAAGGTCAGAGTTCTGTCATCACCCAGTGGCTTCCATAGACCTAGGTGGTTGCAGATGGCAACCACACAGCAAGAATGCTAAGACTTCTGGAGTGGTCTGGTCTGTAGAAAGTGGTCCATGTGACAGTGTTTTATCTCATAAACCATGGAGCAGGAGCATATGAATAAGATATCTTATGCCTACTCTGAGAACCAAATGAGAAGAAACTGGTTAATTTATAGTCAAAGGGGTTTAGGCCAGAGTCAGATACAAGGCCACACAGCTACTGAATTGCAGAGCTGGGCATCTGAATTCAGGTCCTCTGAATCTAAGTCCCTTCTTCTTTCCATGTTGTCATTCCAGCAGCAGCTATGTGGCAAGACCATAAGAGCAGGGCCTTCACTAACCCTGGCCCACAAAAGGTCTCCTACCTGCCATCTTGCCTGCTGATCGTGTATCCAAAGAGAGGGTTATTGACGAAACTGATGTTCACACCAACCAGCGGGGTCCCATCTGATGTCATCACTTGACCACGAATGACACATGCATGCCTGCGGATACAGAAGAGAGAATAATTACATGATCTACTTTTCATGCTCAGAACCCTGGCTGGCAGGGAACTCCTGGAGGTCAGAAGACAGAAGGCAGGTCACTCAGACATATCTTGTCAACCAGGGGCTCATGGTATTCGCTCAAGATGCACAATAATCTTCTTTTTTTCATATCACCTCAATTTAAGGCATCAAAATGTCCTCTAAAGAATTATTATTGGGAGACGTTTTCAGATATCTCACTCAGAGGTTATTTTTTAAGGATACTCTATTATGCTGTAAGGAGATAAGCTGATCCAAGAGGGCTATACAGTGTACTTATGCGTGTGAATTTGGAGCCACATGCCTTGGGTTCGAATCCCAGCTCTGCCACTTTCTAGCTCTCTAAACTTGCACAGCAATGTGACAGCTCTTTGAGTCTCTGTTTTTTCATCCTGGTACAGAGTAAACTCCATAAATGGCAGTGGTTATTATTGACACTAGTAGTCTCATTGGAAGTGGACATACAAGAAAGCGGACAGGAGAGAGGGTACTTCCTCTCATCTGGCATTGGAAACAGGAGAAGGGCAGATGCTAGCGTCCCCTTGGAGTGGGTTCTAGGATCTGTCACCTCTCCCAACATCCCCCCTCCCACTTTCCCTCTATATCCCAGACAACAAACCATCTGCTTTTCCCAAATTTGCCAGGCAAATGTTGTTTAAAGCCTCTGTGTCTGTGCAACGTTCTTCCATCTGCCTCAAATGTCATTCCTGCACCCTTCTCTCTACACTCTTATCCTTTAAGACCAAGCTTCAAATGAAACCTCTTCCCTGAAGCCTTTCTTGATGGGCCTAATTAGAACTGGTCACTCTTTTCCAAAACCTGACACAAAAACCCTGATACCCTACCACACTACACATGTGTCTCCTCTCCACTAGACCCTGAGCTCTTTGAGGGCAGGGTCAAGGTCTATTTCCTTCTTTCTCTCTGCAGTGCCTGGAAATGCCTAACAACTATGAGGTCATTGTTTAAAAAAATGGTAGATTGAGTAAATAAGTGGGACAAGTAGAGATCATCAAGAATGATGGTTTTTTCAAAGATTTCAGTTACAGAAGCTTTTTAGCAGATGACATTTTATAAGGACCCCCAAAGTATAAAACAAAAATAAGATCTGCTCTAGATGAAGCAGAGATGGAGGCCTCCTCTCCTGGAGTGATTCTGAGGGCAACTATGTAGAGTCTTAGTCTCTGTGGAAGCCAGAGAAAACCCAGTTGGAAAATCACTGAGTTACTGGAAGAAGAGGAAACTGGGGTCTACAGAGGAGATGCTATTTGCCCCAAGCCACACAGGGAGGTGCTGGCAGACCCAGGCCTTGTGTCCAGGCCGCATAACTTGGGGTCCAACTCTAGACTGGTCTGCTCACCACTAGCAATGGGTGGAAATGAAGGTGCTCGCTGGGTCAATGTCCTAAGGGATCAGGGCACTGGGGAGACTTTCCATGTTGACAAGACAAATCTGAGGCCAAGAGGCAGGTGCTGCTGTCCAGACAACTCTCTCCATTCACCTTGGTTCAAAAGGCTTTTTTCTGGCCTAGGGAAGAGCTACTGATGAGGCCCATGGGCATTCATAAAAAAAGATCTCAAACTCAGCCTCTGCTTTATTAGGTACCTACATCTCTACCTTCCTAGAGTGATAAACTTTTCTCTGTTTGAAGAGAAAAGCAATTAACACCAGGCTTGTAAGCAGCTGGTCTCACTAGTGTCAGCTTGTCCTTTCTGAAGGCAAGAACAACTACCCACAATGCATTAAGCTCCCCGCCCCCACCCACCCCACCCCACCTCACCTCACTACACACAATCTGGTTAATGCTAATTCAGTCAGTGATTTCCTTCCGAGGCCCTTGGTCTAAATGCAATTACATGGCAAACAAGTTAAGCGAGTGAGGCTCAGCAAAGACTCTCAGTCCTGCTCCAAAGGTCTCCCAATATATTTACGTGAAATTATCTCTCCGCTAATGGGAAAGATTTATTCCATCAATTGTATTCAGCTGGTACTGAGAGATGCTTTCTTTAATGGAGGAAAATTGAATTTCTTATTGCTGGAACTTTGTCCTTCCAGAGAATTACTAACAGATCTCATCTCCTGGTGCTGGCTACCATCCAGCCTTCTCCTGACATATGTGCCTTCAGATTCTGCCTGGACAATAACCAGCCCTCTGGGGATGGTTTCCTTTTTGGGGCTGCCCTGGCTGCTGCCCCGGCTGCTGCCCCTCACACACATGTGGGCCAGCCTCCTCTGATTTATCTCTCTTTGGGGATTACCTGATAATTGGGAAACATTAAATCAGCACCATTTGGCTATCATGTAGCCTCCACTTCGGCAAGCCAGAGCAGATGTAATTTTAGCCCAGGATCCTGTGGATTGCTTTGGATTCTGGAGAAGATTAAGTTGACTCCCTGTACCCCTACAGGCCACAGAATCCTCTTGCCAAAACAGGCATTTGGCTCAGGAATTAAGTCCTGGAGAAAAACACTTCCATCCTCCTTCTGTTTGACCATGATTTTCAGTTGTCAAGAAAACCCAGTTTAACATAAAGCCTTCCTTGGAACAAAAGAGATGGGGAAGTCTGCTGTTTGGAGGCCTCTGAAATGTGTCTTCTGCCATCTGTTTTTGTCCAGGGAGGTTTGGAAAAAAGTGGGTGCTGGGCTTTCAAATGCTTTCTTTCTTCATCCATTTATTCTATGGATACCACCAGTGATATACACGGTAAACATTTAACAATTGGCTTTCAAAAGAAAAATAGCTTTAATTTATAGCATTTCCTATTTCTGTGGTGTAAATACTTCCACCATGGCTGATTTCATGCTACCAATGAGATGTCACTGAACCCAGAGTTGGGAAGAGATGCAAAGTAAGACACCATTATATAGCAATTCCACCATAAAGATACAATAGTCCTAAATAAACTCAAGAGCAAAGATAATAGTAAAATACAGTAAAATAATTAAGAAGTGATGAGTTTTGATTATTTTTTACCTCTGTTTTTAATATAATTTATTTCATTTAAATTTTAAATAATTTAATTTTTAATAATAGTTGTGTTTAAAAACTAGCTTGCAGAACTCCTGGACATTGAATAATCAGTTCTTGTGAGCTGGTATGAGCTGGCTTCTGTATATCACTGGAACAGTTACCCCAAACTAACAGTCAATGTGCCTAAGAAATAGTTGCTGCTTTGACTGTGAAATTCTATAATGGAAGACCGCCTTTGTGAGAAATCACTAAAACGTGGGGCAAATCATTGTCACCAACTTGGCTTCCCAGAGGCTCGTACGATCCTCTTACCACTCGTCCTATATTTGACGTGTTTTGCTTTCCCTTGGTCACTGTCCTGGCATAATGGAGTTTTGGGGTGTTATTTTCTACTCATCCTCAGAGTCCCATCTAAGCTGTCATCACCTCAGTGAGCCTGCTACCAACTCTTCCGGGCACAATTAATCACCTCTCCTCTAGGCTCCTCTAAACCTTCCAAGTACCTCTCCATAATGGTGCTTGTCATATAATGATATCATTCCATTAACATAGCTATCTTACATGCTTACGTGTGAGCTACAGGACGGCTGGGACCACATCTCCAGTGGCTAGGGTAAGCACGGGATATTGCTCCTTGAGTGTTTGTCAGGTGAAAAATGATCAAGTAACTAAAACTCAGAGAGAAAAAACTTGCTCAGAGTCATACAGCAAAGAACTCAATTGGCTGAGCTGACACTCAAAGCTGGGACTTCTTACTTCCATGTCCTTACTCTTACTATTGCGTTATGCACCTGTAGTCAATAAAATTCACCCTAATTTAATTTAAAAACTGGGCACCTACTATAAGCTATGCACTGTGCTAGGTGCTGAGGTTATAGAAATGCATGAATTACAGTCCCCAGTTGCTGGCTGGAGCTCACCCAAGCCAAATTGAAAATGCCCAAGTGTAGTTGTCTCTCACACCAGTGAGTCAACACATGGGTTTGGCATATGTCAGGCAGCTGGGATACAAAACAAGCAATTAGGCTGCGTGAACTCTGCCAGGAAGGAGCAGGCCGAGGGGGGATGTCAAGCATGCTGGCATTAGTCCAATCAGACGCTCAGGGCCTGACTGAGGCTCCCTTGCTGACGCCATTGAGGGGCAAGATCTGCCTGACTGCTTCCTGAGGACAGTGGTTAGGTCTGGGATCAAGAGAGGAAACTGTTGGAGAGACTAAACCACCAGGAAACAGGATCGAGCACATAAGAAACTAACCTCACCTGTCAGTCAGGGAGAAGAGGGAGGGGTGTGGTGGAAAGAGCCCCGGGCAAGGAGTCAGTTCCTAGTTCCGACCCTGGTAACTAACTGTATGACCTTGGAGAGTCATCCAACCTCTCTGAACCTCCACTCTCTCATCTGTCCACGCAGCCTGAAATTTCTCCCAACCTGATGTAATATGGAATCCAACGCATGTTTAAGAATGTATAATGGTTTTAATTTGGTGCTACCCAACCCAGCTCAAGTAGCCCTTCTACACGTGGCTTCAGAATCTTAATGGAGCTCATACAATGCTTATACTTATCTCTGAATTGTTCCCTCTATATGGAACCTTCCACCTACACTGTTCACCTGAACACCGCCCGCTCACTCTCGGGACCCACCTGGAGCATTCAACAAGCGGTACCCCAGCACTCCCGCCCCTCTGGGCTGCCTCTGCAAAAGCTCTGAGTGCTGTCACTCCGTCTCCTAGCAGACCATGGGCTCCTTGAAGACAGGACCACATCTCCCTCACTGCTATATTCCTAGCACTCAGCATGGTCGATGCTCAATTCTGAATGGGCAAAAGAAAGCCTCCACCAAAACAGGCGTTTGCCCTGGAATTTGAGTGCATGTCACAGAGTAAGCTTTTGATAAATTATTTATTGAATGACTAAAGAACTGATGTGTTTCTGTAACGGAAGGTGGGGGTGATGCCAGAGAACTTGGAGCTACTTGACCTTGCCAGGGACGTGCCTAGGGAACTGAGGGCTGGAGGGGCTGGGCCTTTCTAGTTGTTCAGCCCATACTGCACCCTTCCCTTGGAGACCCCCTACATCCCCCACTGCCTCAGCCTGCAGCCCTGCCACTTTGATTCCACAGCCTCCTCATCTGTACCTCTTTTTTGAAAACTGTAAAAAAGGAACATCAGAAATTAAATCATATTTGTTATTCAACGTATATTAGGCAAGCAGATAAAGGAAGGTGAAGGGATAAAAACGGCAGCTTTAACTTTTTTGTTACTAAATGAAAACAGCCAATGAAGCTAGTACTCAGGAGACTGGAATAATCGTTTGGGATCTCGGTGGCAAAAAGTAACTTTAGCCTTTCTCTGCTTTCAAGTGTTTGCTACTCTGTGCTACTATTGGTTATGCAAATCACTCCTTTGCGTTACATCCTTGAAACAGATTTATATGCCTGACCTGTACCAACCCTTACACTGTTTTCTGCTAACTCATGCTGATTGACTGGGGATCTTTCCAGCATCTTCTATACTTTAGCCAGCGTCTTATAAGAACCTTACTTGGGCCTAAATGAGAAGCCTCACTTCACAGCCTGTCAAACTACCCCATCAAAGGGGTTCCCAGTCAAAGCCTGACCCTGTCCACTCTGTAGCCTCTAAGACCTTCTTTCCAGCCTGGCCACACGGGCTGCTCTGCTGCTGCCTCTTTCTAGATTTCCATCTCAGCGCTCTGCCTGTTTCCTCAACCAGCTTTTCTAGCCTGACATCTTCCACCTGGATACATATTCTTGGGGATCCACTAGTTCTGACATGTTAGAAGAGACCATCCTGGTCATCTCTTTCAAACTTCTCATTGTAGTGGTGAGGAAATAAAGTCTACACAGGGAATGGACTTGCCCATTCTTGCCAGAGTTGCTGGGGAACCAGGATTCAAATTAAGGACTTCTCATTTATTATCCAAGGGAACTCGGGAGTTCAACTCTCAAGCTACTTACCATCTGACACAGACATACACCTAAATAATCGAGAATCTCAATCTGTTTTAGCAGCCTCAAAAATCAGAGTTAACATCAGAGCAGGGCTCTTAAAACTCTTCATTATTACATACCCTTTCCGTAAACATTTTTGAGCAGGCTCCTTGGATGTCTTTATATTTATTAATAAATAGTACACATGTGCTACCATCATTAGCTAATATTGGAAAGCATAACATACATTTGGTGTACGGTTTAATGGATAAAAATGCATATTTCAGTCTCCTTGATAATTTTGAATCTTTTGGTTAACTTTTGTGAGATTCTTGAAAATTTTGAATCTCTTGGTTACCTTTCTGTTAGATGTGATGAGAATGATCATTATTGTTTTTAACTTCATAGTGTAGTTGAGGAAGACTATACTAGGAGTAGGAGTATCAGCTTTGCCATTTTCTTGTTTTCTTGTCTCACACTGTATTACCTTCAATCTGTAGTTACTTTGCAAGAATGTTTCTATGCCACTGGACCATTTTATATGTAAGTTTGGTTAAAACTAGATTTTTGCGCACACACACACACACACATACACACATAAACTGCAGTCATGGTGTAATACACTAGAATAAACCAGGAGAAGTCCGCTGTCTACCTCTCTAAGGAGTGGATCCCCATCTCTCTCAGCATACCTCATGTGCTGGTCCAGACACATAACCAAAGAACATTGGGACCAAGGGAGCAAACAGCAAAGACCTTGTATGGAATACAAGGTCTTCCCGTACCTGATGGACCACACTGGGCGTCTCACTTGGGACCACTGCACTGCACTGGAGTTACAATGGTGTGCATCTGTGATTTCTTTTTATGAAATAAACTCTAATGTGCTATATATTATTATCTTCAAAAGCCAACTTCCAGTTGTGCTTCATTTCTTATAACTTATTTCAAGGATTTTCCTATGTTTACTATGCATATCTTTCAATGACCTTAGGCCAAAACCAACAGAATTTGATCTAATAACTTAACTTTTAATGTTCCTGACTTATTGGAGGGGAGGGGGTTGGGCCAGATCTTTTCTTGAGGCACCTTGCAAATCTAAGATCCTCAACTCCGCAAACTTTATCACTGTTCTTCTACCACATCATCAGTAACTCTGGCCACACAGGTTATTTTCTGTACTACCCCACTGTCTCCAGATAAAGTCCAAACTCTTCAGCTTGGTGCATAAGTTCCTTCAGAATCTGGCCCTAGCCTGCCTCTTCAGGCTCATGTCCCATTTTTCCATTCTCACATCCTGTGCTGCTGCCACGTGAAATTACTTCTCACTTCCTTGTCTCAGCATGCATTTCTATGCCTCCCTGCCTTTGTCTGTGCCGGTTCATCTGCCTCAAATATCCTTCCTCCCCATTCCTACTAACCTCTTCACGAAGGCCTGCCTGTCAGGGAAGCTCTTCCTGATTTCCCAAGGACAAAGAAGTCATAAGAAGTCACTCCCTCTTTGGGCGAATGAAGCACAATGTACTTAACCCACTAAAGTGTACTCATTAGTTCAAACACCTCATCTTCTTTTCTAGATTGCGAGTTCTTTGAGGGTAACAACCACGTTGTTTTCATCTCTATAACTCCAGTGCTTAGCACAGGAGTAGGTCTGTAGTGTGCATTCAATAAAGGTTGAGTAAAGAAATAAGTGGATATCACATAAATGAATGACAGAAGAAGATGACAGAAAAAATACGAATACTGTTATTTCACATAGCCCAAAGTAAAAAATAGATATAAAAATAGATATATATGGGTTAAGGGAAGAGAAACGTAGACAAAGGCCTGGTAAATGAGAATAGGGTCAGTTATTGGAACTTCAATCAAGCACCTACTATGTGCTACACACATTGCTGGGTGGTAGGGAAGATATTTATTCATGCATTTTCTTACTTACTTATGGAAACTCCAGGAGGGCAGTGCCTGTAGTTTCTGTTTTATTTTCCATTGTATTTAAAGCATTAAAATAACTAACAATAAACGAGATAAAAATCTGTATATCTGAGAAACTCACATTCTGGAATGAATATAATTTGACTTTTCAAAAATCCTTGTATCTAGAAACAAAGCTAGTACGGGATAAAAAGGAGAGCTGCCTACCGAGTCATTCCAGAATGACGTACAAACATTCCCACAGTTAGAATCAAGCACCCGGCCCCGCCCAACTACCCTGACTTTGGTTCTTTCATTTGGAATTGGGCTCAATTTAGAACCCACCGGAGGCTTGCTGGGTATGTGGAATAAACATCACAGGGAAGTAGTTCATGACAGAAAAAGCTTTTTCTCTCAGACTGTTGTGTGTATGTCTGGGGAGAAGGGGGAAGAAATCCACAGACTTTTTCACATTAATAGGAGAAGTCTAATTTTTAAGCTAGAAAGGTCCTCGGGGTGACCGAGACCAAGCCTCTCATTTACAGGTGAGGTACATGATCTCTAGAGATGGGTAGAGCTTCCCCTCCATCACCCATCAAGGCCGGGGCACCAAGAGTTCTGCTCTGGTGCCCTGACACCACTTGTGGGCATCCAATGACAACATGGCCTAGAACTACTAGTATCTTCTGGGCCCTTAGGCTGTGCCTCCTGCAGAGCACAGAAGCCACTGTTCTATGACCTCCTAGCTTTATGTGGCTGTTGAGCTCCTCCAGACACTCAGAGAGCATGAGCTCCCGGGCTGCGGCTTCCATCACCCAAGCCTGTGGGCATCCTGGCTGCTGAATGCTGAATGCTGATGAGAGGGCTGAGCCCTCTCTCACAGGAATCCTCTGGAATATTTTCTGCTGGATCACAAAGGTGCACACAAGAACAGAGCCCTTCACTCTTCATAACACAATATTTGCAGAGAAGTGAGTCCACTGGTTGTGGCAAAGGAAAAGCAGGACTGAGAGAGGTTGGCCAGTAGAGATCATTTTGGAGGAGCAAGGCTCCCGACCCTCTGTGATGGGAGTGTCCAGGTCTGGGGGACATGGCTCAGAAACACTGTCAGTGTGCTTGGGGACACGGAATGGGTGGTATATGTCTAGAAAGGCTGTTCTCTGTGCTACGTAGCCAGAAGCCTGCTTCTAAGATTTCTCAGGAGATGGTTTGTGCTGTTCATTCCATGACTGTGTGTCCTGTTTTCCTGTCAGAGCACAGGACAGGTCCTGCTTCACCTGGAAAGGACAGACTTCCTCTGCTTCATGGGAAAGGGGAGACTAGGATGGACCACAATTAGACTCACTTCCTGGGTAGGGGCTGATGCTGGACAGAGATACAGGAAGAGGCCTGCAGAAAGTCCAGCTTGGCAGGCTGGATCTGAGGTGTATAGCAATGGACAGGTGGCATTTAAGGGCAACAGTCATTCAAGGGACAGGGGAGGAAGATCTGACAGCGGAACAGGCTTGGTGAGGGAGCTCCCAGGGGCAGCTGGATGTGGATGTCTCATGTGTCACCAGGTAATAATGCCCAGATTCCTAAGCAGAGCATGGATGGAGCTCTAGACCCAGATGTGGTAGGGCTGAGAATCTGGCAAGAGAAGGCAAGGCTTGAGTCCTTGGGTGGCAAGGGTACCAGGCTGTTTATATCAGGAGTTTAGGCAGAGAAAGTGAGGCTGGGATTCTGGGACGAGACAGAAGCCCATTTGGCAGAGCTGGCGAGCAAAGGATCAGACAGGAACAGTAGAGGGCCTTGAGGCTGAGCAGGTGGCATTGCTCTAAGCTCTTCTCCTCAGATTGGGGTTGGTCCCTGAGGCCACAGGTTAGACCCACCAGGGAGAGTCACAGGGCCCTGTAGGGGTGGGAGGAGGAGGCAAAGGCAGGGGAGGCAGGTGGGAAGATCTCTATCCTCTGCCAGAATACTGCCCAGAGGCAGCATCTCTCCACATCACAGCCCCTCACTGTGGAGTTCACTTAGAGCCAACTCTTGATGCCTCCAGGATCAGACTGGAGGGCTGGTTCCTCACTGCAGAGGTGTTTGGTAAGTCCTGACCCTATATTCTCCATTGAGAACAACATCAATAACGTGATGTGTGACTCTCCAATGTTTTAACTTCTTAGTGCCTGAAATTTATCAGTGTTGGGTGGAAATGCAGCAAGTGCCTGACTTACAAATGCTGGAATTCCTGCTGGAGAAAGCCCTCACTTAGGATTTCAGGTTCTCCAGGACTCAGGCTCTGCTCCTACCCTGCTGAGCCAAGAGCTTTCTCTGGCCTCAAAGATTCCTCTTCTACCACAAAGGGCTGATGATAAAGGTCCATTCACCTCTGTCTGCCATGGTGCTAGGACATTTGCATCAATGATGTAACTACACTCGTGCTTCAGGATAAGATTATCATTTTCTTCCCAGTTCTCATGGTGACACTAAAACCTATATGAATACTAACGCCATTGCTAATGTTAACATTAACTCTTGCTATTAGTGACAGCCATCACTAACACTTATTGTATGCTACTGCTCTGACACATAAGTGTTTTACATCTCATTTAATCCTCAGACACCTCTATGAGGTATGGATTATTATCCTCACATGGCAGATGAGGAAAGTGAGGCACAGAGTGATTAAGAGACTGATCTAAGGTCACATAGCTAGCAAAGGGTGGGGCTGGGATACAGGCGTAGGCTCCCTGCCTCTGCATGCACATTAGCTTTGCATTATGTTGTGCAGCATTAGGGAGAAAGTCAGGGCCAGCTGGGGTTGTAGAGCTGTAGCAGCACCATGCTGTATAGATTTCCAAACTGAAGATGCTCAGATGGGAATATAAAGGATCTAGCAGAGAAGAACAGAGGCTCAGCTCAGGGGCTCTAGGGTCAATTGGCTTGGCTTCAAATGCTGACTCTGCCACTTACAAGCTCTACGTTCTTGGCCAGGTTACTCAACTTCTCTGTGCCTCAGTTTCATATCTGTAAAAGAAAGGTGATGAAGTCCCCATGTCATATGGTTTTGGGGGGAGATGTAAAGGTGTTACTACTTATGAAACTTACAAAGCATTTCAAACAATGCCCGACACATAGAACATCCTTGGTAAAAGTTAGGTATTATTACTGAATGTATGCTATGCACCAGCCATTGGGCTTCTGGGTATTTTATCTCATTTAATCTTCCAAACAACCTGCAGGGTGGGAATTAGTAACCCCACATTACAGATGAGGAAACTGAGCCTCCCTCGCCTAAGGTCACTTACTCTCACTTGCCCAAGGACTTGAATGCAGGCCCTCTCCCTCTAAACCCTGAGTGGTTCCTGCTTCAGCACAGCATCCTCTGCTAATGCCTCCTGTGATGGACAGCTGGGAAGAAGCTCAGGCTACAAAGCAAACCGAGTTCGTAATTCGGTTTTGAAATCAATAAAGGGATGATCAAGTGGCAGAAGAGGAGTTGTTAGCTGCTCATCAGGATGATGTGAGAAGTTTCTGCCTGCATCCTGAATTAAATTCACCTAGTTGCATTATCATCATAAACATTCATTTCAATGCGGGGAGGGATTTTTTAAAAACCAACATGAATAATATATAATGGCTGACATTTTGGAGGAAGCAGGATCTTTACCTTCTTCCATCTTCCATCAGGATAATTTATCATTGTCTTTCTCCCTGCCTCCCTTTTTTAAACTAATGGGGTAGCCTGTCAGCTCAGCTTGTTCTGAAAACGCAGGAGTATAATTCAATAATAAATTCGCTCAGAGGCCAGCTGTCAGGAAGCTGGTGTTTATTTGAACTCCATTAGATGATCTCCACTGCTCAGCCTCTCGGAGGGCTTTCTGAGGTCTGTCTAAGGCCTGGGGTGGGGTGAGGCCGGTGGAGTGGCAAGCAAATGCTTTTTTGTAACTGCTCTGCCACCAACATTTGTATATGCCTTTAGACCTGCAGTGGGCTGATAAAAAGTTATATTGCATACATGATCTTTTCTCCCTACTTTCCATTATTTTTTTCCTCTTATAAACTCTTGCTTTCAAAATTCCTGGAAACTGGGTAGCTTTATAAAGGGTCTGAAAGAAATTCTAAAGACTTACGTGGCTTATTATCAGAGTTATTTCACTTCTGTTTACAGCGAGCATAAGTCCTAACTTAGAGATGAAATGCTCTAATCTGGTTAGTGAACAGGCGAGGGGCAGATCTTTCTCAGTACCTGCTGCAAACTACCTTTCTGGCCTCATAGTCCCCTAGGTTCTTCCTCTTCCCACATACCCGCTCTGTATACCAGGATCATATACTCCAGATTTCCTAAGACCATCTTGATTTCAAATGTTACAGCATGTCTCTTGACTTCTGGTTTGGAAAATAATATCACCATAATTATGTTCCAACCATATTAAAATTCTCTACATTCTCTGATTATCCTGGAAAGTCATGCTAGTTTCTCAGTTTAGAATGTATTTTTAAATTCTGTTCAACTGAAACCCACAGGAAACAATACAGCTTATTCAGTAGTATACACACACACACACAGACACAACCACAAGTTTCATGATATACATATCCTTTTTACAGTGTTGCATTGATATTCTCCATTCCATTGTACCCCACTCCATTTAAATTTACTTCTTGTAAAAAAATAGTTTTGACCCACTAAATTGATTTCATTATGCACTAATGGGTTGTTGTGCCCTGAAGTGGGATAAATGTTTTAATGGCCAATCTTCACCGAAATCTTTGTCTCAAGCCAAAGGCCATCTCCTGCCAGAAGTCTTCATTCATTAGTTCATTTGTGTTTTGCTCATTCATTTTCAAACACAAACATTTACTGTTGCGTACTCTGAGCCAGGCCCTGTGCCCCGTGCCGGAGAAACAAAGACGCACCAGATGCAGCCCCTAGCTCAGGCGTGGAGCTCAGGCTCACAGATTTGCAGTGGGAGTGATGGCTTTGCTTTTGAACTCCCAGAACCCTTTGCCTCTGCTTCTCTTCAGGGACTCAGCAGTGGCTGATTGGCTGACTCAATGATTCATTCTACCATTCACCATGGTTCAGTCTGTGCCAACCTCTCTGCTAGGCAGTAGGGGTTCAATGACTAACAAGCCATGGGACACATAAAGAGCCCCCAAGGTAATGGGGGTACAGATACATATCTTCTTGTTGTGGGCCTAGTGCAGAGTGGGAGCTGGCCAATATTCACCAAATAGAGCTTGTGTTCTGTGGGCAGCCCTGTCCTTCTCTGAGCCTGCCCCGTCTCTCCTCTCCATAGGATCTGACCCCCTCTATAGGATATGATCCTCTGCCTCCTTTGGGATGAATGCTCTGGTCACCCATCCCTCCTTTTTCTAAAGTCCCCTGACTCTTTGAGTCTTTTCTTTTTGGAATCAGTGTATCCTGTCAGCTGACTTTTGTAGCAACTTGTCCACACCCAACTACTTGCCTGAGTGAGCTGACAACCTATTATGCTTAGAGGAGTCGAGAACGACTTGATAACATCACATGGTTTCTCTCACCAATATAGTGTCCTCAAACATATTCTGAACTGATATTCAAATAGTGTGGGGGTAGATTTTTTGTCAGAACCTCTTCCTATAATCTGCTAAGCTGTCCAGCACTGGCAATACACAATTATTCATTGAAGTGATCTGTCTGCCCTATATTCAGCCCTTTCAACCCAGTCAGTCCTTCTCAAGAGAAGAGAGACAGGCAAAGTTGTGTAACAGGGGAGCAGCTGCCTTGAGTGTTTTTTGAGGAGGAGATGTCTCATGCTGCCCTCCCGTTCCCAGCTGTCTCATCCTAGGCTCCACAGTCTGGGTCCTGTTACCCAACCTCCTTGTATGGACAATCCAGATGGGGATCCTTCTTCCACCTACAGACCTGAGTGGCTCCTCCTCTCCCACTCAAGTTGCAGTAGAGGGCACCCTGCATTGTATTCTCCCCATGACTCCAGGTGAGGGACATGTGTTTCACTAGGCAGGTGGGGTCCAGGCATCCAGGCCAGGAAAGAAAGATGGTATTCAAGCCACCTAATCTGGTGATGGTTGTTCCCATGCCTGCTATGTCCCCTCCTACTTTGGACCCACTTTAGATCAGCTGAAGTCATTTACACCTCTATCACTTTACGTGGAGTTGAGGACATCAGTAGTAGAATGTCAGAGAGTGCTACTGTATTCATTAAACCTGGATTAAATACCTGCTCTGGGCTAGGCATTGTGCTGGGCTCTGGGGACACAGATGAACCAGACAGGGTCCCTGAGGGAGCCCTTCCTCACTCTAAGTCCATCTGGCGGTACTTCTGCTTCAGTTCTGAGTCAAGCCCTGTGCTTTCCTCCAAGGAGTCCAGCCCTGCCCAGAGCCCACTCTGCTTGGCTAGGGCCCTCACATCCCGGGGAGCTGCTGCCTATCCTTCCCTGAGGGCCACCCCTGCTCCAGTACCTCTGGCACCAGCCGCACAGAAGCATAAGGAACCCCCCATATAACTCCTGGTATCATTTGTGGATCTGGAGAACCTCCTGCTTCCTCATCCCAGCCATGGGGTCAGGCCTCGGAGGAACGGGGTTCTGGGGAGAGCCCCGGGCACTGAGGACTGGCTTGCTTGCTTCCCCCACAGAGGGGTGCTCCCATCAGTTCCAACCTGCTTTGAATTCCTCTCCTGCCCATGGCCCCAGCATGCCTTGTACTTGAAGCCTCCCTCAGTCAGACACACAGCTGGAATCTGCAGAGTGAAGGAGCTGCACCTCTGGGGCTGCCTTTTCTTGCTGGGCTCAGAAATGCTCTTGGGTCTCTGGGGGACTGCCTGCTTCTTGGAGCCTGTTAAATGGGCTTCCATTCAGACTATACAAACTGTGGCACAGCATATGGGATGCAGGAGGATATGGGGTTTTCTGTCAGGCACAGGCCTTGTTATTGCTATACGCAAGCACCAAATCAGGTCCGCCTGCCCATCAGAAATCCCACTCTCTGGAGAAGTGTCACTGGAGTCCTCCCCAACAAGGATCTCAGCTGACAGCCGGCTGGCAGAACGCTGCCTTTTCCCCTTCCTCAAATAAGGATTCAACACTCTCAACCTGGTTCCTCTCTGGGTGATGCTGGACTTTCATGGAGGGCAGGTTACTCTCAAGTTTCACTTCCAATTAAGGAATGGAGTTGGAAGCTCTTTTTAACATCATCACCACCACCACCATCATCTTCATCATCATCACCACCCTCATATGATTACCAAGCATTTTTTGTGTGGCTGGGGAGACTGTGTGTACATTTTTCTTTTTTCATTTAATTCTCATGGATATCCTGCAAAAGAGGTATTATTAACCCACTCTTATAGATGAAGAAATTGGAGCTCAGAGAAGTTAAGGAATTTTTTCAAGGTCACATAGCTAGAAAGTGGATGCAAAAACTTTAAGTCCAGGTCCATCTGATTACAAAGCCTGTGCTAATTTCACTAGGCCATGCTGCTGCCAAAAAAGCCACCATTTACTGGTCACCTATGTACCAAGGCCCGTGCTAGGTGCTTTATTTCAGTTAATCTTTTCAGTGGCTTTCATGAAATAGTTACTATTCTTGCCAATTTATAATAGGAGGCACGCGCACAGAGGTTAAATCATTTCTCTGAGGTCACACAGAGCAAGTGGGAGGTAAAGCCAAGATTCAAACTCTGGACACTTTCTGTGATATCACATTCCTTCATCTGAGAGGAAAGAAAGCAACAACCCGAACTCGGTAACTGATTTTTCTTTGTTCCAACTATGCAAATAAGCACTATATTACTGGCCCCGATCAAGATAATGGAAAACCAAGTAGGTGGTCCAACCAGAAAAGCACCTGCTGCCTCATGTTTCTAAGTTTCCCGTCACTTGGGCTTGTTTCACATGAAGATCTGGTCAGGGATACTCAGCAGTGATAGCTGTTTCTTCGGAATCTAGATCAGCGAGGAGCAGGGACATCATGATTCAGGCAAATGTTAGGTGAAAGGAATTTTTACAGTAACATTTGGAAGTTCCCATTATCCATTCATTTGTAGAGCAAATAGTATAGTCCAGGCCCTGCCCTAAGTATGACAGGTTTGGGGAGATGAATGGTCTCTACTTTCAAAGCATCTGTAATTTAACTGAAGGTGACAGGTATATAAACAATGATCTGGGAGCCTCTACTCCTGCTTCTGCTACTAGTCTGTAATGTGATTTTTAGCAGATGATTTAACGTCTCTGGACTCTGAATTCTCAGTATAAAATTAAGTAAAATAGATAATGTATCCATCCATCCTCCCTCACAGCGTGCCTCCCTCTCTCCTTTCTTCCTTCCATTTCTTCATTGTTCGAGGTAATATATACGCATATTTGTCTTGAGCAACTACTAAGTGCTAAAATGAGTAAGATGCAGTCCTTTCCTGGAGGACTCAGTTTAGATGGTGGACAGATAGTTACATATTCACTCTATTAAGCCTCTTGCCCAGAGCCATGTATCCAGTAGCGGCAGAGCCAGGATCTGAAACACAAGTTGGCCTGACTCCCAGGCCTATCATCTTGCCTTCCGCTGGGAGGTCCATTTCTCCCAGTACAGGTTTCTCAAGTTCCCCACTTGACAGGCTCCTTAAGGCAAGTCAGACCTGCTGGAACAACAACACTCAAATCCCCGTGCAGGTCCCACAAAATGATACATGGCATATAAACAGCGGGGTTGGTGAGTGACCAGAGGAAATGCAGCGGACATGGTTCCTGCTGGCACTGATCAGGATGGCCTGGTAAGGGCACCCCTTAAGCAGAACAGCCACTGGCAGCCAACCAGCCATAGCCCTAATCAGATCCTATAATGGGTCCAGTAAAGAAAGGCTGAGATAGTAATATTCCCCTTGGTAGGAATAATATTTATATCTTCAGTTGATTAAAAGAACTCATGCCACGAGAAGGCCTGCAAGCATACCTACAAAATCACACAATTGAATAAAAGAGCAGGAAGCTTCCTACCCAGAGACAAAAGCAGCTTTTCTGGCCAAGATAAATGACTAGGTTTTCCCTCACTATATTTCTGCTCCTGGTTCTGCCACTTGACTAGCCTGTGAATTTGGGAAGGTCACTTAACCTCTGAGGTTCTCAATATTCTCGGGGTAAGTGAAGGGTTTGGACTATAAAGAACCTTCATCTCTAAGATGGTTCAAGTTTGAATGCTTTTACACACTCGTAGTATGCCCCTCTTGCTGGGCTCAGAGTACTTCCTCCACTTCACGGTTCCCGTCTTGTCACTGCTCCTTGTGAGGAAGGGCCGGGCAGTGGAAAGCAAGGGCCCTGGAGTCCGATGGGCCTGCCGTGTGACTCCCAGCTCCATCACGTCGCAGGAGCGAGGCCTTCTCCTTAGATTCCCAGTTACACTCTGGGGATGATAAAGCTACCTCTCAGGGCAGCTGCCCAGGATTCCTTCTTAGGTCCTTGCTCTTCTCCTCTTATAGGTTCTCCTTGAGCAAACTTTTATGTGCTTACGGTTTCAACTATTGCTTGTTTGTTGATGGCTCCCAAATCAAGATCTCCAGCCCTAACCTCCATGTGAGCTCCAGAATTGCTTAGGAACTATAATTAGACTTTTCCTCTTAGGTGTCCTATTGAGGTGTGTCCCTTCCTTGTCCTCACCACGCTCAAGGTGGAGGTCATCACCTTGTTCCCAATCCTGTTCCTGTTCTCAGGTCCCCGACCTAGTGAAGGCAACCATCTACCCAGGCATCTGAGTAAGAGACTCCTCTCTCCAGTATCCCTCAGACTGATGACTAAGCTCTGCTGATTTTCCTCTTTAAATAGAACTTCAGGATGTCCTTCACCCTTCCCACCCCTCATCACTACCCCATTGTCCCCCTAGGGCAGGAACTCCCTGGCACAGAAGTCATTAACCTAGAAGGTATATAATCTGTGACAGTTGTGCTGACTTTTAGAGAAAGCTCTGTATGTATGAGGAACCACTACATTGGAAGACATTCAAAAAATATTATGATAAATCCCTCCTTCTTGGATACCTTTTCCTAATTCACAGACCCTTATCTGGGGAGCAGAAAATAGACAGCTGTCTTTTGCTGTTCCTGTGCCCTTTCAACACCTCTGGGTCTTTGCACAAGCTGTTCCCTCTCCCTGGAACACTGCCTCCCTTGCCTAGGTAACTATTTCTCAACTTTAAGACTCAGTTCTTAAGAGTGGCCTTCCCCCTACCCAGGAATACTTCCTCTATGTTCCCAGAGTACCTTGGGGGCATATTCCTGACCTATTACAGTGGGACTGTCTTTTTTGTTCCTCTAGTGGACTGTGAGTGACCAATGGGCAGGGACTGTGTTCTACTTATCTCTGTGATTCTAGCACAGGACCTGACACAGAGTAGACCTCAGTAAAAAATTGTCCAATGGATGGCACAATTGAAAACCTGTGAGAGAATGCATGAGCATATGGCCTGGGATGCCAGCAGATGCACTCCCACCCCCAGCCTAACAGAGTTTTCAGGACATCAGCTCTGAGGGTGAACAGTGTCAAAGACTGTCAGCTCATCTGGAGACCAAGGAATCAGTACGAGCTGACTGCAAAGTGGGTATTGATCCAAGATTCCCCTTGGACCTTTGATTTCTCACTCTCTCCATCTATCACCCAGTGGAAACAACAAAACTTGGCTCATAAAAATTCCAAATGCCTTGGATAGCAGTTTTCTAAATGTGGGTACCTGAGGCTGCTTCTCTGCCTCCCCTGATGTTCCATCAAGAGCCTTTGATGCCCACCCTCCTGGCCTCCTCCCACCCCCATCCACCCAAATGCATCCCAGGAGGTGATTCAGTTCTCCTTCAGAGACACAGACAGAGCTAGGGCCCGATGGACTCACCCTCCGTCAAAGGGGTTCTCCCCGGGGATGATGTGTGTGCTGTCCCTGCCCACAAGGAACTTGATGCGGTCGTAGAAGGATCGCAGGTTCTGCTGGGACACGGGCGCCTGTGTCTCCTGGATGATGTCCAGAGGGTCGGGGGAGCCCAGGCACAGCCGGCTGACATGACAGAGGGGCTGGAGGCAGCAGTCGGGGTCCATGCAGTCCACCAAGCCATCTGCAGGGGTGATAGAGCATGGGCTTTACATCTCTATGTTCAATCAGCCATGTTTGTCCACAAGGCCTTCATTCACTTCTCTATTTTCCACTTACTGAAAACTTTATTAAGTGCCTGATATAAGCCAAGGCCTTTGCTGGGCACCAAGGAGATCCAGGTGCTTCAGAGCAGCTCCCAGCCCACTCGTCCAGTAGGAGAGACAGACAAGTTAAGTGTACAGTGTGACATGTGCTATTTTTTTTTTCTAAGAGATAGAAGGAATTATATATATGAAGGCCCAGAGGTGAGAGAACACAATGAACATTTGAGTTGCTAAATTCAAATGCTGGGCTCAGAAGGTGAGGGGAATAGCACAAGGTGAGCCAGCTGAGGTAGGCAGGAGCTGGGAGTTTGCATTTCACCCTCAGGACAATGGGAGCTACTGAAAGGATTTAAGCAGGGAGTGCCTTCATCAGATTTGCATTGTTGAGAGAGCACCTCCTGCAACAAGGAGGGGGGACTAAAGGGGGCTCACAGTGGAAGCTGGGGGCTCCATGGGATAGGGGTCACTGAGGTTGCAAAGGGGAAGAATAATGGTTGCTAAGATTAGAATAGTAACAGTGGAGATTGAGAGAATAGATGGTTTTGAGAGATATCAAGAGATAAAAATGATAAGATCTGATGATTGGCTTTAGGGGTGAGGAGGAGGCTGTGTCAGTGAATTCTCAGCATCTCTCCCAGCTGAGATGTAAATACGTGGAGACCCAGCTCCGCCTCTGCGAGAGGGGCTTTCTGAGTTTGCTGGCTGGTTTCAGGTCTCTGACCCAGTTGCCATTAGCAGGGAATTCTCTTTACAGCATGGATGGATTTCTTCAGGACTGAAAATTATATTACAGCTTCCAGCTTCCCAAAGTGCAAAGAAAGAAATTCCACCAGACCACACATCTTTGGTTGCCTTATCCCAAAGTCTTTTACAGGCACCCAATAGAATAGCTTAAAGTGGATAACAAACCCAGGGATTACAGGATACTGCCCACAGTGGGGGACAGGAAAAGCCCAGGGTTACAGTCTGCATGCTTTGTAAACAGAGAACAGTCTAAGACGTGTGTTACTCTGGGGGTTCAAGTTCTGCCTCTCCTGCTTATTAGCTGTGTGACTTTGGGCAAACTTCCCCACCACCCTGGGGGCACAGACCCTGTTCTGGTTATCTCTGTTGTATCCCCAGCACTTAGTATAGGTGTTTAAAACATGACTGTTAAATAAATGAATGAAAATTGAATGAATTAATTAACAAATGAATCAGGGGATGAGACCAAATGACAGTCCATAAAAGCCAGAAAACCATTATCTTCATTCAATTTCAATTAAATAGTGTGGTATAGGGGGAGGATCATGAGGCTCAGAGCCTGAAGTTCAAGTCCCAGAACTGCGACTAAGAATGACCCTGGATGAGTTCCTGTACTTAATCTCTCTAAGCCCCAGTCTCATCACTGACATAGCTCCCTCACTTCCATCTCCATGGGTTTACAATATAGATGCTGCTCACCAGAGTACTACAGATGCACTGGCTGGACTGGGTGCCCCACTCACACAGGCAGTACCCCTAAGCCTCCTTACTAGCCACAGAGGTGTTGCAGCCTCAGGCAAGCTACCTGACCTCCCTGAAACCCAGTTTTTTTCCTTAGTAAATTAGGGACAAAAATCCCTTGTCTTTCTTGCCCACTTCTGCATGATGTCCAAGACCTTGTAGCCTCCTTGAGGGCAGCACAGTGGTAAAGAGTATGGACTCCAGAGCCAGACTGTCTGGGGTCAAATCCCGGCTCTGCAACTTACTACTGTGTGACCTTGGGCAAGTCACTTAAACTCTCTGGCCTCAGTTTCCCACATCTCTTAGAAGGGAATTATAACAGTAAGTGTCATATAAATAAAAAACATAGTATACGTACCCAAATTTAGCAGGGTACCTGACACATGGTAAGTATTTAATAAGGGTAGTTCCCCTTCCTGACCCTGAACCTAGAACATGGCTCACTAAAGTGAAGGGCCATTTGTCCTTTGTCTGCTCACCTGCCGGATTCATCCTGAGATGTGGAGTAAAGGCCTCCCCTCACCCCAGCACTGTCGTGGGTCCTAACTTGTGGCTCCTGCCCCAGCCCCCAGATACACCAACTCACTGCCTAGCAGAGCACCTGTCTTCTCCTGCAGTCGGCGGGCTCCATCACACATTCTCACGCTGCCCCTGTCAGACATTGCTTAAACACATAATTACAGCCCAAGCTGAGGGTTATTTGCATTCTGCTATTGATGTTAGCATGACAGATTCAGCTGCCGCATCCATAACTCTGCAGAAATGCCCCATTATTCAATCCCAGTGAGCAGGGACGTTGACCATTAAATCAGCTAGCACAATTGAAGGGCCATGAAAAGTCATGGCTAATTTGAAATTTTATTAGCTCTTGCCTGCTCTTGTTTACCACCGAAACAGTCCCTGGAAGTCAGTCTTTTACCTCTTTACAAACACTCTGCTCTGCAGCGCCTTGGAAGAACTGCTCCCTGTTCTCTAGTCCTGGGGTAAGGTTAGCCAGGAATTATTGTTACTATTATTAATATTTATATTAAATGATGATGATGATGATGATCACAGCTGCCACTTCTTGAGCGCCAAGCATTCTGCTAAGTGCTTTACAAGCAATGTTTTCAAGGAATGTGTCATTGAATTGTCCCAACTCTATGAAGTAGCCACTGTCATCACCATCGCCCTCATTTCAGAGAGAAGGAACCAGCAGCTCAAAATGGTAAAGTAACTTGGTCAAGGTCGCAGAGTCAGTCAGTGAAGAAGCTGACGCGGAATGTGAGCTCAGTTCTCTCTGAAGTATGAAAGGTTCTTTGAGTTCTGAAGAGACTTTGAGGAACTATTTCTTAAGTGGAAAACATGAATTTATGAGCCTTGCTGAAATACTACTCTTCCGTGCTCTTCCAGCACCCCGGGTGACCTCCATCACAATGCTCATCTCCCCATGTTGTAATTTTTATTTTCTCTCTGTCTCCCTTCCCAGACAATGGGCTCCTAGAGATCAGGGGCTAACTCATTCCAGGATCCCAGTGCCTACTGCTCTAGCTTTCAGCTTCATCCTTGATTCTGGGATCTGGGGCTCTCCTCTGCCCCACTTTTCCTTTTGTTTTAAAAAACAAATTCAGCAATGACTTTTAAAAACAAATTGTTGTTTCTTGTGGTCAGAGGGCCTTTGTAATGATTTAGTTGGCCATTCTGCTGGAAATGAGTCTTTGCAAGGGCTCTGAGCTTCCGTTCGCCCATCTCTAAAATGAGCATTCAGACCACCTCATAGAGATGCTGGGAGGATTAGGTGAGATCATGGATGTGAAGCACTCAGCATGTCAGCCAGCACCTGAGAAAGTGCTTGATCACTAATAGTCACTATGAGCTCCTGGCCGGGAGCTTCCCTTGAACAGGCATCCTGCTAACAGACCTGCCACTTGGCCCCGCCCTGGCCCCCTCCTTATGCACACGTTTCAGGGCAGCCCCTTCTGGATGCAGTCTGGCTTTGGAGACTTGAATTAGGTAAACACAGCCGTAGAGACACACCTGCAAGTTAGGGAAGGAGAGACCTCAGGGGACGGGAAGGTTGGTGTCCTCTGAAATGGGGATATCACACAAACAGTGCTCTTATGAGAGACCCGGGGACTGTGGGACTGTTACTGTGTGCTTCACAGGTCAGAGTGAGTAATACCAGGCCAAGAATTCTGTCTGCCTACACCTTCCTATGTTGACGCTTCTTAATCATTCATTCAGCAAATATTTGTTAGGTAGTAAATCTGGGCTAAACCTCCACTAATAGAGACAATCATATTTAAATGAGATGCATATTTTAGAAATGAGTAGGGCCCACAAAATTCTTATCAAAGGCTCAGTTTACAAGATCAGCTTTCAGGCAAATGTCTCTATATTTTCAAATGCAGCATATGGCAGCCTGAAACAGGGCAGATGGCTGCTCTACAGTAAGAGAGACTCCTCCACAGTTCCATTTTCGTAGGCATAGATGACAAATTTTAGAAGAGTTGTAGTGAGAGGAAAAAGTATGCTTTGGGGACAGAAAAGTAAATTTTGGGGTAGACTAGAAACACATCAATGTATGGTTTTTGGGATTCTCTGGTTTTGGCTAGTTTGGAAAGATTTACATTTTCTAAGCACTTTATAGTTCACTTAATTGTATATTAAGTGACACACAACACACAGGCTGGTTGACTTATAAAATGTCCATGTTTCATATATTTGCTACTCTCATTGAGAGACCTTCATTATGGCAGCAGGAAAAAAAAAAAAAAACCACCAGGAAAATAGGATTTTCCTTTACTTCCTTCAAATTTTCAATAAAACCCTCCTTACCTCTAAACCCCAACTTTTGGGAAAGAACATTTTTTTCCCCAGAAATTGCCTTTTTCCTTGCAGTTCTGGGGGCCTCCTTTCTCTCCTTACATGGTGAAAGTGAAGAGGGGCTGAAGAAAACGTCAGAGGCCATTCAGACTCCTGGAGGCCTGGAGCGGGCGGCAATGTCATACCCAGCTTAGGCCTCTGGTGGGGGGCAATGGAAAGGGAGAATGAAATGGCCAGAAAAAAGGCAGAACAGAGATTGAAAAGAAAGATAAAAGAAAGGAAGGGAGGGAGGAAAGAAAGAAGGAAGAAAGGGAAGAAGAAGGAAGGAAGTGAGGAAGAAAATAGACAAAAGGGGCCAGGTGTCTGAGAACTAAACGAACATTTCAAAGTGGTTCATGTACTTGTGACCCTTGAAGTTGAAGCCCCCCAGTGCTGAAATGCTGCACTGTGCATGGACCACTGGCTTCTGCTAACAGTTCCATGTATGTGCCACCGACTAGATGAGGGCCATGCCATTTCCTCTTGCATCCCTCCTCCTGCTGGTGGGTGACCTTGAGAGCTAGGGACAGGGGTATGTGGGAGAAAAAAATCCAGGCTAGAAGCCTGAAGACCCAGTTCCTTCCCTGGGTCTGTCACTCTCTAGTCCTGAGACCTTGGGCACATCCCTTCATGTGTCTGAGATACAATTTATTCCTGTGAAACCAGAATAATAAGCTCTGCCAGCCTCTCAGGACTGCTGAAAGGTTCCTGGGTTGTAAAGATTGAGTGAGCGAAAGAAGTTCTGGTGTCCTTCCCAGGCCTGCGGCTGTTCCCTGAAGTCCCCTCTGCAGACAGGTGCTAGGGCACAGGAATGGGTGAAGTCCTCTGCCATCAGTCACAGTCCTGACTAGCAGTGGCTTTCTGTTTGTTTTGTGATCTTAACAGCTGCCAGTGAGTGGTGGGACCTTGGGGGACTCATCTCCCTCCCTGACTGATTAGCGTCCTAATCAGTTAGGTGGGGGGTAGATTGGGGCAGCCTCTGGCTGCTAACCTGCTGGACAGCTACCTCCTGACCTTTCTATGCCACAGGCCCATCTCCTGTGGTGGCTGGCCTGCTGAAACTTGCACAGAAAGTGAAAAGTGTGCATGAGAATTCTATCGGAGGTGGTGGCTCAGCCTTCTCACCTTTACAAATGAGGACATGGCTCAGGTTAGTTGATTTACCCAACGTCATAGTGCTAGGGCGGTGGCAGAGTTGGGAATTTGGTCCCTTATCTTTATCCAAATCCAGGCACTCTTCCACAGTCTACATCTCGTTCTCTATCAATGCTTTGGACATTCTGGTTCCCCCAGCCCTGTGCCCCCTCCACAGAGAGCAGGAAGCGACTTGTTCATTTCTGTATCCCAAATGCATAGCACAGTGCCTTGCACACAGTGAGCGTCATATTTGTTTAATGAAATGATTATGTGAAGATCTCAATCAAACAGCTCAATCAGTTTGGCAGGGCCCATCGAGAGCCATGGGGTGTGATTCCACGGCTTGTTCCTCTCCTTAGAAAGGAGGCACAGGGGACAGGCCTGTGTGTTCATTCAGCACCTGTCACGCGGCTGGCAGGCCCGGTACTAGGCATTGGACAGACAGCAAGAAAACAGAGTCACCGCCTCTAAAGGATTCAGTGTTGGGGGTCAGACAAGACAACAGAGAACCGGGAAAGAAGGAAGCAGGGGGGCTGTGGAAGCCCAAAGGTGGGAACCGAACTCAGGCTGAGGGCTGGAATATCTCCTGGAAGAGAAAATGCTTAAAAATAAAACTAGAAGGATGAACGAGAATAAACCAAAAGGAGAACAGAGCTAGGGTCCGGTTTGGGAAATCTGTGGACTAGTAAACTCTGCATCAGTTTGTTTGCATGGTTACTTAAACTGATGGTCCTGTGGTCAGTGTATAACAAGTCTATCTATCTCTCTGCAGCTTAACTCCTCCCCTGGCTTGACAGCCCATCAGCCAGTCTCGTCTTGCTGTTGTCTGCAGTCTGGCCACAGAACTGTTTTACAGCAGACTGTGAGCAGCATCTGGGAAGGCCCCGGAGGTGGAGGGTGGAATGTGCCTCCCCTCCTGCACACATCTGGGAGAAGTTTTTGTCATTTGCTATGATAAATTCTGTGCCTTCTTTGAAAGGCTTGCAAAATCTTTATCTGCCCCTTGGAATACAAGATTTTTAAAGGTCAGTTTCTCTCTGGTCTCTTATCACAAGAAACATGGTTTAGAGATAGTCTGAAGGGTGACCAAATTCTATGGCTTTATGTGAATTCTCCATTCCAGCAATGGGGGATGGGCAGGAGGAAGGAGCACAGGGAGCTTTGTTGTCAGTTTTCCTGAAACTTCTCCTTCCAGGTTGCATCTATTAATATCTGTATTGCAATCCATGGTTGTTTTTCATGGGGTCAATGGCGCCTAAAGAGATTATTACACTTTGAAGCTGCTCAAAGACTCTTTATCAAAAGGGATCTGGTTGTTTAAATTTCAGTGAATTTTTTATTCTGGCTTCTTCTTTAAATACAGGTTCCACTCTAATCCTAGCTCTCCCATTGATCCACTGTGTGACTTTGGGCAAACTACCTCAACCCACTAAGCCTCAGTTTCCCTGCATGTACATGTCTGCCTTGCAAGTTCGTTGTGAAGGGCTAGAGACATATACTCAGAGTGTCTAGCACCATCCCTGGCACTTACGGATGCTCTCCTAACAACGGCTATTATTTTCCTTTATGTACATTGGAATTTTTTTCCTTCTAGCAACGAGCATGTATCAGTTTGGAATACAAATTTTAATCAAGAGACAAAAAAGGTCAAAATACATTATTATACGGAGAAATACATTATAATTGTAAGTGAAAAAAGTAGAGTATAAAATTTCATAGAAAGCAGAATTCCAATTTTTAAAAATAATTATTTATATATGAATATATATTTATTTTACAGTAAACATCACGCTTCTGTGATTACAGGTGGAAAGGAGTAGGAGAAAGAGAACCGATATTTGCAGGTGATGAACTGAGGCTTAGAGAAGTTGAATAACTCACTCAAGGTCATGCAGCCAGCAATGGGAGAGCCAGGATTTGAATCCAGACAATCTGGGTATAGATCCTGTACTTTTAATCACTGTGCTATGTTGCCTCTCAGGCACTGTAAATACATCACCTGTAATCTTCATGGCAACCCTGAAGGTAGGCATTATTATTCTCATTTTACAGTCACTTAGCATCTTTGGGCCACAGTTTCACCTTCTCTGAAATGGGCATGAAATGAACATCCCCAAAAGAGGGTCAGTGTGCAACAAATGAGAAGATGCATGTGACAGCACTTCATAAAGTGTACTATATGAATAGGGCACATCTTCTTCATCAAGTGGGGCACACAGAGGAATTCACATTGAGTGGTGAGTCAGGGCCTTAGTGCCTGCCTGCCTTGCTGGTCCCTCTCACCAACCAGTGCTCTGGGTGAAATGTGGAGGCATGCCAGATGGACTGGGCAGCCCTGACAGAGGATCAGGAGACTGGGAGTCACTGAGTCACATTCGGGATCTGTTTCCTGTTTTGAAATCTAGACAACAACCATAAATGAAAACAAAAACAAACCAATAAAGCTAAACCCAACTCAGCCACATCATGTAACTTTTTTTTTGCCTCATACTTTAAAAACACTGCAACAGCATTCTTAATGAAGCTTGAAATTCAAGTTCAATTTGGAAAGGATTGCTTTAAGCCTAGCAAATTGGGAAAGAAGAGAAACTAGCAGTTCTCAGATAACTTGAAGAGTCACAGTTGGGTTACGATGGCGCCACAAGTCTGAGGTCTGGGCACACTGAAAAGCTCCAATGTGGCCAGATCTCATGGACCGTGGTAGTGTCTGCCACCCGCCAGCTGTCTGACCTGGGCAAAACACTTGTGCTCAGTAAGCCCCAGTTTCCTTGCCATAAGGAAATAGTAAGGGAATGATAATAGCACATGCCTCTCAGTCTTGGTGGGGGGATGGGCAAACTGTAAAATGACATACAAGTTATCATTCTCATCCTCTGGTTGGCTTTGTGGTACAGTTGTTGCCTATTTAAATTCAAGTAAGGGCTCACACTACATTTCTGGGAGGAGGATAAATCACCAGGAGATGTGGAGTGCCCTAGGTTCACAAGGCCACGTGCAATGGCTCAAGAGTCTTGGGTTCTAGTCCAGGTCGTGTTAACGACTTTCTGTGTGACCGTGACGTGTGTGATGTCACATCCCCTTTCTGGGCTCCAGTTTCCCTGTCTGTAACATGCAGGGGAGTAGAAGGAGCGAGCTGAAGTCGATGTTCTCTGTCTCTCCCAGTCCTGTTACTCGATATTAAACTCTGCTAATTCCTTTTCCAAGCCCCTGAGTCACATCAGCCAAGAACAATCATCATTCAGCTAGACTCTAACAATTTTTCCCTCCACCTTGACTTATTTATCTGGGATTATGCTGTGTCCCACTTCCTGGCTGGAATAAAGGCACTTATTTCATTCTGCCTCCATTAGATTTAGTTGTTTGGATAACAGTTTCTTCCAAATGACTGTGAGCTTCCTGAGAGAGAAAGACTGAGCCACGTTTCTTGGTCTTTATATCCCCTCAGAAAGGAGCATGGTGCCCCGCAGACAGCAGGAGCCCAACAAATGTGTTCATGACTGAACTGAAAAAGGCCAAGTGCTAAACATGGTTCACTCTTGTGTTGCCTTGAATAGCCTGCTCTGTTTCTCCCTCCACTGAAACTGTCCCCATTTGGCCAAGACCCAGAGTGACAGAAAGGCCAGTGAGAATAGCCTTGCCCCCTCCAGCACTTGGGGACAGTCTACCCCTTATGGTGGTTTCATCGGTGCTACCCTGCAAAGCAGGGACCCTCCGTACCTTCCCCTTGGCTCCCCCAATGGGTGGAGAGCCCAGCAAACTGAGAGGGCCCTGAGGTGAGACGTTTCCTCATTTCACGGTTGAGAACCCAAGGCCAAGCTCTCTCAACAATCTGGTCTCCCAGGTAGCTGTCTTCTTAATCTTGATGACCCATGGGATGTCTTCCTGGCTAGACTGGAAGTGCATGGGACAGGGACCATAGCACCGTTCCCAGCAGGGCACCCAGGCATTCGATAATATCAGCTGAATGAGTGAATGCTCCTCCATCACAGCAATTATCCCACTGCATTGCAATTGCACACTGTTTCTCCCTCCCTCCAGATTGCGCACTTCATAAGGGTCAGGACTGTGTCTTATTCATCTCTGAAGCCCCAAAACCCAGGACAGGGACCAACACAGAGTAGACACAGTTAACGTTTGTCAAGTGAGTGAATGACTTCAGGTTACGGTGCTATTGTATATACATACTGTGCTAAAATGATGTAAAAGTTCATTTCAGTCCATAACATGCTCCATAAATGTAAGAGGTATACTCTCCTACAATTGGGGATTTTTTGATTGTTCTTTTCTAGTTCCTGCTGGTTCATCTCTAAGAGCAGCTGGAGGAGGTCCATTCCCTGGAGGTCTGGATCAGCCCTGTTTCCTGTGACAAGAAGCTCTCCCACCAAAGCTGTGGGGCTTCAGGCTCTTGTGTGTCCACACCCCATGTAAACACCAGTGAGTTCTAGCACTGGGAGGCCTGACTCTGAAGGATGGTAAACAGAGGACACACTGGTATTGTGTTTCATGTGAGTGAATAAATGAAACTTGTTTTATAACCTTGTCTGTGTGTTGGGGGGAGTGCACCCTCTCCCCACATTTCTCAAGGACATTCAGTTGTTCTGCTGCCCAGATGTTCAACAGCTGTTTGAAGACTTTCGCCACAACCTGGATTTTTGAGAAGGAAATAAATTCCTGGTGCAGCTCCTCTCTCCTTCTCTTCCATTACATGAATTTACTGTTGGTCATCGGAATTGCGTCTACACAGGCAAAGTGAAGGGGAATGCTGAGGAAATTATGTGGATAATTTAGGCTTACATCTCTTCCCTATGAAGAGCAATATTACTGCACTTTTTCTTGCCTGAAGACAGGGATACTTGGCACCCTTCCCTGCTTTGCCCTGCTTTTGCCCATGATGATCTCTCTAAGTGGAAAGCCCTTTTTCTTCCAGGGAACACCTACCTACTCAAGTATCACCTTCTTGATGAATTGTTTTCCTACTCCCACAACCACCAACATATAACTCTACAACAGCACTTATCACCTTCCATCAGCACTTAACTTTCTCCCTCATTTGAGTTTCTGGAGTGCAGGGATAGGACTTATTCATCTCTGTGCCTCCTCTAGGGGTAGGCCCCATAATAGGAACTCTGGATATTTCTGGATCATAAGACTTAATGAACTTCCCAAGTTTCCGATTGATTAAGGAACATTTTAAGCCCATGAGATCCTCGGAGGAGAATGTGGACTCTGCCTGGCTACCAAGGCCCAACCCCAGCTCCTTGTTAACAATTACTTCCCTGAGCCCAGGCCTGAGTGCACAGGCCTGACCGCTTCCTGGGTGCAGGCAGCAGGGAGAAGGACTGAAAGCTGGCTCAGACAAAGACCAGTGGTCTCAAACAGCTTTTTCCAGGTTGCTGGAGCCAACTCAAGGCAAATGAACCAGAGCAATCACAATAGCACACACGCGGACTTGGAATCCTCATGCTGCTTTGAGATTGTAGAGTCGGTCTCAGTTGAAAATCCCCACAGGCTGCAACATTGAGTTTCTGGCCTGTTGATTTCCTACCCTGTGCAGCATACTAGAAAGTCCCTTGGTGTAAACAGGAGGGAGTGGCATAAACACATTTGGACTAGGCCAACTGTTAGGTCATGTTAGAAAGGAAGGTTAACTGTTTCAATTTTTTTCATATCTCTATCTTTTTATTCTCCTGATAACCTCCTGAGATTGGTAGAGTCAGGAACCATCAACCCATCTTCCAAGTGGAAACGTAGAGCACATTATGGTTGTATTCATCCAAGTTTATGCAACAGAAAGATGAAGGCTAATGCTGGGAATAATATAAGGACTGGGATGGTCCTCATGATCCAACTGCCCCATTTTATAACTAGAGAGCGTGAGGCCCAGAGGCATCAAGTAGCTTGCTTAAGGATACATAGAGAGTCCAAGACAGAATTGGGATTAGAACCCTGGTCTCTTCACTCTCAGCTAATAAATGTTCCATAAAACTAGGCCTCCCTTCCTTAGGGTTTTGATTGTCCAGCACTTGAAAAAAATCCAACAGCAAAGACAAATTACAAACCGTATTACAAACCCACAGGGACAGAGAGTGTGGGGGCAAAGGTGGTACCCAGTGTTCTTGGTGAGGGTTACCACCAGATTCAGAAGAGAAGGGACCTTGGCCAAAGGTAACTCAACCTCCTTTCCCTGGAGAAGCATCCTTTCCGCCACTTTCTGTGATGCAGAATTGGATGGCTTCTTCTTGTCCATTTCCAGGGATCTCATAACTTTGCTGGGCAACTCACTCCACTATTGAATTGTTAGAAAATTCTTTCTTCCATATGCCTTCTCCTCTGCATTTGCGGTCGGATGGTAATTAATTTTATTTACATTAGTTAATTTTAATCAATTCAAATGGAACAACTAGCGATATGCACTCATTCCTTAGAGCACATGTGCGGCTTTATGTCTACCCTGCAGGCCTCCTTGACTGGACAGCTGGTGTGTTGGCGGCCTGTTGACTCAGTAATGCCCACCCTCCCCCCTCTGCCTCCCAACCCCCTGGAGCTGCATGGGGCCCATAGGTGCCAGAGCCCTACCTCCATCGTTGTCCTTGCTGTCACCACAGGCAGTTTCCATGGACGTGTCACAGCCAGCTCCTCTCCAGCCCAGCTGACAGACGCAGTGCCACCCATTCAGGTCCAAGGTACATCTGCCGTTGCCATTGCACAACCCAGGGCAACCCTCTGCAAGGCAAAGCACACAGAATTGAGGTCTGCTCGTCCACAGCCAACTGCCGTCACACACACTCACACTCCATCTGCCAACTTACAAAATGCTTTCACATCCATCAGCATGTTGATGCCCTCAGCACCCAGGGAGGCCGGTATCATTAGGAACTGCCACTTCCCCGAGAAGGCAACTGAGACGCAGAGGTAGAAGGACTCCTTAAGGCTGCACAGTCAGGAAGTGGCAGGGATAGGTCTGAAACCCACACCTTCTGCATCTAAAACCCCCTCTTTCATAAGTGATTGGGATTCTAGAGCCAGTCAGTGGATGCAGGCCCGTCAGGATCTGACCAATGGAGGTTTTTGCCTGATCCTTGCTCCCTGTTCACTCTTGTGCGTTTTTCCTGTCTATGGTGGCTGTTTGGAAAAAAGGAATCATCTCTCTGTTTGCTCCTCATGTCCCTGCAGCACTTTTGGGTCTCATTCTGAAGGGCTGAACTTTTTCCAGCTCTTGTTACTAGGTCAACTGTATTGGATCTTAGGCTTTTCATTTATTTTATCCTATTTTCTCCTAAACAACTGTCTTCGCTTTGAGGAAGTCCTTGGATCTTTTTCTTCCCATCTTATCTACAGCCACTAAGAAGAGGGCTCTGCACCCAGAGAAGCCCCGATGATGGCCATGAGAGAAACTAACTAGGTTGTCTGCAATTGCAAATGCAGGCATGGGCAGGCTGCCCTTCCCTAATTTTGTTCATCTGTACATCTGTCTGCCTGTCTGTTATTTACTAAGCACCTTCTTTGGGCAGGCACTGGAGGCACGGAGATGAATAAGACCTAGTTCTTATTCTTGAGCAGCATGTAGCCTAACAAAGGAGATAGATCTGTGTAAGCAAAATATTTCACTGCTCAATGCCCTAAGGGAGATGTACAAAATATGGTGGGAACCCAGCACAGGCGTGGCCAACTGTCTGAGAGGCTGTGGATGATTTAATCCAGAAGGGTCAGGCAATATTTAGACTCTGCCTCGGTTCTGCTTTGACCATGATCATGCGGTGGGGAGTTGTTATTACCAGTCAAGGGATTTACAGGTTTTTCACTACCACCTTTTTAAACCCCTCTCTCTGAGTTTGTGGCGCAGAAATCTATGTCTGAGAATCTGTTAAGTTACACGGTTCACTTCGGCTTCTATTTTGCCACCTGGTTTCCATTCGAGCCCTCATTTTAACAAACCTGCCGACCGCTTTCTCAGAGGGGCTATCAAAAAACACCACTCACTGGCCTGCCTTCTGTGTCTTCTCTCTGCCCCTGCTCAGTCTCAGGGAAACACACGGATGTGAAAGCACTCTGTCGTCTATAAAGCTTAATTTGTTTTATTATCATGAGCAGCAAACTGCTACAAATATGGCTACAGAGAGAATTTTCTGCTATGAAATAACTGAGAATTGACCCATTATTCTGAAATAGGACAAATGTGAATGTAGCTGCCCAGTATAAGACCTAGGCCGAGGTAGGCACTCACCAAATGGCTGATCAATTAGAATCTAAAACTTTAGTATTTCAAGGACTTTTGATAGTTGACTGCTATTAAAAAGTAAAAGAAAAGAACAAGTTCATTTATATTTGAGATGTTCAACACAGCAACCTGTCAATCAATCTGGCCACCGTGTTTTCCATTCAAAGGAAGAAACATTTATTGAGTGCCTACTCCAAGCCTAGGAGGGATTTCTCCAGAAGTTTAGAAGCAAATGTAGACTATGTGGTCTTGGCACAGCAGAAGCCTGTTGGGAAAGGTGGGAAGCCACTAGCGTGGACAGCCCAAAAGTGACTGAGAAAGCAGTTGTTGAAGCGCAGGAGCAGTGCTGTGAAGTGCAGGTGAACACCCAGGCCTTCTGACCTGGTAGCCAACATCAGCCACCCCTCCTGAATGAAACAATTACAGATGCCCTCTTTCCCCGATTAGTCCCATTTACATTGTTGTCCATTGGCTGGGACTTCCTTTCAATTAAACCTCATCTGTATTTGAAATCAGCCTTAGAGGAAGTAGGGCCTAATGGGTAAGAATGGTAGTAGACTGCTTTCTCTTGCTCCAAGATGTAGCCTCTTGTAAGATGCAAAGAACATCTCCTGTGTAAGAGCACAAGTTTGAGAGCCAGATCAAAGGCTGCCTCTGCCACTCAGCGGCTGTATGATCCAGATGTTTTATTTAATTTCTTTGAGCCACAGTCTACTTATAAAATGAGGTTGTTGGGAGGATTAAATAAGATAATGTATGTGTGATGCACAAAGCCTGACATACAGCTTGAACACAATATTTGAATCTTTTACTTACCTGCACCTTCTATTTTGAGTAGAGAGCATATAATATCATAAGTTGTGCCCATAACTTCAGGTAGGGCTCATAGAAAGGCAAAACAGAAAATGAGTTATCTAGATCAGAGTCAGTAAACTTCTTCTGTAAAGGTCCAGATAATAAATTTTTTAGGCTTGTAAGCCATATGGTCTACGTTGCAATTACCCACTCTGCCATTGTAGCTTGAAAGTAGCCACACAAAATTTATAAATGAATGACCATGGCTGTATTCCAATAAAACTTTATTTACAAAAACAGGTGATGAGCCACATTTGTTCTATGTGTTGTAGTTTGCCACGCCCTGGTTTAGATGCTTCAGGACAGTGATGACGACAGTTGTCACATACTGAAGGTCTACTATGGCTCACCACTGTGCTAGACACTTTACATATATTATTTATAAACTAAATAACTTTTTGTTATATTGTTCAGATCCTGATTTTCTAGGGCAGTTCCAATTTCACAACATTTAATCCTAAATTTTTAATAAAAACTATGTGTTGTAATAGAACGTGGACTAGAATTGGACAGATCTCAGTTCAAATCCCAGCACCACCATTTTACTTACTATCCATGTGATGACTGGCAAATTATTTAACTCTCTAAGCCTCAGTTTTCTCATCTGTAAAATGGAGGTAATACCTAATTCAAAAAGCTGTTGAGAAGATTAATGAGGTAACGTATATTAATTATTTAGCACAATGGATAACACAAGTAGGCATTTAATAAATGATAGCTGCTATTATTATTATTGGATTCAATTGTTTTAACGTTGCATAACTTCACTAAGAAATTCACAAACCAGAAAATAACCCTTTGCCAGTCCAAGTTGTGTCAACAATTTGGGTGAAAAGCTATGGTCCTAATAAATACAAACCTTGCCAAAGAAAGCTGAGACAAGCCCAGTGACATGGTCATGGGGGCTGAACATGCAGCTCAGTGGGAGGCAGTGAGATGGGTTCAGAGCCTCAAGCCCTAGCCCATGTCCACCATCTCATGCTTTCCTAGCACTCTGTCCTTCTCCTTTAGAGCAACTGCCTCAAGTATACTTAAATTATTAATTTTGCCATTAGTTTAATGTCTTACTGCCTCCATTAGAACGTAAACTCCATAAAAGCAACTTTGGACCTAATCCAGTGCCTTGCATACAGCAGGTGCTCAATATGTATTTGTTGAAATGAATCAATGAATGAGACAGGTCACCTAGGTTCTGGTACCTCCTGCCTGACTTGTGGGAACTTGGGAAAGTTATTTTTCCTCTTTTGTCCTCAATTTCCTCATCTACAAAATGAAGGTTTGGATGAGTTGATCTGTTAGGTCCTTCCGGTACAACTGACCCAATAGAGATGGTCAAAACAACTTCAAATTTGATGATTTTGTTCTTAATTTCAACAAACTTTACTTAGCACCAACTGGATGCCAGGCATGGGTTAATTCTGGGAGATAAGATATGTCTGTCCTCTGCCCTCAATAATTTTATGTTCTATTTATCTATACCCTACTTTGTTCCAGGAAGGATTTAAATGGGTCTTATAACTTCAAACAATACTTCTCAAAGTGAATTTTGTGGAATACTAGTTCTATGAGGTCCTCAAACACAAGCTTCTGTGGTCAAATAAGTTTGGCATCCTCTATTCCTATCCTAGAAAGTCACACTGAATATTAATATATTAAAGGCTCTGAGAAGTCTTACAATAAAGAAACCTGCTTATTTGATTATCAGAACATTTTCCAGTTTGACCTCAGAACTCTTTTTTCCCCCTTTAACCATTTATAATAAGGTGGAATATTCCATTCCACAAAACCCTCTTTGGGAACTCCTGCTCTGGTGAGCTCCTCTTCGCACATGGTGCCTAGTGCACACATCCTGTGCTGCTCTGAAACTGCCTGAAGGAGCAGGTGTTCTTGGGGAGAGGAAGCTCTACATGTGAATCACAGAAACACTTTAATCCACAGTCAGGTTCTTCAAATGGACCAAGTTATACCCTGAGGGTATGCACTGTCCTATTAGTTTCAGAGTTTCATAGGGATTTTGAGTACCCGTGGCTTGAATGAGGTTTGCTCTTATCCAGAAATTTGCTTCTGGGATAATCACACCTCCATTGGCAGTATGAGGAAGACTTCTCAGAACTGACTTGGTGACTTTCTTAAAGCCATATGCCTATCCTTACCCACTACCGAGGCTCATTAATTCCACAAACCCTGAAACTCATCAATAATTCAGAGATCCCAAGTGATATTAACAATCCCCTCTGGAAGGACTCACACCAGGCATTTGCTAGAGCCAAAATAATATAATTTTAAGGTTTAGAGAAGGGCTAAGCTTCTCAAAAGAAATGATGCCCTTTAAATGACAAGAGACCGCTTTATCTTCAACCTTCTGCTTAAGCCTATGAAAAAGCCCCCCTTGAAGGTAGTATCAGGTGTGACTAGAAGACTTTCAGAATCCTTGAAGGTACTTATTTTTTAGGTAAGTGGCAAAGGGGCTATGTAATACACCCATCATATATCAAAATGCCCCATTTCTTTTTGTTTCTCTTTTTGGTCCTCTTATGCTTTTTCATCCCTACAGTTACTTCCCTAGACAAGGTCACTATCATCTTCTACTTAGATGACAGCAATGGTCTCCCAATTGGTTTCCTTGTCCCCAGATGTTCCCCCTCAACTCTTTTTCAACAATATGGCCAGGTAGATCCTTCTAAATCACAAATATCATCAACTCATTATCCTGCTTTTAAAAACATTCAGTTGGTTTCTCATATTATTATGTTAAAGTCCATGATGTTGGTCTACAGGGCTCTGCCTAAGTTTGGGGGGTCTTCTTGCTAAGTGGCCCTTGGGCACTTCCCTATCATAACCCTCATCACACTTTGTTGGAATTATTTATTTTATTATTAGTGTCTTCTCTGCTAGACTGTGGGCAACCTGAGAGCAGGGACCACTTCTGTTGTGTGGTATCCATATTTCCTGGCACTTAGGAGGAGTTCAACACATTTGGTGAGTGAATGCTGTTGCTTTCGTCTCTACCAATGCAACTGGAAAGCAAAGAACAAAAGCCGGCTTGCCTTTGAAGTACAAAATACTCTACTCTGACAAGTCCTGAGCTTGCATTGTCCAGGTCTTTGGATTCTGTTTTTAGAACTAATATCCATTATACCAGAAAGTCATCCAGATGGAGGCTGGGTTCAGACCTGGATTTTGGCAAGAAACATTTGTCTTTTAAATCAAGTTATGATTTGTTGACCTAATCCAACTAAGGGTCTGGTGATGTTTTCTGAACTAAAGATCAGAACAGGTGGTTTGAGAAAGAATATGTGTCACTTCCTGGTGAGGGTGCCATTTTGGAAGACGTGTTTTGGAGGAAGAATATTGGAAATTATGGGACATTCCTGGCGACTTACGGTGATAGAAGGTAGAATGTTCGAAATACGAATTAGGCCAGGAAATCCAAATCCTGGCTCTGTCACTTACTCGAAGTGTGACCCAGGATGAGCCACTCATCTTCCTCAACTTCAATTTCATTTTCCAATCAAATGAGTATAATTATCTCTGCTCTCTTAAAAAAAACTTCACAGGACTCGCTTAAGACTCATGGATATGAAAAACTTCACATAGTAGGAAAAACCACCAAACAGATGGTATCCTTATTAAATTTAATCCATCCTGAAGATTCCTTTGATAATGATTATGTGTAAATGCCTATTTTAAAAAGGCTCAAATGTACTACTCTCTCTTGCTGGAATGATTTTATTCTCAGTTGAAGATTAGCATGTGAAATGTGAGGAGCCTTGCTTCTCAACACCAGGCATCCATCTAACGGGCTCTAGTAACACCTTTAGTATATTTGGCAAAGATGTCCCAGTTGAAAAGCATTTAGTCATTTATGTTTCCCCAAAACCCTTTGCATAAGTTTTCAAACAGCAGTTGCTATCTCTTATTAAAAGCCAATTTAGCCTCCTTCTTTACAATTTCAAAAAATTAGTCTGGCTAATAAGGTCCTTCTCCAAATTAGGGGTGAGAATAAGAATATGATGATAAAACAGCATAGCCAACATTTATTGAGCATCATTCCTCCCCATGTGCTAAGCACTCTACCTTCATTATTTCACTTGATCCTCATGCCAACCCTGGGAGGCTGGTCCTGTTATCATCCTCATTTTATGAAGACTGTGAAGTAAAGGTAGGTTAAGTAACTTGCCCAAGGTCACCCAGTTCATTAAGTGTTGAACTTGGGATTCAAACTCAGGCAGCCTGACTCCAGAGCACGCGTCCTTAACCACTGAGCACATATTTTGTGCCAGGTGCTGTGTTAGGGCTTGAGGATAAAAAGATGAATATGGCATGGGATCTCTCCTCACAGAGCTTGGAGTTTTTTAGGAGCACACATATCTGATCATTCTGAGACTTATTCTTAGAGCAATGAGGCCAGCTGGGAAGATCAGGGACTATCTAATTCATGTAAATGTTTAAAATGGAAGGAATTACTTTGCCTGTCGGGAACACTCTTCAAAGATAAAACTTACCAAAGTCAGGCCTTCCCTGAAAAGGAAAAAATACCCCAAACAAACAGACCATCCACTCCCTGTGGTCAGGGGTCTGTTTTCCCCCATTTCTCCAGAGCCTGGCACAGTATCTTGTACTCAGTACTAGTACTAGTGGGTGCTCCATATGTGGTTGTTGGATGAATGAACACAACAGTAATAGAATGTAGTTCTTATGATTTCTTAGCTTGCTCTGGGGTCTCTTCTTTTCTCAGGCCACCCACCCTGGTTTCCAGCATCTTAATTCTGATGGACCAGAGGCCATAAGGGATGGGCAGGGTAACATGAGATGGGGTAGAAAGGGTGAGGGGTGTATGTGTGTATGTGGAGGGAAGGACAACAGCACAAGTGCAATGTCACAAACAGACTGAGCACTCTAGGGGGAAGAATGACACTCCAGGTATATCAACTGCCTTGTGACCAAAAACCTACCCCCTGGGCAGTGGATGCTATGACAAAGCTGGGGATGTGGCAGCATCTAGACACCATGCTTATGGGGTGTATATACATTTTCATATACACATTTCTTCTTTTATGATCAAACACAAACACATACACAAAGACAATTGGAAAATAGAGGAAGGAAGACCATACCTTTAACTACCCTATCCAGATAGTGCGCTTGGGAAATAAAAGACAGGACATTTAAGGTAGGATCGAGTAAATGCAATACTGCCTGCCACATGACCATGCCAGGTTCTAATGAGACAAAGGGAGATGCACCTCATGTTTGGGACAGACCTGCCATGGTGGGGAAAATAAACCCGAAGACAGGACAACACGAGAGAGAAGGAGGGAGAGCAAGCACATTCTCCGGGAAAGGCCAAAAGGAACTTCAACTCATTCTGTGATCCAGGCACTTGGAAATGTGATCACATAAACAAGAAGACATATGGATAAGGAAAACAGGAGAAAAAGGAGGATGGGAAGCTGCAAAAGTGGCCACACTCCTGCTCCGTCAGCTTATGGAAAACTAGAACTTGCCCCTTTGTCTACCCAGAGCAGCATTCAACTTCTCTTTAGGGGAAGCAGCTGTATAAGAAAAAGTACACCCTGTCGGCACAGAGGTGTTCCCAGGAAACTTGAATTTAGAAATAGGCAAAATTTGAATTATCTCTAATATGCATTATGGAAGTGGGTTGAGTCTCTGGTAAAATATACCACTAGATTATCTGTTTGCCATTCTTGAATTTTCTATGGACACATGTGCCCACGTAGACTTGAAGGCGGAATGCTTGGTATTCTAAGTAAGATGCATCTCTCCTTTGTGCATCTTATACAGAATGTGAGGTGCAGGTCATGGATGTCACTGTGAAAAACAAGAAAAAGAAAAGAAAACCTGACCACTTTTCAATGCTTATTAACTCAAAAAATAGAATGATGTATGCTTTGTTTTCCAATGGAGGGGTCCTGACCACTTTTCAATGCTTATTAACTCAAAAAATAGAATGATGTATGCTTTGTTTTCCAATGGAGGGGTTGAGTCCAAGCACTGAATTATTTGGCAATCTAAAGTTTTGCTTAATTGTGAGGATGGGTGTCAAAGGTTGCTCTGAAATAAATCTCACTCAGCACATATGTGGGTGCCTGGCTGTGTGTTTAAATCAGGCAGACCTCTTCATTCCTAGCATAAATCAGTAATACCATTTCATCTTCCCCACCTAGGCTGTAGTTATAGCCATCTGAGGAACTTCTCTTCACCTCCCTTTCCACAGTTCCTCCACATGTGCTCCCACAAAGGCCAGATAGATGGCAATCTCCTGAAGGGCCTGATGCTTTCTGCCAGGCTGGCCCCCATCCTTAGCTCAATTTCACACATGAATCAAAAGTCTATATGATAGGATGGACTGCAATGGTGAGGCCTTATCTGGAAGCTCTAGGGTTCTATAAACTGTAAGAACATTCTTACTGTCTTCATAAAAAAATATAAATTTGATTTTTTCAATCCTCTGGATAGGACAGACGCTGTTGCTGTTCATCAGTATATATTTGCCTCAAAAGACTGGTAGATGAGAGGCTATGTTCTTAGTTCAGGTATCTATGTGGTCTCTGTTTCAAGACGAAATATGCTACTGGTGGCTGCAAAGCCAAGTGGAAAATTGGGAAAAGGAGATTTTTAACTGGGCCTTGCTACTCCTTCATTCTTATAGATGCTATGGAGTCCATGAGATAGCAGGATATAAGAAGGGAAAGGGAAGGAGAGTGGCTTATTAAGCAGGAGTGAATAAACAAAGCTTTGGAATGCCAAACAATGAAAAACAGGGTCAGCCCACGTGAAAAACAGCCTAGGAAACATCTCTAGCTAAGGGGAAGACTTTCTTGATACCTGGTTCATCTGTCATTTTTGTCTTAGTCAAGCTCATTCATCTAATTTTGCAAACTGATCTAAAATTTCTTAGACATCATCTCCCAGGATATGCCATCCGAGAGCAATGACACTTAGGATCTCCTGGCGCAGGTGGTATTCTTAGCTTTCAGATCTGCAGAGTTTTGTGGAGGGTCATAATCACACGTTCTTATAATAACTCTGAACTTAGCTACAGAAGAGATGGAGTGAGCCTAGGTTTCTCTTGCAGGGTTGGCAAGATGACTAGGCTGGATGAGATACCATCTTTGGGATCCAAATGGCCATTCTACCATGCAGCGTCCATTTTAAGGGCGTTCTCTGACAAGAAAACCTTAGATTGTCTTAATGGTGATATCATGGCTCTGGTGATGAGTCAAGATTATATCTACTCTATAGGCCAATCTCCCTAAGCCAAGGGGCTGATTTCAGAGAGCTCGCTCTCTCTTCCAATGCCATTTCATTTATAAGAACTGTTTAGTAATAAAGATCTCTATTAAATGTAAATATGTTTTTAATACGTTTAAAAAATGCTTACTATTTCTCCAGACCACAGGCAGGAATAGCAGCCAGTGGAAGTGACCAAGGCAGACTCAGTTTGCAGTCAATGTTGTGGGTTTCAGGAGACAAAAGTGGATAATCAAAACTTCAAATTCTGACTCCACAAATCAAGGGATTCCTTTCCTACACAGTGACATCAAGCCACACTGTGAATCCAAAAGCAGATAACAGCCAGTCATTACCAAGTCTAAGAGTTTTCTGGGAATGGAGTAGAGCTTTCTTGTCTCTGGCTACTGAAAATGAAAGTGACAACTGGGTCTTTGAAGTCCAATGCCATTTATTTATAAAAGGCATATGCAGAAGTCCATACTGTTGTTGCTTTCGTTGTTTGAAAATCTTGGCACATATGCCCTTGAGTACTGTCATTTAAAAATTCACCATGATTTTAAAGTATCAACTTTAAAAAAAGATGATGTGAACTCCATAAGTTTACATTATGAATGGTGGATTTAGGACTCCACAAAATTCCTACATCTTTCTCCTCAGGACTTCAGGATGAAGACGATGGCAGTAGATTCATCTTTCTCTTGGGCCGTGTTTCTTCTTTCAACATTGCACAAACGTTTCTTATGCTCCTTCTATATTCCTGTCACTATGCAAGAAGCTAGAGATTGTGGTGGCACACATTTATTTATGATACAGACTCTGAGCCTTTGGCATGAGGTTAGTCTGTGAAGTCTTAGATCTCTTCAGCATTTCTATGACCTCCACACGAAACCTCTTTCCTTGACTTGCCCGTACCAACAGAAGCTTTCCAAAGGTTCTCTTAGGATAATCCCAAGAAGCTTCATGGGCCCCCTATCAAAGGTTGTGGGGAACATGTCAAGCGGCATTTCATTCTTATTCGCCAGGTGCCTCAGTTGACTCTCATAGCTGTATCACTGGTACAAGTTAGGCAGATTAAGCAAGGATCATTACAGCAGATGATGCTTGGGGTGGTTATAATCAAATGAACTTCTTTTAGATAGATGACACCATCAAAGAGAAGTTCTTGTTAAGGTCTTGGATTCATTGATGCTCTTCTATCTTTGGATGAAGGATCAGTGAGTAAGTGGTCAATGGCACCGACGCTGAGAGGGACTCACAAAGCCCACTAACTTTCCTCCAGTTTCTCACCCCTACCATATCTGGGCTGAAATCTCCCAGAACCAACAACTAATCCAGTTTTTGCTCTGATAACTTGGGGTAGATCCCTGTCCACTTTCTCTCTCTGGGTCAGCATTTGTCCTGTCAGGTCACAGGTCTCGTTATGAGAGAATGTTTTTGAGGAGGGATAAGCATAGCGTTACCACACAGGCACGGATGCCCCGTGGGTGACTTGTGAGCTCCCGGTTAAAGGCTGTTTGATTACAAAAGAGAAACCTGAGAGCTACCATTCAAAAGTGGACAAAGAACTCCAGAAGGTTTTATGGCCTTTCTTTATAATTTCTCTTCATTGTGAAGTCTGGTTTTGCTCACTCTAATAATTGCATCATCAGAGTATTATTTTGATCTTTACTCCCAGAGGAGGATTTTGTTTAAGAATCAAGATTTATATGATTGGACAGCTCTCTTGAAGCCGAGTAAATAATTCTGTATATCTGGCATCTTGAACAATCACAGCTCTGGGGTCAAGGTTGGAATTTTACAAATGTAATCAGAAGTTGGCATTTCCCACATGTGTTTTGAGACTTCGTAGACAAGGGGCACTGAAGTGAATAAAATAACTATCATACAAGTGATCCAAAATGTTAGCAGTGTTTTCAAAGAAATAGGAAAAAATTAAAACCTTCTTAAATTTAACTACGATTTTCAGTTTTCTCTAAAGAAACTGGAGGTCAAGAGTTAAGAGACCCATAAAATTCCTGGAAAAGACATCCAAAACTATGCTTTTGATGACTCTGTGTTGACTATATATTTGAGAAACAGATCCAGATCAATCCATCTTACCTTAACTTCTGGACTAGGAAACTGGGTTCCATATAGGCAAATAGGAGTAGTAGTGATGAGTAAGTGAGATCAAAAGGAAAAATCTCTCTATTTTTGAGAAATTTTTAGGAGCAGGTAATTCAGTTTCCGGCTGATGGGTGTGCAGTTCCGTGGGCAGTGGAGGAGGAGGCCCAAATCCTGTCACCCCTGGAGGCCCCCTCCAGCCACCCCATTCTGTGATTTACGGAGGGAGAAACCGAAGCCCCCCGCAACCACGTGGTCTGCCCACGGTGCTCTCACCAAAAACCTTTCTTGAAGATGCAAAGAGACAGATAATTCCTAACATAAGGAATTAAGATTCAATGTGAAATGTTCTTGCTTTTTGACAAAAATACTGTCATTAAAGAGGATGTCACTGTCAGATTCCCTTTTATTCTGAAAACCAACCTCTTTTGGGAAAAATCAAGCAGATTCCATAAAAGAAAAGGTGGACTGAAGCCTGCCAAAGGAGATATTTAATTCCTATTACAATAGTCTGCTCTGGGGAAGGTCACTGGGGTAAAAAGTTTCTTATGCTGGGGACTTGACCATAAGGAGCCCAGACTTGTCTTATGCTTCAATGCCAGCTGTTATATAATCAAGTCATTCTTTCCTGTTTATGGAGGGCAGCAGTGTGTAAATAAACAGACCCTCCTGTCTTCTGCTTCCCCTGCATGGAGGTCTCTGAATCAGCGTCATGGATACCTACCAGCTTTTTCTCTGGTGTGGGACATAACTATCTTACAGCATCTGAGCGAGCTGCACTTTAACGACCTATTGTATCATAACGAAATCTGATAAGAGAAAATTTAACACTTTGAATTTCTAACTTTTCACATCAGCAGTTTTTCCTTTTCCTAAATGATGCTCACAGGGAGTGAAGTTCCCTGGAAACCTAAGAAAGTGCTTCTTGTTACCATCAAAGATTGAACAGGGGTTTCTCCTTCTTATTTCTATTCCAGAAAGAAAACAAAGGCACCGCCATTGTTTCCCTCATGTGCATCCCCTGCCCCTTCCTTTATATCCAACAAGGTTACCGAAGTGTTCCTTCAGTAGTAGGGTGTTGGGTTTCTCAGTGGGGATGCAGCTGGCCACAGGCAGAGACCCACAGAGAGCAAGTTGCCATGCAGGGAGATTAGACAGGGACAAAGGAAATGCTCAGCACACAATGAAAGGTAATAGAATTCCAGGCCAACGTCCTTTCATCTGAGCCACTATGACCAGTCCATTACTTCTTCAATGTCCTGTGACATTTTTCTGGTATTTAAGACTGTCAACCTCCCTCTCGAATTGTGCGCATTTACCTTGATGTATTTCTTATCTGGAGGGGAAAAGACATCTGCAATCCCAAGGAGAATTTGCTCTTAAAGAGTGACAATGGGGTGTGCAGGGGAGGTGGGAGGGAGGCTTTGACTTCTTGGCATCAAAACAAAAGAGATATTCTTCAAGCCAAGCTGGTAAACATCCGCAAGGCACTAGACGTAGCTCAGCCTGCCCACGAGCCCTGTCATGAATCATCCGTGACTGGACTTGGGAGAATTTCCCTAGCTCCCTTGTCACTGGACTCAGATGAGATGCTTTTATCTCAGAAAAGTCTGATATCCATAAACTTTTTGGAACTTGGTAAGGTGAGTTGAGGACTCTGTAAGCAAGTGATAGAAAACAGAACGCACTCTCTCTGGGATCTGATTTTGGTTTTAATAGGGATGGCCCCCCTTCTGGGCTGGGAGGTGGAAGGGTCAGTCTGTCCTCAGTCACGCGGAAAAGTGAAGGTGAGGGGAAGGCAGAGTTTAAACCAGAGGGCCCCTCAGATGACTAGGGTCACTTCTCTTTAAGAGGTGTCCAGGACAATCGTTAAGGTAGGATGACAGGGACATAAAGAAGCCTCCCAGACGCACACAGTAAGATGCTGGGGCACATTCTGCTATGGAAAAGCAGGGAGGGCTGCCATCCACTATGGAGTGGCTCTGTTAAGAGTGTGGGCTGGGCATATTAGGTGTGGAACTCGGAGCGCACAGCCTCTGGGAAGGATCCATGCTGGATGCCTCTGTAGGAAACCTGCACTTTGTCCTGCAAGGACTACAGAGCAGGCAGCTGGTGAGGAGCCCCTGCACCAAGGCTCAGAAAACGTAGCCTCAAATTCCTGCTCTACTTAAAAGTTAAGTGACTTTAAGCCTCAGGTCTCTGAAAAGGAGGGAATAATACATGTGCCTGCATAGGGTGGTTATTGGGAGTATGAAATATCGCAGTTAAAGCCCTTAGCACAGTGCTTGGCACGTTGTAAATACTCAAAAATTAGAAGTCCTTATTATTAATAAGTGTAAGGTGTCCCACAGCCATTTATACACACAGTGATGTTGTGGGGGCAGGGGCAATGAATATAAACTAATTTCAGGCTACAAAACAAAAGGAATGAAGCTTAAAAAAAACATGAGATAACAGGTAGCTCCGTTTGCTCAACATTCCTTTGTCCTTCAAAACCTTTGGGGCCTGTCTCCCAGTTTCTATAAGACTCAAGAAGCGACTTTCAGAGCTGGAGAGGCACCCAGAATCCTGCCTTCTAAAGCCATGTGCTCACCATCTGATCACAGACCCTTCCTTTAAAAAAAATGGAAGGGGAAGAAGTTAAAACACACATACACAAGCCAGTGGATTCAATAAAGAGCTTTTGGTGAGTGTTCGTTCCAGGATAATAAACCAAGCAAAACGCTGGCTGTGTTTAAAATCAACAAAAGCAGCAGGAAAGGCAGAAAGAAGGGAATGGAGTGATTGGCTTGTTTTGAAAGCTGCCAACAGTGCTGCTTCAGCAGGGGACGGAGCCTAGGAGCCCTCAGGAGAGGAGAAAGGAGACAAATGCAGACAGGACAGAAGCTGAGGACCTGGGCGGGAGGGATCCCAGGCCTAACAGGATGCAGATGTGGCCTGGGGCCTGTGGGAAGCTTTCCCCAGGCCTCTTTGGGAGCTCTGGCCTAGGAGGCCAGTGGGCATGGAGGGCTCAGAGCTAAGCCCAGGCCCTCCCAACCAGATCATAGATTTGATAATAATGGCTATGTTTATGGAGCACCCTACTATGCGCCAGCCTGTGCTAAGCTCCTTACATGCATTACTATCCCTGTCTTCTAGGTGAGGAAACTGAGGCTCAGAGAGGCATTGGGACTTGCCCACAGCTGCTAAGTGCTAGAGTTATCTGCCTTATTCCTGAACCCCAGCTCCTAACACAGAGCTTTACTGCATTTGGCCCAGAAAGGGCTAAACAGCAAGGCATGCTAACCAGCTAAGTGGAATCTGAGAAATGCAGACTGGGAGGGAAAATGTTAAAAATGCCCAATTGTGAGTTTAAGTCCAACTGATGTCTAGGAAATGCCAACCATAATGTCGCCAGATGAAAGGACTTTTCACCCAGTTCCCACATGCCCTGAAGTGCCCGATAGATGAAGGTACCACGCAGCCCAGAGAAGGTTCCCCAAGGGCCTGGGCCTGCCATACCGATGGTGCAGTGCTCGCCATTCCAGCCGGGGCTGCACTCGCACTTGCCGTCGCGGCAGGTCCCATGCTCAGCACAGCGCGGGTGGCAGGCCCGCTGGTCGCAGGCTGCCCCCGTCCAGCCATCCTCGCAGCGGCAGGTGCCCCCCACGCAGACGCCGTGGCCACCGCAGTCAGCAGCACAGATCTCTGTGGGGAGGAGGAGGACGGAGGAAACCAGGGCCAGGAGGGGCAGGGGAGGGAGGAGAGAGAAAAAACAAGTATTGAGCAGGTCATTGTTGGGAACAAGGGTCACACTTGGCTACCTACCTTGGCTTCTGTGAGCAGTCGGGATTCCAGAGGCTCAGGAAGCTAATCTCCATGGACAACCACCCTCGGACAAGAACAATTCTCCAGGCAGAAGCCTGCCCCGAACCCATTTCCCCACCCAAACAGGATGGATTGAAGGGCTCTGCTCTGTTTGCTTTTCCCTATTGTCAGCCTGTCCCCCTTTTGTGCTTGCCACTTCCAAAGGGGACCAGCCTTCCGAACAGATGTGAGGAAAAGTCACATTTAATTAAAAATCGGTTATGTGTGAAAACAAAGTGAGGATGAGTCCCTGACCGCCAAGTGACATGCTTGTGGGTCTGGCTGGGGCACGTGAAGGGTTCTGGGGCCTGCATTTCATTCTAGCCTTGACTGTAACTGAGGTGGGGTGAAAGGGAGGCTGGACGCCCGCATCCCATGAGTGTACTCGGGAGGTGGTTCTGTGCTTTTGCTGAGTGTATGCTCTGTCCCGCTCACTGCTTCATCACTCCAACTCCAAGCTCCCTCTCAATGGCCTTTCCAATCCAAAGTAAACAGGGGAGGTGGGGGACACTGCACAGCCAGACTGGAGCTGCCCAGCCCCTCACAAAGGCTCATCTGTGAGACGGCGCAAACACACACGACCTGATTCACAAGCCCCTCGGGCTTGGGGCCAGCAACAGCTTCACAGTTATGCGAGCAGGGGCTGCGATGCCTCTGAAACACCACTGCTTTTTAGGAAAGAGGCTGAGCCACTGTGGCCATTGATGTTCTCTGCCAGGGCTGTGATGGAGACCCAGACTTGATTCTGTGCCTCATGGCCCAACAGTCTTCAAATGAAAATCCAAACACCTTTAATTTCTTTCAAACTAAATTAACTGGCACCCATGTGCAGTTGCATTTGCCCAGCACTCCCTTCCAAGCTGTACTCCTAGTTTAGAAGCTACTAATGGTCTAGCTACTTTTGAAAAAGGAAAGAAAAGAAAATTAGATCTCAGAGGCTCAGACCTTCCACATCAATCTACAAGGCAAGGGATAAATGTTCGAGAATTAAAAAACAGTAACAATGAGTCACCATTTATGGCGTGTTCCTATGCCAGACAACTTGCCAAGTATGCTACCTGAAAAGAGAAGTACTACAGGCAGTAACACATCAGATTTCTCAATTGCCCAGAGAAGAGGGAGGCTGCTGGTGGAAAGAGCCCTGACCTGGAGCTGGGGGTCCTGGGTTCTCTGCCAGGCTCAGGAGCTTCTGAGCTGTGTGACCTTGGGGAGGTTCCTTGACTTGGTTGATATGTTGAATGTGAGTGGTAATGATGCTGCCTCACAGCACCTCTGCTGACCATCAGGGCTGTGGTGAGCACTCAGTGGAGTGGACGATAGAAAAGAGTATGGCAAAGATCACTAACTCAAGAAAGGTTTGTTCGGACAGTGAGTTTTAGACCAGGAGTCCAAGGACCAGGGTTGTAAGGGCCGTGCCTGCTCAGCCACTAATCTGCTGTATGACCTGGGGAAGGTCACCTCCCCCCTCTGGGAGTCAGTTTCCTCATCTACGGCAGGGGGACCCTGATGGCATCTATGGTCCCTTCTGGCTCTAAGACTGTGAGAGTCTAAGATATTAAGCACCTGCCATGTTACACAGCCTCCCCCAAGGCTCAGCTCCAGTGTGGCTCCTCCTCTGAGAAGTCTCTTGCGATTCACCCCGTGGTGATTCTCCTGCTCCTCACGTTTCCATATTACACAGTAGAGTGATTTTCTGTTTCCGTGTCTGTCTCATGTCAGACTAGGGACTCCTGAGCCAGGATCAAATTCTTCTGATCACTTCTATACCTGGTACCCAGCACAGATCTCAGCAAGAACAGACTCTTAATTAAGTTTGTTGGATGAGGGATGAATCTGTGTGCGCCCGGGGCTATAGGTGCCTGAGAATATAAAACAATTCACATCCACCCTGCTCAGCCTGGCTAAAGGCAGTCCAGGCCTATTTGTCTGCTTATCTCTAGTGAAAACTTCCCAATCGAGGCGGGGGCTGTGGAGCAGTGTCACTACCTCCAGCAGCCCTCCAGGAACGGGGCTTTCTCAGGATGTTCTGCAAGCTTCCTTTCCTTCTTCTCCCACAGACAACGTCTTGGACTTTCCTCAAGCAAAGAACGACAGTCTCCAGGCCCCAGGCCCCCTAAGTCCTGTCTGAATTTTCCATCCCTTCTGCACAGTGCTGCAAGGGCAATGACCCCCGTGACTCTGGAGCCTGGAACTTTCCCTGGAGAGACTCCCTGGGAGGGAGGGGAGATTAGCTCAGCACTTGTTTGGGTTCCCTCAGCACTTTCTCCAGGCACAGTTTATGATGTGAAAGTAAACAGCCCACAGCACTTCTATTCACTGAGCCATGAGCTGGGAAAAGGACAGGCTGCTGGGGCCAGAGCCAAGGTGTTTTCAGGCAGCAGGGCACACGGAGTTCATGGAGGTCGAGAGCAGAAGAGGCAGGCTTTCCCCAGCGTTTGACGGTCTGCCTTCAGGGCTTAGCTAACAGGTACTTCATTCCTTTATTAATTAATCTGGGAGCAGTGTGGATGAAAGAGTGTAGACTTGGAATCAGATGTGGCTCCGAATATCAGTTCTTCCTCTGTAGAATGGGGATGATGATAGCACCCACTTCAGCGGGTACTTAGTGCTTGATATACAGTAGGTATCGATAAATTCATACTGATTCATTTTTCCTTCCAATAATATTTCAGCATGCCTACTATGTGCCAGAAACAGTGTCTGGTGCTAGCAATACAGAGGTCAATACGATATAATCTGCCCTCCAGATCATAGTCCAGACAAAGCACAAACGGATATCGGCATTCCAAAGATTATTCAAATAATCTACAGCTGTTACTCACTTCTGGACCTTTCTGCCTATGTGCGATGAAAAAAAACCACGAGTCTCAGGATCAGACAGATTTGGGGTCTACCCTTGGCTTTGCCACTTATTGGCTGGGTAATCTGCAAGTTGCAAGTTATGAAATTCACTGAGCCTTGCTTTTCATTTTTGTAAAACAAGTATAATAATTCCCACTTCACCAATCTCACAGGTTTAGTGTTAGATCAAATGAGGTAATGTGTGAGAAAGCCATTTTTGGCTTAATAACTAACATTTATATCAGGCTTTACAGTTTACAAAGTACTCTTTATGTACAGTTTCTCATCTAACTATCACAACAATGCTGTGAGAACACCTGGCTACTATCTTTCTTAGAGGTGAGGCTGCTGAGACCCAGACAGCATAAGGGAACTCTACAAGGTCACGTGTCATCTGGTACTTTTTCCTTGTTTTGACAACCTCAGAGCTAGGCTGCAAGACAGACATTGTACAGATAAGAAAACTGATAGCAAAGAGGCAGGCTCTCCTTTGAAGGGACCTCCTGGTTCTCTCAGATCTGCCCCTTTCCCGGCCCTGTTGCTTTTCCTTTGTTACATCCAAGTTAGACCCTGGATATACATGAAGCAAAATGAGATCCCCTACGCAGAGTTTCCCAGACACTCAGTCTCACTTTTCTCATCTGGAGACTGCGGCCCTGTCCGTCTAAACTCTCCCTTTCCTTGCCAGTTTACACTAGATGTGCTCTGGTATGAAGCTGAAGGTGCCTAGTGGCTGGGCACCCCTCCATCAGCCCTTTACAAGCTGGGTTGTGAGCTCTTACACGTTTTAATGGAAGGGGCCTGAACAGGGTGACCTTGATGTTTATGGGGTGCTAACTGATGGTAACACAACCTGTCAGTGTTCAGGTTCTCCTCTGCAGATGTTCTCTTTGCCTGAGTGGAAGAGACCCACCGACTCATCATGGGAGCAGAAACTTGAGATGCTCCTTTATCATTTGGCCTCAAGTTGTAGGCCCCATTGCTATTTTTTTATATACCTGATTTTGTTTTGTCTGTGAAATAAAAGAAACTGCTTTACTTTTCCTTCTCTGATTCTGCTTTGACATTAAAGCAGATGTAACTTCCCAGAGTGGCTGGTGGAAACCAAATAGGTTGATGGTAAAGAATGCGCTTTGACAGCTCATATGCCTTTTATGTAATGTAAGTGGTACTTTGTGAAATTTGGGCCATGGCTCCTTTCTAGGTTTCAAGTTTCCTCACTTGTAAACTGGGGATGACACCAACTACTGTAGAGGGTTGTTGTAGGAATTACTCTCATTTGTTTAATTTCTTGAGTGCTCACTATGCACAAATCCTATAGCAGGCACTGGGATCCAGTGGTGATTATGACAGACATGGCTCTTTCCCTACCTCAAGGAGTTTAAATTCTAGCATGGCAGACATACTCAGTCAATCAAACCAGTTAACAAGAATGGAAATGAAGCTTCCAGCATAAAGCCCGGCACACAGTCAGGATATAATAAATGGTGCACACACATATTCTCATAAGAAAGGAAACAAAGTGTAGTGGCAAGTGTACTAGACTGAAGTCAGAAGATCAGATGTGAGTTCTGACTTAGGAATGGAAATGAAGCTTCCAGCATAAAGCCCGGCACACAGTCAGGATATAATAAATGGTGCACACACATATTCTCATAAGAAAGGAAACAAAGTGTAGTGGCAAGTGTACTAGACTGAAGTCAGAAGATCAGATGTGAGTTCTGACTTAGGCAACACACCTGGTACAAGTGAGCATTTGATAAATGCTAGTTGGCTTTCACATGATTAACATAGGAGCTCTCTGACTAAATGCTGGAGGGTCGGGGACTGGAAAGAATCTTTTGAAGTACTATGGAGTGCACAATCCTTAGGGTAAACTTGAGTTCAGATTCTGACTCCCTAATTTCTTTGGGTCCCTGTGGAGTCCTTGGGAGAATGACTTAATCTCTCTGAGCCATACTTCTTCACCCCTAAAAATGGGGAGAGTAATAATGGTCCCCTACAGGGTGAGTGGTGATAACTGAAGGAAAGGATATATGTGAGAGGCTCTATGTAAACTCTGTTATGTACACAACTGATGAATGAGGACCTAAGATGTCCTATATCAGCACAGCTCCTAGGCACCTAGCAGAGGAGCATCTTCCTGAAGAGCAAAATACTTGCTTTTCTAGTAGCAACCTCAAAATTTGGGTATGAAGCTCTTTCTCTAGTCACCTGGCATGGCACCATCAGCCAAGGCCATCAAAACCCAGTTAGAAGCCATTTGTATTTATAGCCTTGGCTTCCTCCTGAAATCAGGTGAAAATCCCCAATTCTCCTAAAGTTCTCATTCTAAGCCTGTAAAGTTCTTAACTAACTGTACAGAACCTTAGAGAGGAACCAGGTCAGGCCCAAGAACACCTTAGCTCTTCTCCTAGGGAAAGCCTCACCCACAGCACTTCCCTCTCCACCCCACCTCTGCCTTGCCTCACCTGTGTACATGTCTATCTGCTCTCTAGACTGGAAGCCCACCTGATGGCAGGCTCTAGCTTTTATTCATCTTGCTTCCCTGGCAGCAGGCACCAGGCCTGGCACAGCATGAGCTTTCAACAAATATTTGTTGAAAGAACAGACAAATAAAAAAAAGCTTTATCGAAGAAGCGTATGTCAGTTGGCTCAACTCTATCTCAGTACCATATTGTACAAAATATATTTGGTTAAATATATTTATACAGGGGCTCAGTCTCCTTTGTGCCTAACACTCTTATAAACTCATCTTCTCCACTCTCCGACTGAGAACTCTGTAATTTTAAAGTGTCTCAGTCCTTACACCACACACATATCTTCCTTCATGCCAACACCCATGTCACACCCATTCTCCTTCTATGATTGGGAGCAGGAAGAGGTGAAAAGAATAGAGAAAGAGACAAGGTTTGGCTATTGATGAATTGTGCCCCAAAGTGTATACACAAGGGAAAAAGCTGTCCAGGCTTCTCTCATTAAATGTTAATCCCCATATGAGCCTGGATGGAGCCTGGGACCTATCACAGCTACGTTTTAATTTGTCTGGACTTACTTTACAATCTTGTTCATTAAAATAGCTGGTCGGGGAAGCTGTGCCTTTCCCCTAAAGGGAGAGACTTATATACGATTTTCCCATAAAATTTCTTCGACCTGGAAAGATGCTCAAAACTGACATGAGTTTGGGAGAGAGGAGACCCCATCCAAAGATCCTGTTGAGCAAGGAACAAATGCAGGTGAAGCCGTTTTTAAAATTCCAGGGATGTGGAAACAGAGCCCAGGCCCCATGTGACCTCCTGGGAAGCCCTTTAATAAGTCTGTATTTAGCACTAAAAGGCATAATAGGGAAAATTGTTTTATTTTGCTTAGGACCTGAGGTTCTTAGAGTGACCTTAAGACATTTTAATAGAAAGTTAAATAATTTTAAATGATTCCTGCTAGGATTTTTCATTTCATCATTAGCTCATCTGAGTTACTCCACAGCTTGGGGAATTTCTCTGAAATTCTGGTGCACTTACAGTGCAAGGAACAGTAGTCAGCATTCGAGGCAAAAAGAAGGAGAAAGCGGAGAATCGTTGTTGGTGGCACACAAATATTACCTCACGAAATCCTCAAAACAGCCCTGCAGTTATATTTTCACTCCTGTATCGTAGTTGAGGAAACAGCTTGGAGAGATTAAGTGACTTGCTCAAAGGTACTCAGCTAGAATGAAAGGTGACCATGTTAACATAGGTTTTTGGTCTGTGAATTGTGGGATCAGGTTTAGGCAAAACCTCAGACGTAACCTGCCATATTTCCCTGACTGTTAATTATGTATTAGATCATCACCCCAGCTAGACTGTAGGATCTCTGAAATTGGAGTCTGAATCTCCTTCCTCACCCCAACCCAATGCTTACTATATTAAGTACTTTTCCTTTTGTTTGTCTGTTTATCTGTCTGTTCATCCTCCATCTGTCCATCCACCCATCCATCAGCCCATCCATCTGTCCATCCACCCAACCATCTAATCATCTAATCAGCTATCCAGTCACCAGGCCACCTAACTGCCCATCCATCCATCCAGCTGTGTGACTTGGGCAAGTTACTTCATCCTTCTGTGCCTCAGCTTTCTTACCTGCAAAATAGGGTATAGACACCAGCATCTCAGGTTCATGTGAGGTTTAAATGAACACTATGTAATGTGCCTAGTATCACGCACATCTTTTGTAGAGTATATGCCCACTATATGACAACTATATCATGTTTACATGCTAGAAAGAGCCAGGGGAAAGGAGGGTTTGACGATACTGGGGAGAGCAAGGGGATGATGTGAACAACAGAGGTGCCTCTCAACAGCTGGAGAGGACTGGATCTGGAGCATAATCAGAAGGACAGACTTCGTGGGCACTCATCCTCTGGGGAGAGGTAGGCAGGCAGAGACCTGTGTAAGGGACAGGCCAGGACAATGAGAAGGCACTTAACCAATGGCCTCAGTGTTCTCAGTGACGTAGGAACCTCTGTTGAGAAGGATGCAGATGGACAGATGTGGAGGTTTGAAAGAGCCCCTTGGGGGATGAGAGCAACAACTCACAAAGTACAAGAAGAATTGCAGCTGAGAGGGCCCAGGAGAGGCTAAAGATCACGAGCATGATGGGATTTGGCTTACAGTGCTCAGAAGCCCAGCGGTAGGATCAGAGATGGTGAGTCGTTGGAAGGATCCTGATTGCAAGGTGGATGTGGAAGAAAGACACAGAGACAAGGAAGCTGTGACTGATGAAGGAAAATAGCTGTGGGTGAAGGACCATGGGAACAGGGGAAAGTGAAGGAGAAGGAGGGCAAGCCAGGAGAGAGCTGATGCTGGGCAGGAAGTGCCTGGTTCTGGCCAGGGGATCTCCTTTAGGTGTAAGAGAGAAAACGAGGAGGAAACTTAGAGGAGCAGTTTTGGTGGTCAGAGCATGAGAAGGCACCCTGGAGATTCTCTAGCGATTCTGTAGACAGGAAAGGAGAGAGGAAGGGCCTTGTCCTTTGCCACACAGTGACATGTGTGTCAGTACTTGAGCAAGAACCTGATGGCTGCCATAGGAAACAGTCATCTAAGGGGCCAGCTAGACAAATGGCTAAGAGGAGGCCTCACCACACTCTCTGGCCTCTCCTCTATACCTCTGCACATGCTGCTTCCACAGTCCAGGCTCTCCTTTACCCAGATCTTCACATGTTCAACTCTATATGTGCTTTGAGTTCTGGCTCCAGTGCCACCTCCTCCTTGAAGCCTCCTTCCGGTGCCTCAGCTGGAAGGGGCTTCCACCTCCTGCCTTGCCAAAGCACTTTATGTGGACCCTTCTTTATCAGGGTTGTTAGTCTACCCGTGTTGCCTCAAGAACCCTGCCGCCATCTACATTCCACAGTGAGTCTTACACAGGAAATGTATCTCCTGACTACATTCACGTACTGCAGATTCCAGTCCTATGAGGCAGGGTGCTCCATGTAACTATTCAAGGTTCTATGATTTTGCACAAAACAAGGGCTTGGATTCAGGCAAGCTGGGTATAAGAGTCTGCTCTGCTACTTCCCAGCCGTGGGAAACAAATATCGCACACCTCTGAGCCTTGTCTTTGTCATTTATAAAATGGTGATAATGATACCTAACTACCAGAATCTTAAAATTGATTTAAAAATATATTGAACACCTACTATGTGCTAGATACCCCTAGAGGCTGGGGATTCAGAAATTATATTAAATTTTCCCTATCCTCAAGGAATTCAAGTCTACCTATGTGTGTAAATGAGCACAAAGCCAGCCACCATGCCCAGTACACAGTAGGCTGATTACAAGTTAACTTTCTCTTCCACAAGCCAGATATCCCTATATTTTGAACAAATTGGTTCAAATATAGCACTGACCCTCTCTCCCTCCTTCTCTCACTAAATTGGGCAGATGGCTTTTTAGTCTCAGTGTAGGTTTTCAGGAAGAAGCCAGAGGGGGAGGAAGGTACAGAGAAGGAGCCTCTGACTTCCCTACAGTAATTAGTCTCCTTTGACATTGAGGCCAAACCCAAGCCACTCTCCTGTGCTTTTCAAATTTCATCCCTCTCACTGGAGAGTCAGAGCTGCTCCCAGTCATGCCTCTGTCCCACAGATCTAGATGGCGGAGAGCTAATGAGCCTTGGAAACCACATGGCCTTTCACCTCACTGAAGGAACTCAGAAAGCTTTCAAACCAAGCAGAAAAGTGGATTCCACTATGTTGGTGCAGAGCAGTTTCCACACCTATGCCCCCAGGACTAGAATTTCAAGCTTTATGACGCACCTATCACAAGAAGTTGTAGTAAGTCACTGCTCTTCATCTTAATTGGGGGGTCTCTGGCTTCCTGATTAGAGGAGTTCAAACCTAGCTTGGAGAAGGCCTCCAAATAGGGTCTGACTTTGCAGAAGGATAACAAGCCAGGAAAGGGCTGGTGGGCAGAGAAGCCAAAGAACGTGACTGGGATGTGTATTTTTAGCCAGACATGGAATGCTACCTAAACCCCACTGAAAGGGCCCAACTGGGTGAACTGAAGAGACAGCTGATGTTAAATCCTTTTCCCAAGGACCTCTGACCCCGATACCCTTTCGTGAAAGGCCCACCTCTCCACCCAGTCAGGTGCTCATCTATCTAACTCTGCCCTGGACAACTCTGCCTAGAGGTTCCCCTGGCACCTGAAACTGCATGCCAATAGTAGAGCGAGCTTTCTAAAACCAACCTGACTATGTTGAAACTCTGCTGGAAACTTTTCAGTGGCTCCCACTGACAGATGAACCTAAACCCCTTCAAGGCAATTCGTGATCTGATGCCTGCTACCTTCCTCACCTCTTCTGCCTCTCACTACTGCCACAAATATCCTAAGCTAAGCCACTCCAAACTACTGGTCTTTCCTAGAAAATTCCATGATTCATGCCATCCTTGTATATGTTGCAAATCTTTGCCTTCCACAATGGGCTGCTGCAAAGGGCTTGCCTCTTCCTTCTATTTTTGCCAATTCAAATCCAAACTCCTTTACCCATCTTAAATCCCACTTCCTCCAAGAAGCCACCCTGATCACCTCAGCTGAAAGCCATGGCTCTTTTCCTTGAACCCTTGTAGTATTGCCCAGTATACTATAGTCATAATCCAATTTACGTGGCTCCTGGAAGTGGTACCAAAATGAAGTGGCATCTTATAAACCTGATACCTGATTCATTGACTGTACCAGCATAAACCTTGGTAACAGCCAATGGCGGAGTTATGCAGGGGATAAACACCGGCTCTGAAGCCAGAGAAGGCCAGACTTGAATCTTCATGTTCCCAGAGGGTCTTTGGGGAAGTCACTCCAGCTCTCTGAACCCTGGTTTCCTGGGAATAACACCATCTGCAACGTTAGAGGCTTATGTATTTGTTGTTTGAATAAATCATGAAGCATATACATGAAGGAGCTCTGTAAAATGTAAATAAAATTTTCATTCAAAGAATAGTTATTATTAAAATTACAAATTATCATACCAGCAGTTTGATTCAGGAAGACAACCGGAGATTTTGTACAAGATATCAATTTGGGCATCCAAAAAGAACCTGATGCTGAAGCCCAATTTCAGGAGGGCTTATATTTGCATACCGAAGAGCTCCAATTCTGATAGAAAATGCTCCAGGGCTGTTGGGGGAAATTCTACTAAATTACAGACCTGCCAGCTCCTGGGTTATCAACCTTAACTATGGCAGTATTTAGTAGTATGCCTGTCTGGGCCCAATTTCCCAGTCTTTGATTAAATGTTAGGAACTGACCATCTCACTGTGTTTAAACCTCCACGTGACTTCCCAGACAACTGGTGGGCTCTTTTCTGCCTCCCTCCAACACCTCCTCTTTTTTCTCTGCCGCAGCATCAATTTCTCAGATATTTATTATTCTCAACTTTGATTTCAGGCTGTCACTTGCCGTTGGGAAGGGGTACAGGAAATGTTAAGCCTCAGCGTATATTATTCCTTGGGTGAAATTCTAACCTGAGTTTCTCCTCCCATAACATACCTATACAGAAATATCCCAGCCAGATCATTTCCGTTTGATATTTAATTGGATGTCGGTGCTGTGCTTTCTGGGCTGAGAAGTTAATGCTTCTCAGAGAGGGAACAATTCTGGTTACACAAATGAGACTTGTTAACAGGGGAGAATGCTCAACGCTGAATCTAATTTTCTCTCCCATCCATGAACAGAAGACAATTTCTCTGGCATGAAAGCATCTCACTCAGTCTTTCTGTCATTAATAAGAATTAAATTCTGTTCCCTCGAATTTAAATGTAATTATATTTTGCCTCGTAAATAAAATTGAATTACCGTTTTCAAAATTTAGCACTAATGCAACTGCTATGTTTAGAGCTCTAATTCTTTTTTAACCCTGTTGCTACTTTCAGTTTATTATTTTTTTTAAAGCAGTGGGTTTATGTTTCTGTCCATGGTGACTTAATTTGATAACAGAGCTTTTCTACTCCCTGTCCATCCAGTCGTAATTGTTATTAATTATGCTTTGTAATTTGCTTTTGTTTTTGGTAGGGGAAGAAAGTCATAGAGAAGAAACTGGAAGCTCAGAGGATCTGAGTTTGAATCCTAGAAGGTGCCCCTGAGGTAAGGTAGAACCTTGGTCAGGTTGACCTGAGAGCTAAAGAAAGAGCCCTGATGTGGAGTCTGAAAGGGACATCTCCAACGTGCATTGAAAAATTTTTTAATCCAAGATTTTCAGCAAGGCATTCAGTGGACTCCATGATTTGACCTTGCTTACTCTTCTGGTCTTACTTTCTCCACTCACTCCCGTGACTCCTACTCTCCAGTCAGACTGTGGTAGGGCTTTACAAACAGATGGTGCTCTTGCACAGCTCTGTACTTCTGCACATGCTGTTCCTTCTGCCTGGACTGCCCTCCTCTCCTTCGCCACCAGGGAGCCCCCTTCAGTCCCCTCTCACCAACAGGCTCACGAAGTGCCCTCCTTGGAGAAGACTTTCCCAGATTTCTCTCCTACCCCTCTCCTGGTCGAGCTCACTGCTCCTCCCTTGTGCTCCCAAACCCCACCATACACACATCAGTCAGAGGTCTAATCATACTGCATAACTAGGTGCTGCTCCCCAAGTGGACTGTGGGTCTTTGATCCTTAGTGCCTAGAACAGTGCCTGGCAAACAGGGAGGCCAGAAATGTTCACGAGTGAATGAAGTGGATGTGGGTGCCTGTCAGGGGCGGGTGCGGCTCTGGAGCTTTCCTGGGGTGCTCTGTGGAGGCTGTGCTCTGCTCTGGAATGGAGCTCAGGAAGCTCATTATCCTGAGAGGAGGCCGATGATGTTAATGCTGTGTGGCCCTTCAGCTATTGTTTGGGGATAAATGTGCCAGCACATTAATGACTCTTCATCTAGATTCAGTGACAAGTGTTGGGGGCTGGAGGAAGGGGATGGTAGAAAGTGTCAGGAACGACAAGGAAACTGAGCCTCTGAGAGAGAAAGTGAGTTGTTCAAGGTCACATAAACTCAAATCCAGGTCTCTGGCTCAGAACTTTCACTATAAATACTGCCCTCAATCTTAAATTCGTTAAGAGTCTAAGGACTGTTCGGCTAATTTAGATTTAATCATGTATTCTAAAAATATACACTAATACTTTATTTACTGAGTGCTTACCAAATGCCAGCCACCATGCTAGGCATTTTATACATACATATTAAAGCTAATTTGAAAAACAACCCTGCAAGGCAGATATTACTAGCCATATTCTATGGGTAAACTCAGTCTTGAAAACCTAGGTTGGTCCCACTCCAAATTCCGTGCAATTCTTACTGACTGCACATGCTGCCTCCAAACCTGTACCACTGAATCTCTAAAACATCTCCACCTGTTATCCCATGAAACCCAATTGCAATGAATGATAGAATCATAAACCACCAGCATGAGCATTTTGCAGGCAGAATCTCTGCCATGTACTGCTTCTCTGAGCCAGCAACCCAAAGGAATAAAACGTAGTGAGAGGACCCTCTCAAATAAAAGTCATTTATGGAAAATGAGATTGGAGAGAGCTCACAGAGCAGTGGAAATGAGGAATGAACGTATAAGGGTGAAGACAGAGGCTACTGGGCTGGGGGTGGGGAGAAGGAAGACCCCAGGGAGAGCCAACGGAGGGGCAAGTGAAGAGTCTAAGAGATCGCATTTGAAATGGTATCTTGGAAAATGCCACAGAGCCTAAAATCTTCTTTAGAAGTCATTAGGCTCTGAAAGAAAGGTAGGCTTTTCCAATTTTAAGGACCATCTCAAAGAGGTTAAATCCTCTCCCTTTTCTAAGGCAGCTCTGAGCCAAGAGGATGAAAAGCCAACTAAAGCACTTGGGGGGATGGGAGGAGGCCTTCTGCTCCGCAGTGCTGCTGAGGGTGGGGCCCACTTTATGCAAAAGCTGATGAGGCATCTGGCCCAGCAGGGCTGCTCCCTGGGGAAGATGGTTTGAAGGAAGTGAAATGATGCCAGCTCTTGTCCAGGAGGGGTTCTGGCTGGCTGGCACTGGACACGAAATTAACATGAGCTAGGTCTGGAAAGTGACAGAGAAGGAGCCTAGGGATTTGGTTTTAGCCCTGTAGAGTGTTATGTGAGTGTGTAACTGTGTGTGTGTATGGAGGAGGGGGGATGGAGAGGAGTAGGAGGAGCCCTGAGAGAAGGGATTGGACTGTCTGTCTGGTAGTAAGCTGGGATCTTCCTGGGCAGAGCCTTTAGGTGTAGCCCCTCCCTCCTCTCTATGGAGGAATGGTCTATACTGACCATTCACTATGTCAGTCATTCATTCCATAATCACTGAGATCCTAATGTGGGACAGGTCCTGCTCTAGCAATATCGATAGACCCTGACCTTATGGAGTTCAGAGCTTGGCAAGAGAGAGGCATGATTATAGCACATTGCTCAGTATACCACAGAGCTTAGGAGATGCCTTGGAGCCTTGGTTTGAATCTGGATTCAGCCACTTACTAATGGCTCAGAGAAGTTAAATTCCTTGCCAGCATCCCCCCATTAGTAATGCTGGCAAGGAATTTAACTTCTCTGAGCTTCAGTTTCCTTATCTGGAAGATGGAACTAGTAATGCTTCCTTCACGGGGTTCTTATGAACCTTAACTAAGATCATGGTTGTAAAGCTCTTAGGTCAGTACCTGGTACATGGTTAGCTGGAAGAAATGGATGGCTCTTTAGTTAATGCTCCATCCTTTGGCTTATCAGGAAGAAAGACAAGATTACTGACAGGGAACCGTCTTTGGATGGAAAGGGGGCTTCAGGCAAGAGCTGAGGACTCGGAAACAAGGGGTCTGGATTTAATTTGAACTCTGCTACTGATTAGCTGAGTTACTTTGGGCAAGTTGTTTCCCCTCTCCAACTCTCCCACCTGTAAAACAACAGCAGTAGTAATCACCACCACCACCACCATCATGGCCACAATCCCAAACCCCAATGACTGAGGATGTGAGGTTCCACTGGGCCCAAGAGTTGAGGATAGAGATGCTTTGGGTGTAGAGGGTGGAGCATATAATCCATGCTCTTCCAGGCCACAGGAATCTGTTCAAACAGTTATCTTCTGTGGTTTGTCAAGAAGGAAGACTACATGAATGAGGCTGGATTTAAGGAGGAACTTCTGAGATGAGCCTGGAAGCCAAGTTGCTGGGAACTCAGGGGCCTGGGTAAACACATGTATAAAATCTGACTTCACTGTTTCCACAAACCTAACCAAAGTGCTGGGGAACTTGTCAGCTCACATTTCATTACAGGCTGGTTGTTGAGCGCAGGGCATGTTGATTTAAGCTGCTTTCATTAAATCCTGTTCTCTGTGCCAAACAGCAAGACATTCATCTCAGAGAAGAAATAGTCCTCCTTCCTAGGAAGGACAGATGACGGGGGTCCATATTTGCCAACCCACAACCCGTAGTCAGTGCTGATGGAGCAAGGATCACTTAGGATGTGTCTGTTGGCCTGCAGCTCCTCATGGGAAGGCTCTAGGCAGTATCTCTGCCAGCCCTGCCATGGCAGGAGCAAACAACACAAATAATGTGGCTAGAGCTTCTGTTTGCTGGGTGTCTGAGCTGTGCCAGACACCGTGTTAACTATCTTACCTATATTTTCCCACTGAATCCTCACCACAATACCATAAGTAATTCTACCTGAGAGGAAACTGAAGGTCAGGGAGGTCAAGCAACTTGCTGAAGCCATTCAACTAGTGGGGAGCAGGTTTTCCGAAACGAAGTCCAGTGCCTGTTCTCGACTTTGTAGCTCACTCCCTGGACATAAAGACAGTTGCTTGGGGCATCCAGTCAATAACAGCTTCACGGCAAAAACTCAATAGTTTTCAAACAGTTTCCACTCAGTGAAAGTGCCCTTGGAAAGGAGGTAGGAAAAAGATGTGAGTGCTCACTCTCTGCAGGGACTGTGCTAGGCGCACACATGCGTTCTGTAATTTAATGATCACGTAACCCTCTGAGGAGGGCACTATTCTCATCTCCACCTTTTGGATAAGGACACTGAAGTCAAGAAAGTCAAGTACCTTGCCAAGGTCACACAGTGAGCATGTGGCAGAGCCAGGATGGAGCCCAGGCAGGTACTGCCTATACAGTAGGGGACGCAGAGAGAGAACCACCACTGGTGTGGTTTCATTAGCCTTCAAACTGGCTTCCAGAGGGGAAGCAACAGCTGAGGAGATACAGTGGCCTGTGGGGAGGCAGCACGGAGTGCTGGGAAGCAGGCTAGGCCTGGGCCCAGGCTGGGCTTTGACTCTCGGCTTGGTCACGTCACGCACCAGCACCAGCGTGCCTTAGGCAAGTTGTCGCAACTCTCTGAGCCTCAGTGGGAGAATGGAGATGATACTACACCCACCACCCTGCCTCATGGGCTGTTGTTGTGTGTGTGTGTGTGTGTGTGTGTGTGTGAGAAATATCTTTGTATGCTGTGAAGCACTCAACAAACACAAACTTATTACTATTGCGAGGGGAGACAGTCATTTTGAAGTCATCTTTTAAAATTCCTGGCCTTGTGGCAATCATGACACTGTTTTAGTCAGTTATAGGTTAGAGATTTAAAAACTGTAATCCAGATTTCTGAAAGGCCATATTTCATCTTGCCTCTACAAAATGTCTTCGTTAATGTCAAGGGCTCTCACCAATGGGTGTTTTAATCATAATCACAATAGCTAACATTTACTGAGCCCATGTCATGGGCTGAGTAGCATGCTAAGTGCTTTTGTACATTATCTTAAATAATTCTCCAAATAGGGCCGGCCCCGTGGCTTAGCAGTTAAGTGCACGCGCTCCGCTGCTGGCAGCCCGGGTTCGGATCCCGGGTGCGCACCGCTTCTCCGGCCATGCTGGGGCCGCGTCCCACATGCAGCAACTGGAGGGATGTGCAGCTATGACATACAACTATCTACTGGGGCTTTGGGGGGGAAAAATAAATAAATAAAATCTTAAAAAAAAAAAAAAAAAATAATTCTCCAAATAATAATTTTCCAAATAATAATCCCAGAAGGTAGGTACTAGTACTCTCTCCATTTTATAGCCTAGAGAGGTGAAGTAACTTGCTCAAAGTTATAACTAGTAAGTAGCAGGGCCAGCGTTTGAACCCAGGTCTGTTGGACTCAGGGACTCTTCTCTCCCTTGGAGCTCCTTTGCTTTGCACATGCGGCCACATGTGTGGTATCACACATACACGTGTGATACCAATTACGGGGAGTGGTATACACAGAGTTGAGGAAGATGAGCTCTCATAATTCTAGTCAGAGTCCCTTCCAATGGTTCTCTTGTCACTTTTTAACAGTGCCAACTAAAGAATACTTAGTGATCTCACCCAAAGTTATACCTGCCTCTGCCAGAGGCTGTGGAGTTTCATCAAGGATTAACAATGCACAGACAGTTATATACCTATCATAAATTAGCTTTGTGGCCATATAATGAGCAATATAACCCAGCGTAGCTTTAAGAGGACCATTTATTATATTGCCATAAACAGATCTATATAAAAAGAATTATTCCTAAGATCCTGCGCATCTGTGTTTGCAATCATGTCTTTACGTGAGCTTTGCAAACAAGGATAAAAGTCCAATTTAGGCTGCATGTTGCACATCAATTCTCCATTCAATGGGAAAGGTAATTCAAAGTATTTCGGAGGCACAAATGCTGCATGGATCTCATTTTTGACAAAGGTCTCGACCATCTTTCCTGATCACAACCAGAAATGCTAATACACAACATAATGAGCTTGTTTGAGCTTCACTTTGTTTAAACAGCATGGTGTGATGGGGAAAATTTAGGGTAAAAAAAGGGAGCTGGAGATGCTATCACTTTTTAGCTATGTGTCCTTTGGCAGGGTTACTTAAAAATTCTTTGGGTCTAAGCTTCTTTACCAGTTGATTTCTCTTCACTTGTTTGTTTGCTGGCTCCCCACCCCCTTCCCAGAATGCAAGCTCACAAAAGTGGGGACTTTCTTTATCCCCTCTGATGAGAAGAGTGCCAAGTACACAGTGGGTGTCTAATAACTATTCACTGAGTAAAGTACTGTGTAAATTGGTAAAACAGGGATGATGACGCCTTTTTCACAAGGTTTTTGTGTGGATTTAAGCAGTGGACACTGTTTAAACGAGATAATAGAAGTGAACGTACTACTTTATACCAATAATGTGTTGGGTGATTTGTGTATGCTCTCATTTAATCTTCACCTTGAGAGGGTCTAGATATAAATAGAAGGTGGCCAATGTAATTATCCTTTGAACTTTATATGTATAAACCCTGTAGTAAACCAAATACCACCATCAGGAACACATTCAATCATGAACACATTCATGCATTTGTCAATATTGACTGATCAGCTGCTGTGGGCCAGGCCTATGCTGAGTCCTGGAAATGTAGGGGTGACTAAGACATGTTTGCTATCCTCATGGAACTGACAGTCTAGCAGAGGATCCAGCCAGAAAGGCAGATGGGGCCAGATCACAAAGAATCCAAAATACTAGAGTGAGTTTGGACCTCATTCTGAGGGATGGGTGAAACCAAAGTGTTTGACAGCTGGGACATGAGTTCTTTAAAGCCCCATCCCTGCAGATCTCACTGAGGCACACTGTCCCCTACGGCCTTGCTTCACATCTTAATGTGAGAGATGAGATTTCAGTGAAACACTTCCATAATTATAACAAACATGGTCAAGGGGCAATGTTTTGAATCTCAAGGCCACCACTATGGAAGGAATGATGTGAAGATATGATTTTTGAATCCTCTGCCCATCTGAGAGTAGAGGTGTTGAAGGCTAGAGTTCAGGGAAAGAAGAATAGCATTCAAAGACATGGGTAACCCACTGTTACATGACTGAGAACAGGGTCAGGGCACCGATCAGGACTGAATGGTGAACATGTTACAACAGAAACCTCCTCCCTCCATTCACACTGTGCGCCTCTTCTCCCCGCATTTACCGATAGAACAGTCATGTCCAGTCCAGCCTGGGTCACAGGTGCAAAGTCCGGTGTCTGGGAGGAAGGTTCCATGGCCCGAACACTGGTCCAAGCATGTGGCCCTGGGTGTCTCACAGTTGGCGCCTCCCCATCCCACAGAGCAGTGGCACTCGCCTCTCACACAGACACCTCGGCCAGAACATGTGGGGTCCATGCAGTCCACTGTGACCAGGAGGAAAGAGAACACAGATAAGCATCTGATCAGCAAAGGTGAGGCTTCTTCAAGCAAACGACGACACTTTGTAGTGGAGGGGCTTCACACACGCTGGTGGAAGGACACAGATTTCCCGTGGAGAGGCTACTTGGTGTGGTGAAGAGCCATAACTCTGGCTGGTAGACCTGGGTTCCTGACTCACCTCTCTGAGTCTCAGTTCTCTTGCCTGTAGCATGTGGATACCAATTCCTACCTCTTGGTTTGTGGGGTGGACAGAGTAAGAAATACATATCAACATTAACACAGCACCCAGTGCCTGCTTATGTCTGTAATAACTGCAATAATAGAGGACAGAACTGTGTTTTGTTCACTTCTGTATCTCTGCCTCCTAGAACAGTGCCCGCACACAGGAAGTACTCAATAAATCCTGGTAGAACAAGCTATTATTGTTTACCACTTCATAATGCAGTTTCATTTTTGTGAATGTGGGACTAAAACAAAGAAATTCTTTAATTTAAATGAGAATTTATTTTGCACTTAAATTCCATTAGATTTTATCATCATCTCAAAATTCTTGTGATTGATATAAACTTTCAAGCCTCACTTTCCAGAGGGCAAACATATCAATGACTATTTAAAATTATATATGGTGGCTTTGTACAGCGTCTCCACTCCTGGTGGGTGAACTATACAGCTGTTAAGTCATACCAAGTGACCCCTGCAGGGCGCCTAGGGCCCAAAGTCAAAGTGGTCTCAAGAGACCAACCCAGAAAGAGGGAAAGAAGGACAACAGCATGGGTCACCTGCTTTGTGCCTGCATTATAGGAAGTGCTTTACTACATTATCAGACTCAGTTTTCTCAGTAACCCAGCGAGGTACAGATGAGGAAACTGATGCTCAGAGAGGTAAATAATTTTTGCCTGATCATACAGCTAAACCCTGCCAGACAGGAACCTGAAGACAAGTCTGTGTGACTCTGAAGCCAATGATATTTCTCTTACTGGGGCTGATTTTCCTAAATCAAAGCTTTAGTTATGGGGCCACACAAAATTAACAGAGACCTCAAATCTTCCATTAAGCACTGCACAGAAAAAGTAGAAGAGTATTGTGGGCTAACCTATCACATGGCTCCAGTTCACATGGAAAGTGCAAAAGGCAGTGGACAGAAGACAGAATTGGCAAAGGAGGTTAGTCCGTGTTTGGACTCAGCCGAAAAGTTGTTAGATCAGCCTTGCGGTTTAGGGATGCAGGGGATTCTATTCATTCTGCGATTGTAAGGGGAGAGTGGTGTCCTGGTCGGCCCAACATGCAGCTGCTGGATGTTGAGGGAGTGTTGATGGAGCTGCAGTGGGTGAGTCAGGCTCCTCCTTACAGGAGCTCATGAGGAAACCCTGTGCTGCAGAGGAAAGAACTCAGCATTTGACCTCTGCAGTCCTAGGTTCAAGGGTCACAGGACAAAATGTACTGGTTCTGTGACCACGGTCAAATCATGTACCTGTTCTGAGCTTCCCACCTATGACGGAGGTACGGTAAAATGACCTACCTCTTAGGTTGCTATAAGGACCAAATACTGAGGATTTGAAAGGCCTGTATAAGCTGTAAACTGTTGCAATGAAGTAATTTTTCCATCCTATCAGGACATTCAGTAGCATGACTTGGGCAAACTGTGGTCAGAGCTCATTTATAATTCAGACACGCTTTTACTTTATCAATTAAATTTTATAACCCAGTATATTTTTTTTTTTTAAAGATTTTATTTATTTATTTTTTCCCCCCAAAGCCCCAGTAGATAGTTGTGTGTCGTAGCTGCACATCCTTCTAGTTGCTGTATGTGGGACGCGGCCTCAGCATGGCCAGAGAAGCAGCGCGTCGGTGTGAGCCCGGGATCCGAACCCGGGTCGCCAGCAGTGGAGCGCGCTCACTTAACCACCAAGCCACGAGGCCGGCCCTATAACCCAGTATATTTGATGTTTGCACAAAAGACTGGGAAACCCGGCCTGGGTCTATTAGTCACAGACACAAATGGGCGGAGACCATTTGTCTCTTCCCATTCTGGGAAGAAAGTTTTTTTTTTTTTTTTTGTGAGGAGGACTAGCCCTGAGCTAACATCTGATGCCAATCCTGCCCCCCCCCCTTTTTTTTCTTGAGGAAGAGTGGCCCTGAGCTAACATCCGTGGCCTGGCCATCTTCCTCTACTTTATATGGGACACGGCCACAGCATGGCTTAACAAGCAGTGTGTGGGTGTGTGCCCAGGATCTGAACCTGCGATCCCTGGGCTGCCGCAGCAGAGCATGCGCACTTAACCACTCGCGCCACCGGCCAGCCCCAACAAAGTGTTTTTTTTTTGAGGACCAGCTTATTAAGAAAGCCCTTTTACTGTTTAGGTTTTTAAAGAAGTTCAACTTAACGACCTAAATGATAAATAAGATGATCAGAGGGCAGGAGTAACCATTTGCTAAAAACATAATAATGATAACAACAAAAACAGCAATAATAACAATTAGCATTGGGCCGGCCCCGTGGCTTAGCGGTTAAGTGCGCGCGCTCCGCTGCTGGCAGCCCAGGTTCAGATCCCGGCTGCACACCGACGCACCGCTTCTCCGTCCATGCTGAGGCCGCGTCCCATATACAGCAACTGGAAGGCTGTGCAACTATGACATGCAACTATCTACTGGGGCTTTGGGGGGGGGGAAATTAGTATTAATTTAGTTCCTCTTTTGTGCCATATTTCATTATTAAAACTTTTATATACATTATCTCATTTAACTCTAACAACAATCTTGAGGTGGTTACCATTATTATCCTCATTTTACAGATGAGGAAACTGAAGCACAGAGAGGTTAAGTAACTTGCCAAAGATCATGTAGTGGTAGGTGGAGATAGGTTAAGTTTGAATCACTCTTTCCTGGTACAGATCTCTTGTTATTTCCTCTATAATTTTAGTGGTTCAAAAATACATACATACATGTATACAGACATAAGCACATAAAGTGGTTAAAAAATAGAAATCAAAACAAAACAAAGAAAGAAATAGGGCAAAGTGGATAATTAATAAAGCCAAATGAAGGCAAAGAATCTCTTCTCTTGTAGTCTCTGGACACCATTTAATAATGGTGAAAGCATGACCTGTCAGAGTTCCTGGTAATTAAAAATAATAAAAATAATAATAGTGATAAATTTTCATGACCTGCCTCAGATCTCAGAACCTCAGAAGGATTATTCCGGTCCATTAGGCTACTATGATAATTCCCTAGATCCAGAGAGCTTTCTAATTTGACAGGAAACAACTCAGCAATTCCTATCCCGAGGCCTATAAAGGCATTTCCCGTTCTGTGAGCGCCGGGACTCCAGCTTTGGGTTGGAGCTGTCTCTGAGGCGCCCCCGAGGTTGAATCTATAAATCTGCACCGTTAGTGAGCAAGGCGAGAGGGTGCCAAGTTTAGCAAGAGGCCCTTGGCGTCACGGTCCTGTTCTTCCTCAGACACAGTAAGTCCGATAGGGACCTGGGGACCAGCAAAGTGAGTCCCACGCTCTCAGAAGATGGTCCAGGCAGGAAACCACGATCAGAAGGAACTGATGAGAGGCTACCTCCAGGCAATCAATCATCAATTAATCATCGCTTCTGAAGGTCAACTTGGCAACGTGAGTGTGGAGCACGAGGGACGTTTTAAAGAGGACTGCGTCTCGAAGGAAGGAAGCTCTGGAAACCTTAGCTGAACTGGCTGAGATTCCTGCCAGGAGGACATTGTCCTGGCTGACCCTAAACCTAGGGCCATTATCTATGCCACGATGACACTCTGCCAAAGAGGTCCTATGTAAACTCTGGATCTGCCCTCCCTTTTCCGGGCCTCTTGGGTGACAGGAACTCTAGGATGGGATTAAAATGGTCTCCATCACACTGGGATAGATCGAGATTTATTTTGCAGAGAGCTGTGCATAACAAGGGAAGAGCCAGCAGGCCTGGGGTGGGGGAGCTCTATGCTGAAGGAGTAGGGGAGAAGTTGGCAGGGAAGTGGTTTGAACTTGGTTTAGAAGACAACTTAGTTTCTTAGAAGAGGTGCCAAACAGTTACATTTTTTCCTCTGCAGAGCTTGCCATTCAAGCCAAAATTTCTGGCAAGAAACGATGAGGCCTGCATGGCCAGGCTGCAAACACAACTTTTTCCCTAAAATGTTCTACACTTCAGTGACCAGACAAGCTATTAGACGCTCTTCAGGACCCAAAACACAGGGTCTCACTTTTCACTGCAAAAGGCCCAAGTTTTTCTCTTCTGCCCCTCCCCCAACTCCCTCCAAGTGTCCTGTTGGCAGGATTCAGGCTTCAAAAAATACGGGGCAATAAACTTCAGAAGAAGGAAGAGGGAGAGAGAGAAAAAAAAGTAAGCTTGTTAGCTGATGTTTTATAAACACAGTGAAACACATTAGAACAGAGCTGAGGGGGGAAGGGGAGAGAGGCAGGGGGAGAACGAGGGCCCGGAGAAACCCCCATTATAAACACAAGGACCAGGCAATGACGCTTCACCAGAGCAACAGAAATAATAAAAGGAATCAGTACCAGATGGCCCTCCTCAGAAAAGAAAGCAGGAGTGAAAACATTTCTTTTCAAATGATAACGTAAATCAAAGAGCTAAACAACTTTTTTCTCTCTTTGTGAGTAAGCCTGCACTCTGCTGGGGCAGGGTCCAGGGCCGGCTGACGTGGAGAAGGACAACCACCCTGCCCTGGAACATACAACACGGTGGGGCTGGGGTGGGATGGCCCCACAGTTTCAAGAGGAATCCCCTCTTTGTTTTTCTTTCCTTCTTGGGGTCTTCACCTCAAGTGACTAAAATGAAAAGGGAAAACAGAGGAAGGTCACCACTGTCAGGATAAGAAAGCCAAGTTCCTTTGTTCAAGGGGCTGGCGTTCTCCTCTCTCAGACAGCCCAGAGTAATCCCCATCAACGTTAATAGGTCTGAATCAGGACCTCCAGCCACACGTGGGGTTTACAGACAGTCCGTCTCGGAGACAAGATGGATGCTTTTAGACACTAATCCCTTCCTGTCCCCACTCTTTTAAAATGGGTCCGTTATAGTCTCTGTTTTTCTTTAGAGAAAATGAAGCCTTGAGAGGGGCTATCTCTTAAATCCCAAATGGGTTTAGAAGACTAGCTCTCCTTTGAGCCTCTTCCACCCACTGGAGAAGGTGCCAGGGCCCTAGATGGTGGACACTGAGAGGTAACGGCTATCATCATCGTCCATCAGTTTCAGTGGCAAAGTCCATCCATTTTAAAAGACCTTAGATAGAGTGAGTGGATGAAACAGGAAATGTGCTTCAAATGTCCCCAGAATAATACTAACAATATAAGAGCTCACATTTATGGAGCATTTACCATGTGTCAGACTCTGAGCTAAGTGTTTTACACAGGTCATTTAATTCAATCCTCCCAGCGGCCCTCAGAGGAAGGAATTCCCATTTCACAGATGAGGGAACTGAGTGGCAGAGCCAGGCCTCAAACCTACATATGATTCCAGAGGGTGCACCCTTAAAAGCGCCTCCGTACTACTTGTGGATAACACTCCCCCTATCATCCGGAAATCCCACACAGGCAAGAAGAAAGAGTTCTGGATCTGAAGTGGGAAGACCTGGGTTGAATCCCAACCTTGCCATCAGTTAGCTTCACGACCACGGGCATGTCACGGCCCCTCCCTGGGCCTCAGTTTCTTGTTCTGTGAAATAGAAATATTTACTTCTCTCACCTGGTTAGATTTTCTGGGAAAGAACTGACACCACCATTAAATTGGCAGTTCACTTTCTAGCCTCCATCTACACAGGCATACATTTACTTTATGAAGTGGAGAGACACGCTTATGAGCACCTAAGAGCCAAACATATACATGCACACACATACACACATGACTGTGATTACAGAAGGCAGAGTTTTTGAAGGTCTATAACAGACACAAACTTCAGAAATGGAGAGAAGATGAGCTTAAAGAGGAGTACAAAGAACTTGGGCTATGGAGCCAGAAACACTGGGCTCAAACCCAGCTCTGCCATCTACTAGCAGAGCGATCTTGGGCAGGTCATTTGACTCTCTGAGTCTCAGTTTCCTCAACTATAAAACGGAGATGATTACCCCACCCTACTGGGGTTTGAAGTTAAATGATACAAGGCTTCTAGCACAGAGCCTTGTATACACTAAGTGCTCAATGCATGACGCTTCTCTTCCCTTTACTGACCAGGACCCTGATTTGTCTGTCCTCTTCCTTTAGGTTAATTACTGTTGCTGATGGTGCCTGGCTCAGGTGTGGGGAGTCACAGGGCCGCTCACTCAAGAGGCTGCTGCTTCTCCCTGGATGCCCTCCAGACCCTGTGTGCTGGCCTTTACCTCAAAGCAAGGTGCCGGGCCGCCTGCCCACAAGCCTTACCTTCCTCGCAATTCTCGCCCTTGTAGCCAGGGTTGCAGATGCAGGTGCCCGTGATGCAGGTGCCATGGTTGCTGCAGGCCACGTCGATGCACTGGCTGGTGGGCACGTCGCACTCGGCGCCCTTCCAGCCGCTGTGGCACAGGCACCTGCCCTTCATGTACTGGCCGTTCCCACTACAGAGCACAGGGCAGGAGGCTGGGGAGACATCACGGGAATCCTGGCATGAGTCAACGTCCAGCACACCCTGCCTGCCTTGGTCCCTTTCTGGCCTTAGCCTGCCCGCTTGACCGAGAGCTTCAAGTGCTTTGCTGCAGTTCCCACCTGTGTCCATCTGCCTGCTTCTCTGGCTTTATTTCATTCTAGTTTAAACACATCTGGAATTGCAGGCGAAGGTGTGCAGTGCAGGGCCTGGTAGAGTTGGGGCCCACTGAACATGCTTTCCCCCATCCCCCTCATGTCACTGGTGCAGGGACCCTTAGACAGGAAGCTTCAATCTGGTCCTTGGGCTCACGGGAAAAGACAGAGCTGGGCCTCCTCCCTGCCCTGAATCCCGCCTCCAGCTCTCTCCTCCTCACAGCACTCCATTTCGCTTCCCCACCCCTCATCTGCAGCACCACTTACTGCCCTTAACCCGTGAATCTCAGCTTTTCTTGCCTTTCAGGCCTCCACTCAAGCTCCATATACCACGGTAAGAGAATAGCTGAGCCCAACTTGGCTCTTCAAAGTATTATCTTTCCATTCTGCCTCTTGGTGTAAAGGGTTTTGTGATCATCTGTACGAAGGACACTATATAAAAATAAATTATATTGCATTGTGCTGTAAGCACCTACCAGCCTTACCCAGATACAATAAGGCTGTTTTATACATGACTCTTAACTTTCAGTGCATATGGGATGAGACAGTAATTCTTGTTAGAAGGAATGACTTGTCTCTTCTCTCTGCACCACCTTCCCCCGACCCCCACCTGGCTTCCTTCCTTCTTAAAGCACTCAGCAGGTAACTGCTGTGCTTCCTCGGGGGCTGCTGGCTCTGCTGCCTCAAACTGAGCCTATTTCATGTTCGGAAAAATAAGCAGAGGCCCGAAGCAGCATCACAGTGCAATATTTGCAGGGCACTGTCTCCTCAGCCTGGAAAACCATCTCGGCCTTGTACCGATGAACTACTCAAGCATCAGGTCTTGGTTCCCACGTCACCTCATCTGCGGAGATTTCTTGGTCCTCATCCTCTCCAAGCTAAGACAGCCGCTCCCTTTACTCTGATAGGCGCCCCTTGCATTTAACCTTGCTATATACAGTGTGTTTCACTTATTGTTGTCCTGCTTTGTAATCTTCCATTTACTGTCTGTCTCCCAGACCAGACTGAGAGCTCCCGGGAGTGGATCTTGCTCAGTGTTGTAACTCTAGTGCCCAGCACAAGAACAAACACTAAAGGCCATGAAGCAAAGCAAATGCCTGCTGAATGAGTGGAGAGGTGGAAAAACCAAAGGAAGGGGCCATCTTAGTTTCCCAAGGGGGGGTGCCAAATTCTCAGGACTTCAGATCTCCTGTGGCATTTTCCTTGTTAATTCTTCCAGGACAGACGTGAAGGCCAAATGCACAGGGCAGATGGTGGGCAGCCTTTTTAACTACCTCAATAGTGGGTAGCGTTAGCACCATATGTGCCCAAGTATCAGCCAACATTAGCGTCCTGTGTGAAGAGCAGGCTCGCCTCCCAAGTCCTTCCCTGTGGTGGCCTTAGCCAAGCCTCTGCCTGTGCCTGTGCTGTTAGATGGCAATAACGGAGCAGCAGCTCAGGCCCCTCCACAAGGCCAGAGAGAAACCACACTAGCTGAAGATGAACTTCAAAGTCGCCTGGCAAAGGCTGATCACTCCTCTAAGGGGAAATCAACTTTTTAAAAGGACTCCCTGCCCCCACAATGGACACTAAGTTCACTGGCTGCCCCTGTAAAGGCCCAACCTTCCTGCCCTCCCCAGTCATGCACATGTGGATTACTGTGGCTGAGGAGGCCACGGCTCTGCCTGCAGACCTCCCTCTCAGGGCTTCTGAGGAAGGGCCCTTGGGAGCCTTTCTCGCAGGAGTCAGGAGGTGGTCTGAAGCTCTGCCCTTGTGAGAAGTGGAACCTGAGATGCCGAGGGGTCTGGGGATGGAGACTGCAAGTCCACATGCAGAGTTCTCACCTCTGCCGCAGTCAGGGCCCAGGAAGCCCAGGAAGCAGTGGCAGGTCCCAGAGACGCAGTCGCCATTGCCATAGCAGTTGCTGGGGCAGTTATCCACGGACTCTGGGGGAGAAGCGAGAAGGAGGGTTGACAGCAGAAACTTCTTTACCAAACAGAGGGCCCCAGAATCAAGCCTCAGGTTACCCAAGACCCACGCATTTGAGCTCTTCTGGCCCAATCACTGAAAAGAACCAACAGAGTTAAAAATGATATGTTATTTTTATCCTTACTGAGGCACACCTCAACTGACATTAAGAGGCATGTTCTGGAAGATGTCTTCCTGAACCAATATTTTATAAATCAAATTTGTATCTACAATTGTCTTAGAAATTCTTCAGCTAAAAACATTGGGAAAAAACAGTTTAACTGTTAACAGTGGTTATCTTTGGATGCTGGGTCATTGGGTGATTCTGTGGTCTTCTTTACACTTTTCTGTCTTTTACATTTTTCTCATATTGGGATATTCCATTAATCTGTTTTCTCACAAAGCTACCGGGCATTTGCAAATTTGTCTTCTCCTACCTCTGATTTTCCACCCATCAGTCCAGGGCCCCACTATCTTTCACTGCGGCTAACACAACAGCCTCACGGCTGGTCTCAGCTTCCCCTCTTGCTATCCATCCTGATTCATTCACTACCCAGCAGCCTGAGTGATCTCTCTGAAACAAATCTGATCCTGTCATTCTCCTACTTAAAACTCTTCACTGGCTCCCCATATGCTGAGATGAAAAAATCCATGCTCTTTCAAAAGGCACAGGAGTTTTCTTTCATATTCTCTTTGTCATACCCGCATCCCCAGCTTCTGCTATCATGCCCGCCTTCTGCAGCGATGTTACTTTCTCTAACTCTTCCTAATACTTTTGGTATTGTCTGTGTGACATGTCAAGGAAATATAGAATTCATTTCAGAAATATTTTAGCAAAAAAATGAGTCAATGTTTTATAGCTCCAGTTAGTAAACCCATTATCTAGAAAATCTGTTTATTTGGAACAGCCCATTTCTCAATAATACTGGATGTCGAATAAAGGAAAGAAGCCACTGTATACGGAATGCCTTCTTTGTGCCATGTATTTCCACAAAGCTTATCTCCTTTCACTGTCACCAAATCTGCAAGCATGTATTGTTATTCCTATTTAAAAAAAAAAAAAAAGAGAAGGCTGAGAGAGAGATGAAGAGACTTGCTAAGGGCCATGTGGATACGAATTCAGGGAGGCAGGATTTGAACCCAGGCCTTTGGACTCCAAGCCTGGTGTTCTTCAAAGATACTATGCTATCTGGGCCTTGAAGGAACTTAATCCCTAGCAGAAGCCAGGAGAATGAATGAGGTAGATCTGTGGGACAGTGAGGCCACTCCTGAAGACAGCAAAGGATCCAGTTGGAAGGTAGAGCATTCTAGAACTTTCAGAGCTTGAAGGAATCCAAGAGACCATCTAGCCCACCTTACTTAATAGATAAGGAAACTGAGACCCAGAGGAAGGCAGTGACTTGCCCAAGGTCTCAGAGTGAGTCAGCAGAGTCAGAGTTGAAAGTAGAGGAAAAGGTTAGCAAGGTGGGGCAGAGTTAAGAATTCAGCCTGTTGTCTTAGCTCACACTTGTAAGTCATGAAGCCAAGACTAAGGCCTCTGTTACATGAGATGTTACCATACAAGACATGAGCCTTGCCCATAAGAAATTTGCAGCCTAGCTGGGAGAACGAGATAACTGTCATTTGGGCAGCAGTATGGACCATGGAGGAAGCTCTGCCTGGAGGTAAGGAGACCTGGTTCTGGGTTGATTCTTGTAGTACCACACTGGTGACCTAAGGCAACTTCCTTCCCCTCTCTGGGCCTCACCTTCCTCATATGTGAAATGAAGGTGATGGTGGAGGTGACCCCTAGGACTGCTTCCTGTTCTAAAATTCTATGAGTCTATAATTAATTAAGAGAGCAACTGTGCAGAAAAGGCATCCAGATAAGGGCGTCAAGCCTTAAATGCAGCGAAGCACTTTAGGCCAATGTAATGGCAGCTGGCATGGGGCAAAAGCAGCAGAGGGAAGGCTTCTTAGAGGCGGTGGGCTTGAAGAATGAGTTGAGTATGGATAGATGGGGTAAAAAGTTTAGAGAAAGGGTTCAAATGTGTGGTTCCTTTTGTGAGTGCATGGGAAATTTCACTCACTCCATGTCGTCCCTCTGCTAACATGAGCAGAATTTTACATTAACACAGAGTGAGAACAAGAGGGTTTAACCCAACATGTGGCCTCATTTCAGGGAAAAGTGCTCGGGGTCCTGCAGAATGAGGCTCACAAGCCAGGGCCCTGAGCATCTCTGCTCTCCATTGGCTTTGCCTGGAAGAATCCGTGTTCCTAAGCCTTTAGGAAGTCAGAAGTGACTTCCTAAACACTGTTTTTACAAAGAATGACTTAGGAAGTTTCATTTCGAATACTCTTTTAAAAAATAAGAATTTTGAGTAAAGTTTAAGGCAAGATTATTTTCACTTCAAGTGATTGGCTAATGGTACACTTGGAGGGTGGCTTCCACCTGCAGTGTTGCAGAAGGAGTATAGGACAGAGAGGCAGAAGGCTTGGCTTCCAGGTCTTGTTCTGCTTCTGAATGGCTGTGGGATCTCGGCCATGTCACTTGATCTTTCTATACCTATTCCCTCATCCTTGCACTTGCTCCTCCCATGCTTCCCCATTTGGCAACTTCTATTCCTTCTTTCAAATCCAGCTCAAAAGTCACCTCCTCTGACAAGCCTTCCTGATTTCTTAAAAGGCTAAGTTACTCCCAGGACTCGAATGTTTCCCTCAACCGTATTAAAGCACCATATAGTTTCCATCGTTGCCTGTAAACTCCTCGGGGGCAGAAACTGAGTTGATTCTTTTATGTATTTGCCCTGGTATCCAGTCCATGGAAGGGTCTAAATAAACATTTGTTGCTATCACTGAAAAAATTCAACTAGATGATCTCAGATATCCCTCCTAGATGTAAAATTCTATAGTTCAGTCCTTCTCAAACCCAATGGTATAAAATATGTCTCCTAATAAAATGACTATAATTACCAGTTGCCTTTCTAACAGGATCAATGGCAGAGAAGTGTTACACACTTTCCAGATTTTGATTTATGAAGTCTGAAAGATACAAACCTGTTAATCATCTGCCAAGAAGCCTTCATGGTGAAAAAGCAAGGAAAGTATATTTTTTTGTGACTGAGTACAGTGTTGGTTGCTAAATCTGACAGAATAGAAGACTGTTGCTGCAAAATCTGCCCCAGGCTGTTGGTGTCAGAGAAGGCAGAAGTTTTAGGAGACATGGAATAATTTTACGATGCTAACAAGGAAGTAGAAGCGAGACATTTGGAGAATATTTCCTTCTGATGAAATGTTTATGTATATGGTTTTTCTTCCACTTGGAAGGATTTCAACTTACTTGGGGTCCACTTGGGATCCCACAAATAATGAGTCTCCACTGACCAGATATCTCTGTGCTAAATGCTAGTGCAGAAGTGACACTCATTGGCTCGGGAGAAGTGTGAACTTTATTGCATAAATATGTTGTATGTTTCCAATTAGTGTTTGGTGAATTTCTCCCCCCCAAAGTTCCTTCCTGCTTTGCTCATGTTCAAACTCCAGCTGCTTTCATTTAGCAGAAGGTGTATCTTTGGATCTGCTCAGATTTGAATTAAAAATTCAGCTGCTTATGAATAACTGATTTTCATAATTGGATATATGGTGTGTTGGAAAATGGGGGCCTTTTTCCTTAGCTTTTGCTTTTTTATCACAGCAGTGAGTCCTGCAAGGAAATTAGATTTTCAGGAACTTGTTTTTTCCTTCATCAACATTGGAATGCAGAGTTTAAAAGTTTCCTTAGCTTATTCTCTGGACATGTGTTGTGAGTAGGTGTGTTCTCTGCATGTTGAACAAAATATTGCTCGAAATACAAAGGGGCATCTGCAGAAGGAAGAAAAGACAACAGTGCTCCTTCCTGGAGGAGACACGGGAGACAGGAAACCATAGCCGTCTCAGGAACCTACTGCAGTGCTTCATTTTGTCTGCTCACTAGCTTTTCCACAAACAAATCATTAGCATTACTGTGTTAACGTGAAAGATGATCACAGTTGGTAGATATGTCCTCCTGAGTCTAGGATTGATGCCTGGAAAAGCCTGCCTTCATTTGCCACCTTCTGCTTTTCTTTTTCGAAATCCCAAAGTCTCATTTTGTAGGAAACAAGGAGAGACCACAGAGGAAAATCCTGCCTGAAAGAGGACTACTGGGCAGCCTAACTGCCTACTGGACTCATGTTTCACAAGGGCAGTTACATCAGAAGAGGAAAGGCTTTTCTCCTCCAACAGCTCACCATGGCAAGGGCACACCTGCCTCTTCCCCTGGTCTGAGCAGGCAAACCTCTGTGGTCATGCGAGCCTGACGCTGGATTCCAGCACCAAAGACAGGAACCAGCTGTGAGATCAGAGCCCACTAGCCATCCTCAGTCTCTCCTTTCTACTCACCCAGCACTTATCCCTCCCTCCCAGCACCTCCTCTGTGTTTTGTTCTCCTGTGATGTGTCTCAGCTAACAGAAGTCTGTGTGTACAACCTACAACTCTTTCCTCTGCTTCTGTCGTCTCCCCTTAAGTTGTAAAAGTGGATGTCGGGAACTCTTTGGGAGTGCTCAGTTGAAGAACCAAGGTCTACCTATTGCCTAACAGAGATCCACCCTCTGCTGCCTCCTCTTGGCTTCTCTGTAGGAAGATGGATGCTAACGCTACAGGCAAGAAGGAAGGAACTTGGATTCTAGGACAGCCAATCGGATGATTGGATACATCACTTGACTGCACCTAGTGAAATTTATACTTTAGGTTACATCTGTTACATTCCCTTTGTTCCTAAGAGGGGACTGGGTTTATTATCGGCAACCAAAAGAAGAGAGGGAAACAAACTAGATAGCATAGCTGGGATTTAATTCTATAGTAACTCAAGATTGAGAGGAGACTCTAACAGAGACCCTCTCATTCCCTCAAATGGAACTGTGAAAGGTGTAGCATATATTCTAATTTATTCCTGATAATAATTATGAGAAACAGGTACCTTTGCCACCATTTTACAGTCTCAGATGGAGAATGAGAGCTGAAGTCACTTTCTCAAGGTCACACAGCTATCAGGGCATATCTGGTAGGTGAACGAAGTTCTACCTGAAGCCAAAGTTTGTGGTGTATGGCCTGGACCAAAGTATGGGCTCTGGCACCAGGCTGCCCCTTACTAGCTACGTGCCCTTTGGACAAGTCATCTCTCAACATCAGTTTCCTCATCTGTGAAATGGGGTTAATGAGAGTACCCACCTCAGAGGGTTATCTTTAAGAGCAACTAGCGTAATGCTGTGCATGTAAAGAGGTTTGCCCAGCACTTGGCAGAATTGGTATTTTGGTTTTAAGGAAGGGTCATACATGCTTTCCATTTGTGAACCAAAACAATATTCTGACTTAATCTGATGAATTCAAACAAGGCAAGGTGGGTTCATGGGGGTAAACACACACTCTCATATAAAACACATAGGAACTCCCCACGGTAAAAATGAGAAAGCAAATAAGCAATACATTGAATGTGAAGAAGCCACGGTGTTTGGGTACATTTCCTCGAGGGGGAAAGCACTGTCAAAGCAAATTAAACCTGTTGTCTCCCAGAAGCCCAAACAGAGGCAGACTCGTGCCAACATCTGAAAGGACTTTTCTCCCTGTGTGCTCTAGATTGGCACTGGGCAGGTGCCAGGTGCTGGAAAGATGTTCCATGGCTTGTGAGGCGTCAGCCCCTGTAGGTGCCCCAGCTTTCTTTGCAGATGATGGAATTCAAAGGGCTTCAGTCTGCCACAGTCTAGGTCAACGCAATGACAAAAATTTGACAAAGCCCCTGACAGCCTGGGCTTGAAGCCAGTTCTACACTGGCATTTGAACTGGGAGATCTGTTTTCAATCATACCCAGAAGTCTACCAACCACTAGTGAGAGTGGCTCTAAGGAGGGGTCTAGGAAAAAGATTGTTCCCTTGATTATATTCAGTCTTAGCTCTTTGTTAATTATTTCTTTGAGAGCAAACCAAATTTCGCCAATAAGACTGTGAGCTCCCTGAAGACAAGCATCGTGTCTGGTTCTCCAAAGAGTCTGGTGAGTGCTACATAAAAAACAAGTCCTCAGTAATATTTGTTGTATTGAGAAGCTGAGCAGGAATACAAGAAGGAAATGGAGGAAAGAGGTCAGGGCAGTAGGCATTGCCAATAATCAGACTCATGGCCAACAGTCACACTCAAGAGAACGGTTGGTGGCCAACAAAGCTATTCTTTCCTTGTCCTATATTTTTAGATGTACAATGCCTAGAATGAAAGGAGTGATGGGAAGTTCAACTTTGCATTGCACTCTCAGACCATATTTAGAGTTCAGCAGTTCATATCTAGGGGCCACGTTGAAGAGACTGATAAGATAAATGGGAACATGTTCATCAAAGAGCAACCAGAAGGATAAGAGAACTTGAAACCACACTTCAAATAAAGAATTCTTGAAGGAACTGGGAATTTAGGTTATTAAGGGGGTATGACCTCTGTTTAAAAATATCTGAAGGGCTATTATGTGAAATAAGGATTAGACTTTTGTTTTGTGGCCCTAACAGGTTGATCTAGGTCCAATGAGTATGGACTATAGCCCTTGGGAAATGGACCTGGTTCAAAAGAAGAAAGAATTTTGTAAGAGTGAGAGCAGAATACTACTTACTATGTTGGGTAATATTCTGTTGATGGGTATGTATCTACTGAAATATTATAAACTTCTTGAGGGCAGGAAATGTGTTATTCATCTCTGAATCTTCAGTAAATAGTATCATCCTTGACTCAGAGCAGGTGTTAAATAAATAGTTGTTAGCTGAATGACTAAATGAATGGACTAGGTGATCTATAAGTCATACATTATCAGTCGCTGGAAGTGTCCAAGGAGAGGGCAAATTACGACTGCCAGGAATATTGCAAGGGGGGTAAAGATAAGCTGTATGGTATCTTCCAAATCTGAAATCTTATGATTCTATGAGTCATGCTATAAGGGAATGTGCCTGAACCACACGAAGAAACTTTGGTCCTAGTTCTACTCCTGCCACCAGCTTGTTAGGTGACCTTGGCCAAGGCCCTTCCTCTCTCAGAGACTTTCTTTTCATCTACAAAATTCATTAAATTCATTCAGCAAATATTTACCGAGCATCTACTCTGGCTCAGGAAGTGTTCCAGTGAAGTAGATGACTTAGATGATCTTTCAGATCTAACATCCTGGGATCTAATGAATCAAACCAAATTGTCAGTACTCAAGAAACTATACAAACCGATGAAAAAGCTGAGAAAATCATCATCATGTTTATAGCTCAAGGGAGAGAACAAAGTTTGCTCCTTTAAGGGCAGATTCCAACTTTTCAAACCTCCCCTCTGAGTCCGCAGGTAACCAGCATCACATTATCACGTATCCTGTGAGAGGGGCCTCCAGTGAGTCACTGGGCCCAGTGCACAGGGATGGGACTAGAGAACAGGCGGCTCACTGGCTGCCTCTGGCTAAGAGCTCCCATCTCTTCTCCTGGGGCTGTTGGCAGCAGCTTTCACAGATGTCAGAGTCCCTGCTGGTGGCTTTGGTTCTGCTGCCTTTCCCAGAGAATGCTGCACACGCAGAGTCTCTTGCCATGTCCCACGAGCATATGCCAGAGAGGCCACCGAGACACACACCAAGTGGTGATGAGACCGAAAAGTGCTATGCTGCTCAAGACCATAGGGCCTTCAAAGGAGAAGTGCGTGCTCCCGTGTTTGGAGACACTTTTCCTCCCCTTATAGATTTATCAGTCCTTCACCCAATGCTCTGCCCATGGTTTCTGCCTAAGCAGCAGGCACAGGTGAACCAGATGACTGGCCACAGCTAATTGGACTATGATGAGCACCTGACCCAAGGAGAGTCCATTCCCAGGCTGACCAGTGCTCTATGATGTGGCCTGGTAAACAGAGGATCTGTGCCAGTCAGAGTTCAGCTCTCTAGCAGCTGAACTGAAAGTATCAGGGGACGTGGCAGTTGGTGACGAGAGCGGAAGTCAAAGGATATGAAGGAAAGAGAGGGGCTGGTGAGGTTATTCTAGCCAGGCAGGAGCAGAAGTCAGGAGGAAGCAGTCTTGAGTGAGGAGAGGCAGCTGGCTGTCAGCTGGGAGTGGTGAACGGAGCTGAAGCTCAGAGAGAAGCAGGGACACCACAAGCAAGAGGCCCTGCGGCCCGTGAGAGGAAGAGAACGAATGTGGGGTCCCTGGAGCTGCCCGGACTCCCAGAGGCTTTGCAGTGCCTATTTTAGTTCCAAACCACATGAAGCTTTTTGAGTCTACTTCTCTGCCACATTGGCCTTTCCTGGAGGTTGCCTGAGTGGTTTCTGCTCCTTGTTACTGAAAGAACCCTGACACATCCATTCACCTTGGACCTTATCAGGCTTTACCTGATAGTTTGCAGGCTTTCACGATAACTGGTAAGTGCTGGACTTAAAGTTTTTAAAGCATTTCTACATACAGTTTTATTTGATCCTTACAATAGCTCTGTGTGTAGGAAGGGAAGGTGCTATTTATTGTTCCTCGTTTTGTAGATGAGAACACGAAGGCACAGAGAACTTGCTCAAGTTCATGCAGCTAATAAGTGACAGGGCTAGTATTAAAATCTAGATTTCTACTCCTACCTAATCTAGGACTATACTGTCAATCCTCCACTATACCACAACTGTCAATCCAATGAGAAAACGTATAATCCCACTCCTTATGCCTCCAGTCTCTGTCAGTTACACAGTGACGACTACACAGGATGCTGCCAGGGTGAGGAAATTCCAAATAGCACCTATTTTGGTTTTGTTGATTGAAATTTTGGTTTTCAAACACAACTACAAGCATTCAAAAACCAAAGTGCAGCTCTGGCCACTCACAACTGTATCATACTTGGACAATAATATCGACCCATTTATTCACTAATCATTCATTCATTCCAACAAGTCTCTGTTGACTCCAGTGATCTGATGTCTCCAGGAGGAGCCAAAATGTGACCCTTGTTCTCAAGGAGCAGTAGAAAGGCTTTAGGCTTTGGGGTCAGACAGATTTGGATCTAAATTTCAACTCTGTAAATTTAGTGAAAAACTCATTGAATCTGAAGTCTCAGTTTACTCATCTGTGAAATGAGAAAACCCCCTGCCTTACACACTTGTGAAAATTAAATAAAACCACTGTAGATGTGTATGTGTATATATTGAAGGGGAGGAAGACTATCCTCTACCCACTCTGGGTCCTTTCTGGCTTGGCTACAAATGAAATTGACATGATACTGAGTAGCAGGAGAAAATCAAACAAAGCTTTATAACATGTAAACATGGGAGAGACCTACTGGGTAACTGAATATCTCAACAAGATGGCAGAGGTTCTCACCTTAAATACTACCTTCAGCTAAAGACAAAGGAGGATATTGGGGGTGGGGGAGTCAGCTATGGGAGATTACCAGAAAGCACAGTAAACAAGAGTATGCAGATTTAAGTCCTCACCTTCTTCACTGGCAAGAGTTTCTAGAGATAAGGTCATCCCCTCTTCTTCCTGGTACAGAGAGGGAGATACCTTTACAAATGGGGATTTCCCTTATAAATGTAAATGTCTGTTACAAAGGATAACTTCTACTTTTCAGAGCTTCTTTCCCTTCTGCGGTTTCTGAAAAGTAACCAGCCGAAAATAATCCTCATGCCAAAGAGACACATTTTGGGGTGGCCAATTCTGATCTCCCAGAGTATATGTGTATGTGCATGTATATGTGTATGTATGTATATATAGAATACACCTGGTACATAGAAGGTGCTTAGGAAATGCTGCTTTACTCCTGTCTCTAGTATCGTTTCAGTGACTATTAAACTTTAGCTTGTGTCAGCCACCTGATGGGCTTGTTAAAACGTGGCTTGCTGTGCCCTGCCCCCAGAGTTTCCATTTAATAGGTCTAGGGTAGGGTCCCACGTGACATTGACACCCTTGGTCTGGGTACCACTTTGAGAACGACTGGTCTGGAAGAAAGGCTGAGACTTTACACACAGGTCTATCAAAACAAGCCAGAGGGGACAGAAAGATGTGAACTATGCAAGAATGCAAAAGAACTTGTGGACCACTTCCAAAGAGGAGGGCTTGGTCCTCCAGGAGGTAGTATTTGAATAGCTCTTAAAGAATAGGCAGCCTTTTGAAATGCAAAGCAGTTCTGGGTAAGATGGGGGTCGAGTAAGAGCCAGAGCCAGAATAATCATTTTAGCTGCTCCCACGCAGTGACCTGCTGATCGTCATGCCAACTTCATGTCAAGTCTGTCTTTGGAACAAATTATTTAAGAAATCAGTTTTTTTAAAGCTCAACTCAGCTGCTGGCTAGAGAGTTCTATCTAATGAGCATCACTTTGTGTTGAATTATTCCGTGATGACAGACAATGAAGGAACAGAAACAGGCTCTGAGGAGGCGGGGTGAGGGAGCTGCTAATTATTCTCCAATCAATTATCCAGGCTTGTCACCCAGCTCAATACTGCTTACAAACCACACAGAAAACCCAGTCCCCTCTTCCGTCTTTTGTGTCAGCATACTCAGGTCTGAAAACGCACAGAACTATGTACAGATGACTTAGATCCTGCAGTTTAAAAACTCCCGTGTTGGCCTGGACTTTACTTGGAACATGGAAACGTCTGTGCGGAATTACCTCTGGCCTGGACCACCGCCTCGGCATGCCTTGTCCCTTTCAGTCTGTCCTAGACCTGTAGGCCAGAGCCGCCCTCCTGGAACTAAGTCTTCTGGCCACTGATAAGGCCACTGCTCCTTAGCATCTAGAGTACATATCACAAACTGGAGGCCTATGGTCACATTTGTTTGCGTGGTGTTTTAAAAAATTTAAATTAGTTGCCAGAATTTTTTAAAAAGGAGAGTTCATGGAAAAATCTTAATGGTGGCTTTTCTTGAAAAATTGGAAGATCCAGCACGGCAACCATCTCTTCTTATTTAGGAGAGGCCCAGACACTGTGGCTGTCCACAGCCCCTGTCTGCAGCTTCCTGACTGCTGTCACCTGCCTGGTCCCTGATGCATCTGAACAGATGACCCCAGCCTGGAGCAGCGTTTCCAAACGTCACTTATGTGGGTCCAGTCTTTATGCTGTTGGCATAGTCACATACCATGGGTCCTCTTATTCACCTTGTATTTTTGACTCATTTATTTTCTTAAACAAATTTATTTAAAACAGAAATTCAATATCACCATGAAATAATAGTTTGATGTACCTAATTATATTTTTTCCAGTTTGCTAAAATAAATAATTTTTGAAATAGAGTCTGTCTATGTACAACGTAAAATAATCTCAAGAATTATACTTTAGGAGACACGGGAGAGGAGAAAGCTCAAATTTCTGAACCTGGAGTTTAAGGCTCCAACTTCCCTTCCCAAACTAACTTCTTTGCCACAAGGGTCTGCCTCAGGTCCTCTTTGGCCTGCTGCCAAATTGCTCCCTACTCCCTCCTGAACCCATAAACCCTTTGCCTCCCCGATTGTGGCAATGCTGGGGACTTCGTCTGCAAAGCCTTCCCTCTACCCCCTTATACTTGTCCAAGTCCTACCCATCCTTCAAGGCCCAATTTAAATATGACCTTTTTCTTGAAGCCTCCCCAGATTCCTCCTAGCAAGACAGATCTCTCTTTCCTCTGAATCCTAACGGCGAAGGATAGCTTCGCTTATCGCCTACTGCTTTCTACCTTGCAGTCTGGTTATTTATGGGCATGACCCTTTGTCCCTAGTAGACTGCAAATTCCTTGGGAGGAAGTGATCCATTTCGGTTCCTCATCTTGTCCGTGTCTCCCAGGGACTGGCATTCGCCTTGTCTACAGTAGCTGCTCACTCTCGTTCAACATCAAATGACAAACGGCCATTTGTGGTTGGTTTCATGTCCTTTGGTGTGTTTGGCCTCAAATCCTAAGGCTGGGCTCCTTCTGTGGGGCCTGGACTGCTTATTTCCTTGCTGATTTCTATTTTTTTTCTTTTCAAATTCTACTGTTATAAATTTTTTCCAGACCTGCGGCTTCACTTTTATTTCCCTTCCACTGGGCCTGTTACATTCAGCTGGACATGGTGTTGGGCTCTCTTCTCTCAGAACAGCACTAACCATGTGTTTGGGGAACACCCAGTAATAAAATTTTGCAAAGCCCAACTCTTTTCTATAGCAAGCGCCGTCAGGATAGCTTCTGTGAATTATGTGCTTGAATTACGTCTACTAGGACATAACACAATAAAATGATTAACGAGATGGATAAATTCTCAGACTCCGGTGGGTTTTTCTTTAGATTCATTATAATGCGTGTTGGTCAGTTGCACAGTGATTTGAACAGTATTTCTTTCTTATTTATCTAGTAGGTAACACTCAACATAATAACTTGGGTCTATATCTTTGGGCCAGAGGCCAAGTTGGACTTCTGCTGGATACCAAATCCTATTAGAGAGCATGGTAATGTAATTATATGTTCAAGTTAAATATTTTATAGCTGCTCTAACCACCTAGCCAGATGACTCCCTCAGCCTCTAGGAAGAAACTGCCCAATGGCAAAAGTGAAAGCTACACATCTTGCAAGGAGTTGAGCAATAGTTGTTGCTATTGTGAAAAGTTTATGGAACCTCTGGCCGTCTGACTTTCTGGCAGTAGCAGCTTGTCTAAGCTACCATGATACTAGGTTATAACACAAATGTTAGCCCCTGCCTTGGCCTGACCTGAAGGGGAAGACTCCCTAATTCCCTGACTGTTGAAAGGCTGGCCTGTCCACCTGCCAGGGTTGTCTGCTCTCTACCCTGAAAGGTTTGGAAGTGGTCCATAGCTCCTGCTCTCAGCTGTCTGCATGCCTGAATGATGAGAGCCCAGGGGGGCCCTGGAGTACTAGACAGCAGCCCCTGTGGCTGGCCAGCCTTCCTCCCAGGTCCCTGGTTCCTTCCACTTTGTCCACTGGGCTGGAGTGTGAGCACCAACTCAGGCATGGTCAGCTGGACCCCGCTTTCCTGTGCATGGTCTCTGACCACTCAGTGCCTCAGGGTTGCATCCTGCCTCTGGCATAATTGACTTCACTTGGCTAGAACTCCCTGACCCATGATTGAGCATGGACTATGCAATCAGACAGACCTGGATTTGACTTCCAGCTCTGACTCTCACTAGCTGTGCAACCTTAGGCAAATCATTTAGGGTCTTCTGAACCCTGGTTTCGTTACTCACCTATCTCATAGTGGGGTTGGTGGTTAAATGAGATAATGCATGTAAAGCACTTAGTGGGGCTTGCAATAAATGTCTCATCAGTGGTAGGTAAAATGAAACCAAGTCAAAACAAAGCAAACCCATTTGGACAGGCCAAGTCAGGGCTGTGTGGTATAACAGAACGAGCACAGGCTTTAGAGTGAGACTCTGGCCGTTCTCATCCACTCTGCCACTTCCTGTGTGACCTTGAGCAAGTCACTTCACCTCTCTGTGCCCCACTTTCCTCATCTATAAAATGGGAGTGATTATACAGTGCTTGACACACAGTAGGTGTTATAGTGTTAGCAGCTGAATGACTATGGATAGGGGGTCATGGACCTTTCTAGGTGGGTTAGTGTTTCTTGGCTGTCTCCTGGCTGACCTCAGCTCACTTCTCCTTCATCAGGGGCTCCTCGTATGCTGTGCATGCAGGTGGGTACACTTTATGACAACAGAACAAGAGGGAGCCCAGCTCTCAGCTTGGGAAAGGAGCAGCTAATGTTCCAACACTGTCTCCACAAAGTACTGGTTTATATTATTAAGATACAACTGAGTCCATGTAAGATTATATTTCTTCCACCTGCAAGACACACTACAGCACAGCAGGATGCCCAAGTGGAGGTACTGGGGCCGCTGAATTCTTCCCTTCAGCTCATACCGCCAAGGCATGGACGAACACTCTATAGACAGCACTCTTTCTGTGAAAGATGAGTTGTAAGGGTCCAGCCGCTCCTAGAAACCTCCAGGGACATTTCCCATGAACCCCTTCATACTGGCCAACCCCGGCTTCTTCCCTCTGTCGTTACTCACTCTGCACCTTGGCTGCACCCACGACAAGGGAGGCTGGTTCTGCTGACTGGGTCTGATCCTGGCTACAGCCAGGGTGTGGGCCCAGCAGCCAAAGGCAGAGCAGGCACACACACAAACACACCCCCACATAAGCCGCTGGAGCTCCACCGGCTCACTGTTAAACTGAGGTGATGGGGGCTGATGCTGGGCTTGGTGGGTCTTCAGGCTTCCAAGGGATGTGGTAGAAAACAGGAAAAACAGATCACTACCCTCCCAAGGAACAGATTCTCCCCTGCTGGGGCTTCTGCCTCCTCCCGTGGCCTAGGTAAAAGGCCCCTTGTTCCTGGGCCCTGCACCTGTGGAGACAGTGTCTCTGCCTGCGTTAGCCTTAGCAGCTGAAGTGCCTTGTCTCACGCCACCTTCCATTCCTGGCAGCTGGCCAGCATTCCAGAGGACGCAGGTGCATGTCCTCCCCCAAAGTAGTCAGGACTGAGGTGGCTGCTGCTCTGGTCATCTGCTGGTTTGGAAGGTTTAGGGAGAGCAGCTTTAATTCACGATGGCTGAGTGTAACCCTTTGTCCCTCTCAGACCCTGGGCAAATCCCAACCTTCACACTCAGCTGCTAGGACAGTAAATTAAGAGAAAGACCCTCGGCAGAGATACTTTCAGAAACATCCTCTGAAAGTCAAAGATGTGCTAGAATACTTGGCCTCTCACTCTTCCCATCTAAGCTTCTTAGATTTCTAGTGCAGATATAGGTTTTTAATAATAAAGTAATAAATTCAGACATTCAATAAGGTAACAACAATAATAATAGCCATCACCACCACCCTTTATTGAGTCCTACTGTGTGCTACTACTGGGATAAGCACACTAATCTCATACATTACCTCATCTAACTCTCACCCCAGCACTGAGTTAGGTATCATTATCCCCATTTTTCAGATGAGGAAATGGAGGCTTAGAGAAGTGAAATGGTTTGCCCAAGATTATAGAGCCAAAAACTGTTAGGTCTCCCAAACAACTAGTTACTGAAAACCTACTATGTGCCAGGTTCAGATTAAAGGACTCACTTGCTCCCTTCTCTGCACCCCGGCATGCTGCTCAAGCTTGCATGACAGCCCAAGTGAAACTGCACTGCAGTTCGTTGTCTCCACGTCTGCCTCCTCCAGTGCAATCAGTGCTTGTAGGGCCAAGGTGGGCTCTAAGGCCCCCTGTAGCCCCAGCCTCCAGTTCATGGTCAGGCGAAGAGAAAATGCTTGGTAAACGGTCAGTTGAGATATGATGAAGGCACAGCCTCTGCCTTCTGACCTCACAGTCTGATAGCGGTGACAAGAAGATGGGTCACAATGTGGCAAGTGCCTTCAATGAATAAATATGTAAAGCCCAGAGGAGGAAGCAATACCTCAGGCACCTCCATGAAGGCATGGTGGCTCAGCATTGGGGGCTGGGAAGACAGTCTCCAGGCAGAGACGGGCACTTGGAGTATTTAGAGAGGAACACGTTCAAAGGCAGGTGTTCTCAGAATCTGGCTGGGCAGTGGAATTGAGGCTGTGAAGGACAGTCAGCTGATGGACAACAGGAATGAGGGACAAAAGAGACTGCCCACAGTCTGAGCTGGAAGCCCAGAGGATCTGTACTTTAGGCAAATCAAAGTGCCCACTGTTGGACATATTTCTCCTCTTTGAACAACCTTTTGAGACTGACAACAACCTGGAACTGGTTCCAGGCTGGCTGGAACTACAGGTCTGGGCCTATGGCTCTCACTTTCGGCAAGAAAACGTCTTCATTCAGACCCTCAGCCAGTCAACATGTCTCTGCCTTGGGATTCAGACTCAAAGTACAAATTAAAGAAAATAATAGAAGAGCCTACTGCGCGTCAGGCAGAGTGCCAGGGCACTGCATTTAATCCTTCTGAAGCTCAAGGAGGAAAATGACCTTCCTCAAGGTCTCACCCCTGGGTGGCTGCAGAACTAGGAGGGGAGCCCCGCTCTTCTCATTCCCAGACAGTCATGGCAGCCTTCCTCTACACTTCAAGTAGCTTCTCACCCTGGATTTTTGTCCCGTGGCTCCTCCCTTCCTTTCTTCCTATCCAAATCCTCCTATGCCCTCTTGGTCCACCCTAGCCTATAGTGACCCTCATCGTTGGCCTTCTCCAAATTCCCTTGACAATTCACCCTGTGCTACATGGTACCCCCATGTGTTGTCTTCAAATGCTATCAGTGTTAAGTCTTCTCGGGCTGTGAGATGCTCTTAAAGGACAACGATCCTATACTGTGCTGCCTTTGTTTCCCCCAGGGAGCAGCACAGTGCTTTGCTAACACAAACAAAAAAAACCCAAAACTACAACCAATATATATGTTTTTAATTGATTTGCTTTTTATCAGAATTAGTAGAGTTGGGCATAAAAAGGTAAAACCTAAATTTGGACAATTGTGTGACTTTTGTGAAAACAATAAATTTGAAAGCAGAATTTGGAATAACGTGTTTTTTTTTTTTTTTGGTGAGGAAGATCAGCCCTGAGCTAACATTCATTGCCAATCTTCCTCTTTTTGCTGAGGAAGATAAGCCCTGAGCAAACACCTGTGCCCATCTTCCTCTATTCTGTACATGGGATGCTGCCACAGCATGGCTTGATGAGCAGTGTGTAGGTCTGCACCCAGGATCCGAACCTGCAAACCCCAGGCGAGCAGAGCGCGTGAATTTAACCACTATGCCTCCGGGCTGGCCCAGGAATAACAATAACGTTAACATCTATTGTGCACTTAGTGGGAGCCTGTTCTGCATGCGTTAACTCATCTACTCCTTATAACAAAGTCTGCGCAGATGATTACTCCCATTTCTTGACTTGCTGTCTTGGCTACATTTGCCCAAGTCTACAATGCAAATAAGAGCAGGTGCAGGAATTTGAACCCAGGTACTCAGGCTCCAGAATTTATCCTCGCCACCACTACACTGTATGGAAAGGTTGCTAGATTATCTACGTTTCAATCACCACGGTATCCTTAACTGGGATTACTCTGGATAATGAAGGCTTAAAAAGAACAGACTCTCTTACTAGAGTGAGATAAAACACACTTATTTGGGTGGAATGTTGGAGGTGGAACTTACTCTCAAATAAGCCATCCAAATGGACTGGGCTATGTGAGGAGATGTAGAAGAAACCCAGCTGGTCTTGCTGAATTTCTGAGAGCTACCTCCAATGGACACTTTTCAATTCTTTCTTCCTTGACCTCTGTAGCATTCAATTTTTTTTTCTGAACCAAAGTAATGTGTGTACATAGTTTAAAAAGTCAAACGATACTAGAAAGCTTACAATGAAAAACAGCAGTCCTCTGCCCCACCCACACATCTGCATGCCACTCTCTAGACAATGGCTCTTAACTCCTTTGGCTATTTCTTCTAGAATTTACTTAAATATTTCCAAACAATGTGCTTATAAAGCTATTTTTGACGTATATTTGATGGTATCTACTACTACGGTTACCCACTACTTCTGTCCATTATTACATTATCTACTACCTCTGTCCAGTATAATCTAATGGAAAAGCATCATTTTTTCTTATCTAATTTCTTGTGTTTCTATTAATGACTCTACTCATACTATCTAACAGAACTAAAATCCCTCTGAAATAGAATTTTCCACATGGTCAAACACACCAAGTAATGGGTCTGGTCCACTGTTTTTCTGTTTGCCTGGAGATCTCCCACCTGGAGCCCTCTGCCCTGCTGCGGTCTGATCTGTTTGTTTTCTAGGCCTGCTACACATCCAACATTCCGGGACTTCTCTTTGCCTCTCTCACTATTGAGCCCCTTATTTCCTGGACCCTCCTTCTTAGTTTACTTTATGGTTTTGGTGGAGTGCAGTTTCCAGAAGCTTCCTGAGAAAAAGTGAATGGGAGGTATGATTTTAGGACCTTGTATGGCTATAAATATCTTTATTCGACCCTTATACTTGATTGATAATTTGATTGTGTGAGATGCAGGAGGAATTCTACGGGTCTAATTGCTGCTGCTTACATATCACATAAGACTTGAATCCATCCACGTTTCAGCTCCGTGCCTCACCCTTGCCCTTGGCTGGACCTGGTGCCTTCTTCCTGAGGGTTTCTGGGGCTCTGCTCCTCATTGACATCTCGATAGGTGTTCAGTATTCAGCTTTCTCCATGCTGCTAACTCAACCCACTTTCTGTTTTCCAAAAGTCCACTGACATCTCTTGTTGGCTATTGTCTCTTGTTGGTTTTGTCTTTGTGGGTTTGTTCCTTGTTTGTTTTTTTAAATGACTGTCCTCATTATGGTGGGACTCCAAGAGGGAGAGAAAGACAACATTCAACCACAAGTTCCTCTCAATAGCATTTGACACGACTTTCTAGTCCCTCCTTCCTGAAGCTCTCTCTTGCCTCAGCTTTAAAAACAGCACTTTCTGATATTTCTGCCACTGTAGCCACTCATCCTCACACTCCTTTCTGGCTCTTCCTCTACCCATTAAACGCTGGTGGTGCTTGGGCATCTGTCCTTAACCCTCCTCCCTTCTCACCTCTTGCCACTCACCTCGTTCTCCCTATTCAATTTTCTGAGATCTCAGCTCAGATGTCATGTACTCAAAATAAGCCTTCCTTGACCCTGCCCTAACGAGGTTAGCTCCCCTTGTTAAATGCTCCCCAAGACCCCTCCCTTTTCCTTTACAACTCATCATAGTCACATAACTGATCAATGTCCTTCTCCCTGCAGACTGTGAGATCCACCCGGGCAGGCCCCTGTCCGCCTTGTTCATGGCTCTCACCACGGCCAGAGCAGAGTGCACGGCACATAGAAGGTGGGGAAGAATCACATCCTGGAAGAACGCATGCTTGCAAGAATAAATGAGTGAATGGATCATTCAAACTAGAGAACTGGATTTAAACCCAGGCTTGTCCATATACTTGCTGTGTGATCTTGGACCAGTAAAAGAGCCTTAACTTCAGAACCTCAGCTGCTGCTTCTATGAAATAGGGATGATACCTCACTGGGTTGTTAATATCAAAATAACAATGAAAAAACTGTGTATGTCATCATGCTCAGTAAAAGTCCTAAATGATGTAAGGGATTATTATTGTCACAGTAAACCCTGCTACACAGAAAATTCTTGTCTGTTTTGGGTGTGGGGGATGCAGAAAATAGAATGGCAGGCTCAGGTTTTCAAATCTCAGGATTCTTTAAAATATGCTTTCTTTCTTAAAGTGAATCCTATTAGTCTTCTCTGGTATCCTCTAACACTAGGCATTGAGGATGGGGGACCACCTGGGACTTATCTTTCACCTCAAGCAGAGCTGGTTTAGAAAGTATGGTCTGCCTTCATGGTTAATGGTTTTAACTTAATGCATTCTTTAAAAAGCAAAAACAAAAAACAATGAAAATATTTAAAATATTTATATACATACAGGTGTGTAACAGAGCTGAAGAAACACACGTGTGTCCATAGCACCTGCAGCACTTAAGAAATGACATGGGCAGCAGACTTTGGTTCAAGTCCAACCTTTTCTGGTCCTCCAGATTTGTGCATTTTATCACTTACACCAAATTAGGAGAGGAGAAAACCTTTAGAAAATCCCAGCTCTTAGAGGTGATAAGTTTGTCAAAAGTGTCCTCGTTCACAGCCCCCATCAATTAGAATCTTTGAAACACTGTATTAGGTTCAGTTTAGAAGAGCACCAGGCTCCGATGGCCAGCCTGATAACACCCTGGCTGACATTCTCTAAATGTCCCTGAGGAAGTGGGCAGGTGGGAACAGCAGTGGTCTCAGAGTTGAAAGACTTGAGTTCAAGTTCAAACTCTGCCTCTAAACTATCAGATTAGGCAAATTACATTGCTATTAACAGATGTGTTCATATTGTAAACATAACTTCTGTGTCCTACTTCTAGGGCTGAAAATTATAAGCATTTTCCCATGTTTCCTGCATAATATTCATTAAGTGGATATTCCATAATTTGCTTATATGCTTTCTTATTATTAGACATTGGACTGTTTCCAAATTTTCACAATCATAAGCAATGCTGAGATAAGCAAGCAGCTTTTTCTAGGTGTTTGTTTATTTAAGACTCTCAGAAGTTGAAAATATGAAAATTTTTATGATTTAATATAAAATGCCAATTTGTTTCCCAAAGGGTAGCACTGATTTACAATGAACTAGTAATATACGTGGTTTAGTAATATAGAGTTTCACTACAGCCCCCTTCGGGGTTGGGTATTAACTTGGGGGAGGGGGTTCTAATTTATTAGGTAAAAAAAAAAAAAGATCCACCATTACTTTAATTTGCAATTCTTAGATTACTAATGAGGCTAAAAATACTTCATGTATGTTTACAGGATACTATATATTTTCAGAAGCTTTCCTACACGTGAGCTGTACCATTCATCTAAGAGATCATAATGGTGTTTTTCACAGCATTTGCACTTTAATAGAATATAGATACTAACTCTTGGTCTCTCATATTTACTGCAAGTATTTTTCCAGTCTACTATTTTTCTTTTTCTTTTGATACGTTTTATAAGACATATGGAAGTTCTACATTTTTATGTAAACATTTGTCAGTCTTTTTTCCTTTGTGATTTCTTCAATGACTTTTAAGCTTAAAAGTCCTCCTCTAAGCCAGAGATAAGTGAATATTGGGTTTCACCCTCTTTTAGTCTGACTTTTAAATATTTACCTCTTTAATCCATCTGGAACTTATTTTGGCATATGGTGCAAGGTGAAGTCTGAATCAGAGGGTGAAAACTCAGATTCCTCCAGGGACCAGGCAGGTAAGTTTAGGGAGTGAAGCGGGCCCAGGTATAAGGAAAAGGGATGAGGTGCAGACTGGGCCGGGAATTACAGAGTATTCAAAGGGGGCAGGCCCTTGTTCCTATGGGAATTTTGGTCTTTTAGTTTTTTAAGGGAAGCCATAAACCTATAGTTTTATGGGAAATCGTCCAATTTTTATATATTAGGTCAACACTGCAGGTTAAAAAACCTCTGTGTCTATCAACCACATCCATCTCTCTGAATGCCCCTTTGCAGCCTCTTAGTTTAAGCTGATGCATTTCTAAGTTATTCCAACAACATTTATTGACTAAGTCTTTCTTCCCTAGTAATCTGCAATTCTTCCTTTTTCAAACGTTAAATCTTTACATATAACTGGTAACAGTTCTAGGCAATTTTATTTCATAAACCTGCTTGACTCCTATTCTCTTTCATTATAGATTTACGATTTATTAATCTCTTTAAAGATGAGTACCCTTTCATTATTTTTCTTTGGAATTTCTTCCATACTTTCATCTGTTTATTATTCCAGATGAAGTCTTAAACCATTCAATCAAACCTCCTAAATTCCCTTAGGATTCTGTTTGGCATTCCATTAAATCTATAAATTGACATATTTAAAGTATTTCACCTTCTCATCTAGGAACATGTTATATTTCCTAATTATTCATGTCCTGTTTTATAGCTCTCAATAAAATTTCTCAGTCTTTGTCACACAGGTCACATACAGTACTCATTAAGATGATATTTTAATTTTTACTGATGTTTTTGACTGGGACATTTTTCATTATACTTCATAACTTGTTATTGCAAGTATATGGGAAATCTATTGACTTTTAAGAAGCTCTCTTGTACCCCCGTTACAAGTTCTGAATTCTTAAGTAAAATAGTTTTTCAATTAATTGTGTTCTCTAGGAATTACAAACACACCCTTGACAAATTGACAAATAAAGATAACTTTCTCTCTGTTTCTTGTTTCAATTTCATGCCTTACATTGGCCAAAGCTCCTAAAACAAGGCTAACTAACACATATACCCTTATTTACTAGTGATTTTAAAGGGAAGTCATCTAAAATTTAACCAGGAAGCTTTGGATTTTTGACTAGAAATTGATGTCCTTTATTATGCTAAGTATCTTTTTGGTCTTTCGTTTTCAATATTGTTTTGACCTAGTACTGTCATCAAAGGTGTTTTTATCACTTATTGAACACAAAAGACAGATCTCAGCACAATGCATTCAAGAACTTGCAAGGTAAGTGTGAACCAGATATACCTGGGTTTGAATCCTGGCTCTGACTCCACATAACCTTGAACACACCCCCTGCTTCATCTGGAAAATGGGGATAATAGCTCTGATGGCCTAAGCTGGTTATGAGAATTAAAATGAGTTAATGTAAATAAATTTTGCTTAGTGTAGTACTTGGCACCCAGGACAAGCTCAACAGATGTCACTTTCTTCCTCCATCATTTAAGAGACAGAGATGATGGTGGTACAAACAATTTCCCAAATGAAAGCTTTCCGAAGGATAGCTCGCGTTTACAGGCTTGAGAAAACTCAAACTGTGTTTGTGAAAAATACCACCCTTGTCTCCCTGCTTTAGTACACAGGGCTTTTTCTCACTTTTCCAAAATATACAGTCCATCCCTTGCACTCTTGCATTCCTGCGTGGATTCTTTGGCCTATGACACACAGGAAAATAAAAAATCAGGCTGACATATAATATGAGCCAGGAATGAAACGAACTGTGCTTCTATTAGCCCAGAACATGAGCACTGCTCAGATAAAGGCATGAACAAGGAGCTACTCAAACTAAAACCAGATGTTCAGAGGTTTCTGGCTTACAATTTTTTATAACCCTTCATATAACACTCATAGTCCTGTCATTTCAACAGAAGGTCCTCTGCTCTGTTTAAGCAGCAAGAAACTCGCCTGGACCTCTGTTAGATTTGCAATCACTAGACCTTTGCTTGATGGTAAAGATAAAGGAGCTCTTTCCCCAAGTAGTGATCTGTGGTACAAACTCTTTGGCCCAGAGAAGTACCAAGGACTGACGAAGCACACACCCCACAGCGTCCCCAGACCAGGGCCTGAAACCTTTACCCACTGCCACAGGAAAGGGGAACCGAGCGTACCAGGGAAGTGGGTCCTGACTTGGAAGGGCCCAGGAATGAAAGCCAGTACAGAAAGAGCATGGCTTCTGGAGCCAGACTGTCCTAGACTCAAATCCTGGCTCTGCCCTTACCCTCATGTGCCTGTGGGCAAGTTTGTTAATTTCTCTGAACCTCGTCTCTTCATCTATACAAAGGAAATAATAATAACTCCTGCTTCCCTGGGACTGTTACATAATTTAAGATAGATAATGCATGTATAACATTTAGCACGCTCCTGGGACCCTGTAAGCACTGAAAACTATTAGTGACTATTACTGCCAATAACAATAACAAACACTTGCCTAGCACCTATCATGTGCCTGGCCTTGTTCTCAGTATTTAACAAATATCAATTCATTGCCTCCTCATAATTACCCCCATGAGGTGGGTACTAATATTATCACCATTTTTCTGATAAGGAAACTGAAGCCCTGATGGATTATCTATCTTGCCCAAGGTCACACTGCTAATAAGTGGCGAGCCTGGAATCAAACCAGGCCAATCTGGCTTCAGATCCATGCTCTGACCACTAAGCCACGGTACCCCTCTCTCCACTGCTCTATTACACATTATAATTGATTTGATTCAGTGCTGCCTTGAGGCTGCCTTTACATGGAAGGGAACACACACAATTCAGGCCATACAGGGCTTATTCAATAAGGCAATCCATTTCTAGAAAGCACTGCTGACCCTGAGATCAGCGCAGACTCTACCCTGAATTCCTCTCTCCTCCACCTGCAAACATAACTTCATCTTTTCTTGTCTTCACTGCCCTCTCGGGCCCCAGTGGAAGAGGTGTCTGCTCTCCTCTCCCTTCTGCATCTGCCCTCCATTCTGTGTCTCCCACCTCCTTTCATTAATCATCTCCTCTCTCTCCTGGGCCTCCAATCTTCTCCCCTGGCTCCCTTCCCACAGCTGACAACATGTTCAAGGCTCCCCCCACCTTATATAAACCTTTCCTTGAACCTGCCTCCTCCTCAGGTTACTCCCATCTGTCTCCTTCTCTGCTCTGTCTAGAAGGAATTGTTTCTACTCTACGTCTCTCACTCACTCCTGAACTCATGGTGACCCTACTTCCGCCTGCATGGGGTTGGTGGGGGGGAACTGCTCCCACTGAGGTTCCCAATGACCTCCTAATGACTAATTCCAACAGATTCCTTGTAATCAGCTCCCTAACTTTTCTCTAAGGCTAATCTCTATGTATCTCTCCCTCTGCCTACCCTCCAAATGTTGGGGTTCCATCCTTGACTCCCTGCTTCTCAGTACTCTACCCTCCCACCTGCCCTCTCTCACATCCACACTGATGACACCCATTGGGTCTCCAGGTCAGAGCTATCCCCAAGTCAACACCTATTTATCCATCTGCCCGTTGGTAACTACCAACAACTAACATCCACTTGGAAATTTTATTAGCAGCTCAAATCTAATGTGAACTTACCATCTCCCTACTTCCTTCCTTCAACAAACCCACTTTGCCTCTTTATTTCCTAACTTAATTAATGATATCACTATGCATCCATTCACCAAGGTTGACACTTCCTGCCTCTTCCTTACAACTAACATGCAAGTGGTCAAGAAAACCAGCCTATAATGTCATGAATGGATCCCTTCCTTTATACAAAAGCAGTGGCGTTTGCCCCAGTTCAGGCCCTTCTCTCATCTAACCCTACCGGTTAGTGAAACAGTCCTCCCATTGGTCTCCCTGTTTTATCTGAGAAACCAACCCATTTGTACATACCAGTGCCTAAGGGCTCTACCTAAGACCCGAATCATGCTACATCTTTGCTTAAAAACTATCCTGTGCTCCCCACTGCCTTCAAAACCAGACTTCCCAGCTGGCCTACAGAGCTCTTTCCAGGTGGACCCTAACCTCATTTTCTAGTCTCTTCTCTGGGCACCATCCCCTTCATGCCTTCCATCCACTCCCAGTCTCCTGAAAACACCAGGCACTCTCACAAACAGGCATAAGCTGGCAAAGAGCATGAGGAGAAAAGTGTGAGTATTGGAGCCAGCCAGACCTTGATTCAAATTCCACCTCCTTCACCGACTGGGTATGAAATTTCTGCCTAGTCATTTAAACACTCTGAGCTCCACTTTTCTCTGGGGAAAAAATACCTACTTTGTATGCCTGTTGTAAGGGTCTGAAACAGTTTATGTAAAACATCTAGGATAATACTTAGATATGGTATGCACTGAATAAATAGCAGCTATTAATATTAATGTTATCAATTTTGCCAAGTAGTTTCAGAGAAGCAAGGGGAGTTTGTAAAGATAAGACGTGAAATAGAATGGGACATTTAAGAAGTTCCCTATTGAATCTGAAGAAGAACAAATTTATAAGAACAAATAACAGTGCCTTGGAATGTTCTGGAACCCATATTTCCATTTTTGAACTACAACAGTATGGGCACAGAAAGATTACAGGACTTGAACCAGTTTCAGAATTGGTCTGCCCCCTGAATCCAGCAGCCTTGGAATACACAAATCTCTTAAGACAGGAAGAACATTCCTCAGCCAGGTGCCTGGCAGTGCCCTGAAGTGGCAGTTGTGCCTTCTTTCCTTCAGAACTCCTTACAAGAAGTTCATGTCCACAGAAGAAGGTTCTAGGCTGCACGGAGCATCTGTGATCTTTGACCTTTTCACTTGGTGCCCACTGACCTGAGGGTCTGCCATATTCACAGTCCTGGTCAGACAACTGGACTCCAGGAGAAGTCACTGGGATTGGATTCAGAAGACCTGGCTTCAGGTCCTCACGTGAGCCACTGTTCATAGCCTGTTTCCTTATCTCTAAAATGCAAATAATGATCCCTTCCTGCCTGGTCCACAGGGACTACGTCTGCGGCTGAGTAGAGATTGTTACTATCTTATTGTCTCAATTTCTCCCTTTTTTGGGGGTAATTCTTTCTCTATACTTCCTTTTTGGTTCTTACTTCTGCTCTGGCCCCAAGTTGGTAATAATTAATATTTGGACACTGCTTTCCAGCTCACAAGGTACTTTTCTTACAATAAGTCCTTTACACCTCACAACCTCCTTCTGTATCCCTGGCAGAGGTAGCTGCCCTCCTCTCTGTCCCACGGGAGCTCGCACAGACCTCTCTGTTGGCGCAGACCACATCATCTCGGAATCATTTATGAAAGGGTCAGTTCTCCCAGTTGACTGTAGGCTCTTTGAGGGCAAGACTTCTGTTGAATCTCCAGTACTTAGCAAAGTAGATGTTCAGCAAATGTTGAATAATTAAGAGACACTTGAAAACATGCTGAGAACTTACTGTGAATCACATGCTTTCCTGTCATTGTCAGACTCTCTAAAGTAGGTTTTACTTCTAATTATAGGTGAGTTAGGTGAGGCTCAGACTTATCCCAAGTCCCACAGCTCATAAATAGTGCAGCCAGAATTCAAACCCAGGTCTGTTTGACTCCGAAGCCTCTGCCCTTTCTCCGGACCACAGGACCTCTCTGGCCACAGCGACAACCTCAACTGTCTACCACCAATGCCGACTCCAGCAGACTTGTGTTAGGGGTATTCCTAAGAGGCTGTCACAGAACAGGAGGCCATATATTTAATCATGTCCCACATATCAGTGGTACCGCAAAGGGAAAGAAAAAAGATACCACCATGTGAGAATCCTCTCAAAGTCGCTGTCCTGCAATAGAAACGCTAGCTTGTGAGATGAGGATGAGCAACTGCCTTTATCAACTGAGAGAGAAAGGAGCTAACAGAAAATAAAAATTTAATCATCCGTTATTAAAACGAAACCATCACTGATGACATAGCTTTCATTGGAAACTCCATCTGAACGGGGGTGGGAGAAGGGGTTTCTTCAACAGGAGTGAGTACAGGTCAGGAAGTTCTTCAGAACAGGGTAGATCGGTCCCATGTAGCTGCTGATGGCAGGCAAAATGCTGAAATATAGTGAGCCTAATCTCTAAGATTCTGTCTATCTTGATGATTCTCTGACTGTGAGTGTGTATAAGGACACACATAGATGTCATCACACACTAGAAACCTGGTCACTAAGATGTAAGAGAAAGAGCATGGGTTGCTAACCTGGCTCTGCTATTTCCTACTTATGAGATCATGGCACGCAGCATTAGATCTTGGAGCCTCAGTTTCTTTATCTAGGACGTGGAAATACGCACGATCTAATGTCTAGGTTGTTTGGGCACTAAGTGATAATGATTAGAGCCCAGTACCTGGCACAGAATCAGCACCCAATCAATGGATTGCTGTAATTATGGTCCTGGCTCTGCTACTTGGTGAAAGAGAAAAGAGCTAACAGAAAATGTGACCCTGGACAAGTCACGTGACTTCTCTAAGCCTCAGTTTTCTCATCTTTTAAAGTGTGCCATTTAAATAAATACAAGGTTTGTGAAGGTTCCTGGTATTATGTATCCTGAAGTGGTAAAAACATAAACCAGAAGTGATTTGGAAGCTCTGGCTATGGGTAGAGGAAGATGGCTGAAATGCTGAGATGGAGAAGTCCTAAAATATCTGGACTCTTTCTATTGACCTTCCCACCAGCACATTCCTCCAGTCCCCTCCCACCAGCTCTCTGACCTTCACAATCTCCTTTGCCAGGGATGTCTTTACTCACCCCTACAAGGGACCGTTCTTCAATACTTTCTCTTCCTGCTTTAACCTCTTCCCTTAGGAAACATCATATTAACACCTGGGGTTTGCTAATCATCTCCAAGGGTCAGTATATAGCTCAAATCTGTTCATTTATCTCCATTTCCAAGGCCTCCATTCTGGCCCAGGCCAGCCTGAGCCCCTGCCTAGACTATGTCACAGCCTCTAAACTGGTGTCCCAGCTCCTACAGCTGGAGAAACTTTCAAATATGTAAATCAGATTAGGTCACTCTAGATCAAAGTCCCACAATGGCTTCCCGTTACCCTTAGGATAAATTAAAAAACAAAACAAAACTCTTCACATGCCATGTTAAAGCCCTGAACGGCCTCCTGGTACCTCTCCAGCCCTACCTAATACCATGTGGCCCTTTGATCCCCACACCCCACAATGTGACCATCTTAAGGTTCCTTGAATACTCCCAGCTCTTGCCTATCCCAGGACCTTTCCATATGCTCTTCCCTCTGCTTGGGATACTCTTTCTCCAAGCCTTCATCTAAACACTCCTATGCTTACTCCTGCCCCTGCAATCTAAATCAGGTCTCCTGTTTGTTTCTCTAGGGTACCCTCTTCTTTTCTTTATCATAACAAATGTTTACCAGCTACCACTATATATTTACATCTATATTTGATGATTGTATTTAAACTTAAGAATCTATCTCAAACTGTCTCAAACATGTCTATAAACTCCACAAGGGCAGGAAGCATGGCTATTTTATATACCACAGCCACTAATGCCTGCTTAGGACATGGCACATAAAAGGCAATTAGTAAACACTGGTTGAATGGGAAAATGAACAGACATAGTGTCTAGGTCTGCCTGCAACCCCTCTGGACCTGCTCCCCCTGTCTGTCCCCCTTAAAGCAACATACACGGGGCTTTGAGACTCAACAAAAAAGTCCTTGGTTCCTTGGGTGCTGTAAAGAGACTGAACCAAGGCTTTTCCCTCCTCCTCAGTTATATGGGTAGCTAAGCTGACCTTAGCTCAGCCTCACTTACTAGCCCATGAGAACCTCAAGACAAGACCATGTCTGCCTCATGGCTGCACCTGAATGCTCAGGCCAGGGGCTGGCACACAGTCAGGGGCTCTCAGTGGGTACTTGTTGACCCAAACAGACACTGATGCCCGCATATTCACTTCCCCACTTCCTGAGAGAACTCTAATTTTATTTAGAGTGCCAATATGGCAAGCTAAAAATATTCGCTTCCTCAGACTTCCTTACAGCTCCAAGTGTCCAAGTGACACAGCTCTGCCAAAGAAACGTAAGCTGAGTGTTTTAGGAAAATTTAGCTTCCCTGCTTCCTTCTCCTTCCTTCCTTTTCCTGCCTGATATGCAGACATGAGTTTTGGAGGTGCGGCAGCCATCTTAGGACCACGAGGAGGCAAGCATGAGAACAACAGCCAGATGGCAGAGCACAAGGTGGAAAGAGCTTGGTGCCTGAGGCCGCCACAGGACTGCTGTACTGGCCCTGGAGGGACACATCCTACACTGAGAGGTTGCATGAGAACATCAAAAACCCACTTAGATGCCACTCGAGGAAGGATCTTGTTATTTGCACACTAGACACATTTCTAACTATTCCCACAGGGAGACAAGCTTTATTGCTTGGTACCTACTGTATCCCTGAGCTACCTTTTCTTCTTTCCTGCCTTTGAGGTCCCAGGTCCCAGCAGTCCAAGACAGATCCCAGGGACAGTGGATGGGGTGGGTGGGGTGGTGGGGAACCCTGTCCTGTCATCTTCAGTGAGCAGGGACGGCCACTGGCCGGGCTGGTCTCCAGGCTGCAGACGGAGCGCTCTGATACTCTGAGCTCTCTTCTACAGAACAGAATTTTGGCCACAATGTGTCTCCAGCATGCTGAGTGGAGCTCTCCCTCAGCCTACAATTTCTTTCCACTTCTACCAGATTGCTCTGGATGAATCACTGCTGTCGGGAGAGGTGAATCCACAGGGCACTTTTCCAAACAAGTGTTTCCAGTAGAAATTTCACAAAGTGCTGCCAATGTCATTTACAAGAAGGTTAATTGATTACTGAGAGACCTTGATTCTTCATTGCTATATTTATTATATCTTATAACTCAGAGGAAGGGGATGTGGGGAATGGGGAGGGCGGAGCTTATTAAAAACTGAAAATCATTCCTCGGTCACTTTTCCTAGTTTCTTCTTTGAAGTAGTACAGACTGGTACACAAGTTATAGTATATAATGTCAGGAATTTTTCTCCCCAGATCTTGCAAACGCACTCAGAGGCCAGTGAACTTGCACAATCAAAGCAAGGGAAATATAGAAATAGCACTGTCCAGTGGTCTTTGGAAAATCGTGAAGGACCCAATTTTCAAGACCCTCGGAAGAAAGCAGCTTATGTGAAAGTATCTATTCACATCTCGGAAAAAAGGAATGGGCTGCAGAGACAGCAAATAAAAACACTACCAGCGCCACTGAACCAGTCCTTCTGCGCTTCCTGGCTCTCCCTTTCCCTCCACTTCTTTTTTTTTTTTTTTTTTAAAGATTTTATTTATTTTATTTTTTCCCCCCAAAGCCCCAGTGGGTAGTTGTATGTCATAGCTGCACATCCTTCTAGTTGCTGTATGTGGGACTCGGCCTCAGGATGAACGGAGAAGTGGTGCCTCGATGCGCACCCGGGATCCGAACCCGGGCCACCAGCATCGCAGCGCGCGCACTTAACCACCAAGCCACAGGGCCGGCCCTCCCTCCACTTCTTTTCTCCATAAAATCACAAAGCTCAATCCCAGTAACCTCCTCTGGTTACAGAAATTAATGTGATCTTGTTCTGGGCCCCATAAGATAAACCCTCTGGTTCTAATCATTTTATTCCCTTGCTCAAAAGCCTGCAACGTCACCCAATACCTGCAGAATGCACCTTTTCCTTCCTTAGGGTGGCATTCGAGGCTCTCCCTGACAGCTCACTTCCCCTCTTCAGGGCATCCTGTGCTCTAGTCAAATAGAACTGCTGGCTCCTTACAGACAGCATTAATTATCTGCCTACCTTCCTTTTGCTCATGCTGTCCTGCTACCTGGAATTAACTCCTCAACAACCCCCCCCCCCATTTTCCTTCTTTAAATGTGAAAATTATACCCATCCTTTAAGGTCCCATCAAATTTCACTTCATCCAGAGAGCCCTCCCTGATCCCTCCAGCTGGATATGCCCTTGCCTCCCTCCAACCCTCATGGCACTCTGACTAGTGACTCCAGGAGTGACCTTTCTTTCTCTTTTCCTTGCATCAGAGGCACTTTCTGTGTAAATGCTTCATCTCCTTAATCTAGACCATGAGCTACTTTTGCCAGAAACCATGTCATACCTTTTCTGTTTCTAAAACTTGGAAAAGAGCAAGAATGCAATATTTGTTGGATTAAGGAAGAAAGGAAGGAAGGAGGGAAGAAGGGAGGGACTAAATTTACTCTAGTCCCTGGCATAGAACAGGTCAACTTATAGTGGCTGCCTAGGCATGAGAAAAAGGACTCTTCTCTTTAATTAGCATGAATGTCCTTGACCAGGAAGACCAGGGCACATTTCTCTTAAAAATTACCAGGGTCTATGTTTTCTAACAACAATTCTCATTTCTTTTCTCTGGGTTTCTAAATCCACTGTGGGACACCTCTGTTATTTTCCAGCTTGGCTCACACTGCCACAATGTCAGGTTGATCTGTTCTTTTATGCTTCAGTATCAACCAAAATTAAAAGATAAGATGCTATCTGGAGACCCAAAACACTGCCATACTGACTTGTCAGGTCTTGGGGTTGCAAGCAATGCATACGAAGACATTTTTATATTTAAAGTTTCGGATGCTGTGAGATTTTTTCATGATCTTTTTAATGACTTCTCAAGAAAACTGCCCGGGTTGATGTAAGATACTTATATTGGAGGCAAGTTAATAAGGGGGAAATTATATTCCATATAATACAAATGGAAATAAAATGTTTATTAGAATCATGGCAAATTGTAAGACACTGTTGGGAGAGCCTGGGATTTTGAGATCAAGTTTCCATCCTAGCTCTGCCCTTACTAATTGTGTGACTTTGGACAAGTCAATTAAACTCTGAGACTCAATTTCTTCATCCGTAAAGTTGAGACCAAAATACACGTTGTCTAAGGTTCTTGTGAGGATTAAATTACATGCAGAAAAGAGCTAATCAAGCATGGTGCCCAACACACAATAGGTGTTCTTTAAATGTTTGTTGAATGAATGAATAGGCGGAAAACAGAAGGAAGTGTAATACCCCAAAAAGGGTCTTGATCCTGGGAAGGAAGCAGATTGTTAAAGAAGGAAAGTCACAAGCTTTGGAGCCAGACAGATACAAATTCAAGTCCTAGGTTTTCTCTTAACATCCCTGAACCTCAGTTTCCTCATCCGCAATAGGGGGTGATAATAAAAATAAGAATAATCTCCTCATGGAGTTACTGCAAGGCTTAAAGAATGTATTTAAAACCCTTTGTAAATTGCAATGATTAATTATATTTTAGCTACTGGTATACATCCTCCTACTTCATTCAATACTTAGGGTCAGCAAGGCTACCCACCCTCATTGGAGCCAGGACCAGAAACCACATTACCTTCAAATTCTGGAACTCTACATATGGGGGAAAGACTGTTCTTTCTGAATACAGCTGCCATGTTTTATTCTAAAACTTGCTTGGTTTCAGCGGCGCGCGTGTGTGTGTGTGTGTGTGTAAATGCATCTAGTTCAGAGGGAGCTATAGCAACATCAGGTCTCTGTGTGTATATATTTGTGTATACAGTTTATAAAGTGCTTTTAGATGTTTTTCAAGGCAAAAGATAAACTCATTTAACTTAAAATCATCAGCCGGATTGCATTAAATGGAGGGAAAAGCAAAAACGTACACAATATAGCCATTTGTTAAATTAAACAGAATTATTTCTCCTGTTACTTAATTACAAACAGACACAAATACTCTGGATTCTGACATCTCAGATCTTCTTAAATTCTGGATCTGCATTTCAACATGTAACGAAGCAAGGGTCATATTCCAATTTGTGTGTTAAGCAAACCCGAGAGTTACAATTGTATACTGGGACCATAATGACTTTACTAAAACAAGACCTAAACTTTTAATTAACCTGCCAAGACAAATTACAACTCATAGCTCACAGGTAAGGCTCATAGACAGCTGAGACTCAATGCCAGGGACTCCCGGGGAGAGAGGGATTAACAGCAACATCAGAATCAGTCTGTTTTTGTATTAAAGAAGAAAAAGGTATTCATTAAACAATCACTGTAGCTAGAAGGAAGACAGACGAGTCCGAAAAGCATCAAGAGAAACGTGGAAGGAGAAAGAGGATGGGACAGAATCTTAACTTTCATTTATCGAGTGCTTCTAGGGGCCCAGAGCCTGTGCTAGGCACTTATATTCGCTCTCTCTAATCTTCACAATGGGGATTGCAAAGTACTATTCCTATTTCATTTTCCAGGCAAGAAAAATGAGGCCCAGAGAGAGGATATGATTGACCATGGTCACAGAGCTAACATGGGACAGCATGGGAAGGAAGGAACGGAGAGCAGTGCTCCTAAGGCATTTGTTTTCAAAGCTTAGTTGACAGACCACCAGAATCAGGACCACCTGGGCTCTACCTCAGGCCTCCTGGGCCTTAATTTCTGGGGGAAGGGCCCAGGAATATGAATTACTCACTAGCTTCCCAGGTGATTCCTTTGTACAACAATGTTTGAGACCACCCATAATGGAACCTCTTGCTAATCAAAATGTGGTCCACAGACAAGCAGCATTTTTATCACTGGGTGCTGGTTAGAAATCCAGAATCTAAGGATCCACCCAGACCTGTGAAAGCAGAATCTGCATTTTAACAAGATGACAGGTGGTTCATTAAACTCTGAGAAGCACGGTAAAGCCTATTTGTTCTAAGAGACATTACGGGGTTAAGGGAGGTAAAGACAGACTTCATCATTTAGGTGAGAACAGGAGAACCAGAGGGAGAAGCAAGACCATCTCCTTAATTATGACAAAACAGGTTAGCAAGCTCTGACAAGCCAAGACTTGGCAAAGGTACCTAAATGGACCTACATTTTACTTCTCTAAGATGCACAGCCTAATTAAAAGTAGCTTTCTTTGGGGGTTTGTATTAATATCCTTTCATATTTATTATCAGTTATTAAAAATAAAGAATTCTGACTGTAAGAGATCTTAGTTTTCAGCAAGCATGATGCTCTATGCTTCTTTGTGAACCAGGCCTAAGAGAAGTCAGGTTGTTAGACCATGAAGCTGTAACTCAGGCACCACTAACAACCTGATAATCATGTCCCCAAATTAAAGCCACCATGTCCAGAAAGAGAAAAGAAACAGGGTCTGGAGCCTGGCAAACCCACAGAGTGACAGCCTAATTGATGGTGAGGACCAGACCTGGCTCTCTAGTGACAGGGAAAGGAGGCACATTGTTAGCCTCTAGGTCGCTAGTAACCACCGGGCTGCATCCTCAAATTCCAGAATCTTGAGAAACTAAGAGCTGGAAAACTTAAGTGATTTGTGCAGGGTCAAAACACAAGTTACTGGTAGAGATTCAGAACTGAGCATACTTGCCACTCCACCGCAAAAGAGGGCATTCGGGGAGGAAACCAACAGCACTGCAAGTGCCAAGATTGGGGCTGCTGAGAGTCCTGCCAATGGGAGGCTGAGTGGAGGCAAGGCCACGCTCATGCTCACTTCTTATTAACTGAGTGACAGTGCATGCTGGGGACTGGGCAGGGTGTCAGGGAGGCAGAGCAGATTATGTCAGAGTCCCTGCCCTCCAGGTACTCAGAGACCAGCAGCTAGGATAGACACTTCCTAAACAAGGATAGCACAAAGCCATATTTCCCACACCAGAGCTGATGGAGCCTGATGGCCCACCTCCCTCATTCTGACAAGACGGTAGAATATTGAACCTGTAGTTACAGCAGAAGCTTATAATTCAAGCTCCATATATAATGGGAAGGTATTCTCTGCCTCGACACTAAGGGCAAAATAGCAAATAAGAGGAAAATGGCCTGAAAATGACTACTGCTGTTTAGAAGGAAGAACTAGGGTCTTGTGAGTGTTTTAGGAACCAAGGACCAGATTCAGAGGTTTTTAGTCAACTCTATTTTCTGTGTCAGGGAGACTCCCAGTTAAAGACTGAGATAGAGTTTTGTTTTGTTTTGTTTTGAGGAAGCTTGGCCCTGAGCTAACATCTATTGGCAATCTTCCTCTTTTTTTTTTTGCTTGAGGAATATTGTCACTGAGCTAACATCTGTGCCAACCTTCCTCTACTTTTGTATGTGGGATGCTGCCCCAGCATGGCTTGATGAGCAGTGTGTAAGTCCACACCCGGGATGTGAACCCGTGAACCTTGGGCTGTTGAAGCGGAACACGCAAACTCAACCACTACACCACCGGGCCAGCCCCTGAGACCGAGTTTTGAGATGAACTGTAAATCACATAGAGCTTTTCATTAAGCAGAAACGCCATTCCCAAGCATTCTGGTTAGTGGAGTTTTGTCTTTCTGTAAGTTTTATTTTCCCGTAGGGGATTTGATCTCCAGGCTATGTCATAGTGCTTGCAATATAAACTCAGAATAAACGTTTTCTGACCTGAACCACTGAGACCACTGCATCCTACAGCACACTGGTGATCTAAGGAGGAGACGGATTCTATGCAATGTGTGGAGAAAGAAGACAAATTCCTTAGAACAGGATGCCAGGCTCCCCAGACACCCACAGACTTGTGAGGTGGCCACAGGGTCACTCTGAACCAAGAGCTGCGGCCCTCTCCCACTCTGAGGGACAGCAAGGTGTTAGGCACTCATTTAAAACATCGGGACTCATTCTTTGTCAGAGATCAGGATGTTTCTATCCTCAACAAGACCACAATCTGACTGATTACGTTGTTCCTCCAGCCCTTGGTGCTACTACCCTCACTCTCTCTTCTACCTTCTTTTCTCTTCTGCCAGGGGTTGTTGGCTCCAAAAGCAAAACAAACGAAACACACAAAACCCCAAAAACACAAATAACTCATCAGTGAGTCAAACCAAGCGAGACTCTAAACACAAATATAGGTGTCGGAGAGAAGCGACAAGAAAAGAGATGTTGCCTCCATGTGGCTGGTCATCCAGGGTTCCTCTCTCGTTGTCAGTTCCACCCCTTGGTGTATAATGTGGCTGTTGGTCCACACACCATGCCACAGAGAGCACAAGAAAGGCAGTGGGCAACAGCCCTGGGCTCAGGTGCCAGCCCAGACCGGCCTCCCAGCTCTTCTTACCACTCCCTGCCCTCATCTCCCTGCATCTCACTCCCATTCCTTGTCCAGCAAGCCCAGTCAGGATGACCTCATGCCAGACTCCAGGTGGCGTCTATAGCTCTAGGCAAGATACATTCGCTTGTCAGCTTCAATCCCCAGAATCCCCCAGTGCCCTCTCACCCACACAGACACTATCCCACAGACCCCAGAGGGGTGGAGAGGTTCCTTACCAATGGCAGTGGTGAGAAAAGAAACCACTTCCGACTCCTTTCCATCATTGTAAAAAGCCAGGTGCCAGATTCCTGAATCCAAATACTGGATGAAGCCGGTCTCGTGGCTAGAGGAGGGGACGACTCCCCGAGACTGGCGCTGGGGGCCCTCCAGGCTCCGTGCCTCCTGGGTCAGGAGCCTCCTTCCATCCAGCAGCTCCACAAAGTCAAACTAAAGTACAAAGAGAGCATAATTAGCAGTGGATCTGCTTCAACACAACACTAGAGTCCTTCCTTGGGCTTCTCCTGGGGAGGACACAAGGAAACACAACCTGGGACAGGCAAAAGAGGCTAAAGCTGAGTGAAGTTGATTAACCAACTCCAACTCCTTCCCAGACCCCATTTTTTCTTGTAAGTGCAGCATGATTAGTGGATTACTTTTTAGTCTCATTTTGCTTTAACTTTGGTATATGTGTGGTGAGTCGTCACCTGGCTGACCAGGATAACCATGCTTTTCCAATGGTGGGTACAGGATCAGAACCCAACTGCTCAATGACTGTTTGAACTCCAACTCCGTGCAAGTGCTGGCTAGAATCCCAGGGGTCTAGGATTGGGACTGAGCACTGGATATCCCTTAAATGTCAGCCATGTGCAAATGAAAATTTGATTCATACCTATCTTCCTTTCGTCGATCCTTTCTAAAAGCTCCAGTTTCAGGGAGCAGTTTTGGGGAACTAAACTAGATTAGCTCAAAACTCTATCAATAATTACACACTGTGTCAAATACAATTGCTGACTGATCCGAGCCTGCTAGTATGAGATGCAAGAGCAGTCAGTCACACAGTATTAGCAACAGGTAGGTGGTTAAGTCCCACTGGCCTACTAGCAAGCAAATTGAGTTTATCTATCTATCTATCTATCTATCTATCTATCTATCTATCTATCTTTTAAAAAAACCAAGATAGATATTTATCTATGTTTTAACTAAAAATATTAAATAACTACTGAGACTAGGAAGACTGCATTTGGCCTGGGAATGTCTGATGGATGTCTATGATTTATGTTACTCCAATCCCAGAGCTGGGAGGACCTTACACAAGTCTGTTCTTATCAATCATCCTGGACGAGTTTTTTTTTTTGCGAGCAAGATTGGCCCTGAGCTAACATCTGTTGCCAATCTTCCTCTTTTTGGTGAGGAAGATTAGCCCTGAGCTCACATCTGTGCTCATCTTCCTCTATTTTGTATGTGAGACGCCGCCACAGCACGGCCTGATGAGCGGTGCATAGGTCAGCACCCAGGATCTGAGCCTGTGAACCCCGGGCCACCAATGCGGAGCGCGAACTTAACCACTATGCCACAGGGCTGGCCCTGGACGAGTTTTTTAAGTGTTTCTGGCGTGCATGTGTCTGAGTAAATGTGTGACCCTGAAGGAGAGAAGGAATGCAAGAGACTAGGGAAGGAACCTTTATTCTGATCCAGGTCCTGCACTAGCTGCCTTATAAATGTTATTCTTTACTCTTCACAACAGCCCTGCAAAGTGGGTATTGTTATCACCATCTGATAGATTAGGAAACTTGCTCTGAGAGGATAAGTAACAGGCCCAAGGGTTCATAGTTGATAATGAGAAGATTCAAATTCAGGTCTGTCTGACTCCACAGTGCATGCTTTTTTCTCTAGATTACATTTCCGGGATAATTTAACTTAAGAGACTGGGTAATAGAAGAAATACTATTGAGAGATTTCTTAGAATCCCCTCCTCTTAAAAAGCCCCAGGGATATAACCCTACTCATCTGAAAGGTACAGTCTAAGAGAGGGCAAACGGATGAATGGGCTATAAAACATACGGAATTCCCTTCAAGCTCAAGGATCCAGATTTAAGCATTAGGCTTCTTGACTTTGGGTTAAGATTTGAGATGGGAGCTCCCAGGGATTGGCAGGGTATGTGGGGTTCTGGTTACCTGTGTATGTGAAGGAGGAAGGCCTTTTCTGCCATAAATGCCAACCAGAGCCGCCTTTCCCAGAGACACATTGAATTTCAGATGCACAGGATGGTCTATGAACACCTGAGATCTCCAGAAAGTGCCAGGAGGAATCTTCTGGGAAGCCCGTCTCCCCACGTCAATTTCTCCAGAGTCTATAAAACTGTCCTCTGGAAAGAAACTACTGGGCTTTCCTACCAAGACACACGGAAAGGAAGACAAAAACATCACAGTTAGCCACAAGTGAAACAAGGGATCAGAGCCTCCGAATGAGCAGGGCTCCCCTCTGCCTCGCACTCCCCTCTACAACGTGCCACTGCCAGCCCTCCCACCCCCCACTGAGGAGTAAGAACATCCAGAATCTTTTTCCAGTGATGCTCAAATTGTTCTGCTAAAAATATGCATTATTCCAAAGCAGTATGGGTCCTCCCCAAGGGCCATCTGTTTACTGCATAATTCTACAGCTTGTTAAGATATATTTTGATCCTAAAAATAATCACTTGCGGTCACATGAGAATAATTCTGGGTATGCATGTGTGTGTGTGTAAAAGCGTGCATGCTAGAAAGGATAGAGGGAACGAGGTTGCTGTTAAATTTCCAACTCAGAATGGTTCCCCCAGCAGTGGGAAGCATGACCCGAGTGGAGTAAGGTATGTTACAAGTTCACCTTGTTTATGTATAATTGGAAGCCAAATTCTGAGACTAAGCTATGTGGATGGGAATTTGTGCTGGGAGCAGGGGTACGGTTGGGGAAGAGGAGGGGGAGGGTACTTCTGAAGGGAGGAAACGTTTCTGAAAAATGCTTCTTTGCTTCTTTGTCTTGGATGGAGGTCTTTGAATATCATTTTTGCGCTAAAGGGGATGAAGTTGAGGGAATTTCTCAAGTTCAGGTACAAAGCCCACCCACGACATGTGTTGGAAATTCACCCCAGGCCCCCAACCCTGCAGGTTGGGGCTGGGTGGGTCAGGAGTAGGGCCTCTTGCCCATTTCTGTCACCAATCAGGAGAGTGACAGCTTTCTGGGGGCACCCCGAGTGCCAGGAAGGAAGGCTGCTTATCCAACTCCCTCTATTTAGTAATTAAACACACTCACATGTGCAAAATATAAACCCTCACTTCCTGCCAGACACCAGCCTTCTGAGGAGTTGAGAAGGAGCAGGAGGAGACGGCAGGGATGTTAGAAGACCACCTTAGGATGATGAGCAGCCAAAAGTGAGTCAACAGACGACATCTTATTTGTCATTAGAAAGTACCCCAGGGGTACCCTGGTTCTAAAGTTTGTTGTGTTGTTAGAGACGTTCAAAGAGACACTTTAGAGAACAAGAAACCATTTGCAGAGAAAACACGTTTGTGAGAACTTTTTATAAAAAGTATTTGGGGAATAAGAAATTAAAACATCTTTTTTCACTAGCTTTGTGAGATCCCTTACAAAGCACATTTGATGCTGAAATGGAGCTTGGCAGGGCATTGTCGTAGTCATAAAATATTTTACTGTTTTAAATAATAAAATTCAATTTAAATGTTAAACTTCTCCATATGTTATCATTCCCTTGTAAACTCCTAAGCAGAAACATCAGGTTCTTAGCTTCAAACCGTTAAATGTTATTTTAATTAAAAATATGCCAACAAAAAAAGTTAAAATGCATACTCTCAATAAAAGTACCACTACTCTTCTGTCATTAGCACGAGAAAGAGCTTTCATTTAATTCCTTTACGAGAGGAATGCACCCCAGACTTTTACCTGGAAGATGTAGACACACACAAATCACTACACTGTGGTTCAAAGTTCAAAGACAGAAGCCAAATTCACAAAGCATTAAGATGGAAGAGAACTGCTTTCACATTCTTCCTTATCTGACTTTTGGATTCCCAATACCACAGTCCTTTTATATTCCAGGGAGAAAATGGTAGACCCTTCAGCTTCTAAAACTGCTAGAGAAGCGGAAGTATGAGAGAGTATGATACAAAAGCAGGATGAGTTCTGAGCTTTTTACTCCTAGAAACTGCATAGAAATAAGCCCAAGACCACTAATTCTAAGGACTCATTTCCTTTGTGAGTAGGTCGGAGTCAGAATTGATGGCATTTGAGAAGTGTCTGCATTCAAATAATTCCTATGTCTGAGAATAAATAATGAAATCTTCTCCCACATTTTGGCATGCTGTTGGAGAACTCTGCACAGTTCATTTTCCCCTCCAGTGAGCATGTTTTTAGGAGATAGCTATTGTATCAGCTAAGTTCCGTCGCCTCATAGGTCAGAGGCCAAGCCCAGAGATTCTCTCTAGAGGTCTGCAGGCCCCAAAAGGATAAATATGTCAGCTCTTACCCCAGAGGAGTGGCAAAAGGGGAATATTCTTTTCTAATACTTCAGTATTTCACCTAAGCGGGCAAAAATGGGAGGGAAAAAAATTTATTTGGTGTGTAAACAATGAAATAAAAATTCTGGTCTAGGGCACAGCCCCCACCAGAACCTTGACTTTCTTGGCTGAGTCCATGAGGGCCACTCTGGAGCTTTGGTTCAAACGTGATCTTTGTACTAGAAGTCATCATGTCCAGATCCTTAGGGAAGGGGCCACGGCCCAGGCTAAAGGCAATGTTTGAGAAGGGAAGAGGATCCCCATCTGGGAATTTAACCTTTATTATTCCTCCCCTCTGGTCCCTGTACTGGACTAACCGTAGGGATGAGATGGGGGCTTTTGAGGGGAAAGAGCTACAGCAGGCCAAGTATCTCTGCCTGATAGGAAAGAGGCATGAGATTGGCTGAGCTAAGCGTTGTTCAGTGTGAAATCATCCTCTCCTTTCCTGCCTTTTAAAAACCCTTACTGCCTTCCTCTTTCCAGATCCCATAACCTAAGATTCTTTGTTCTTAATTCTGAGCACCAAGCTGTGAGCACTAGGATAGAAAATATCCCATAGATAGCAAAACTCACCAATGATGGAGCAATGAGAGAGGGTAGAGGCAGTTGGAGAAAAGTCCTGTGTATAAAATTCTTATTAATAAATAATAATAATAATAATATTAGTAGTAGTAGTAGTAATAGTAATAGTAATGAAGGGAGAGGTAGTAGTATTAGCTACCATTTATTGGGCTCCAACTATATGGTGGGCACCTTCACTTATGTAGGTTCAGTTAATTCTTACACTATCAAAATGTATATACTGAGGCTCAGAGTGCTAAGAAACCATTAAAGATGAAGCCATTTGGGATCCTTCTTTATTTAATAGAATACGGCTTCTTAAAGCATTAAATTGATGAATGATTAATTGAAACTCTAAAAATGCATTCTCAATGGTGGCACGGTGCATTGACTTTCTCTAAGAGCAAGAGTCCTATTTAATTCACAGTGCCAGCAGACTAAATATCAAGGCTAGACCAGGTAGATCCAAGGCTCATTAAAGAACTTCCTGGCATCCTGGGTACAAGAAGTTGACAATTTTTATCAAGTAGGAACCGGCAAATATGTCCCAAAGTGAAAGGGCAACAGTCAGTATTCATAAGAAGGACACTATACAATCAGTGGGTGCCCTCAGAGGCTTAACAAACAGTACAAAGAGCTTAACTCAGAATTAGGGACCCCCCAATAGCATGACTAGGTTTCATAAGGCAGATTCTACTGGTAACAGTCCTTTTCTTTGTAAAGATATACAGATTCAGGCTTCCTACAGCAATGCTGTGGAAATACGCAATCATGTCTATAAACGAAATTTCTTGACAAATTGCTGAAATGATTGGATAGCTCAGTCAGGGGAGATTTGGAAGAACTGGAATTCCATGCACTTCCCGATCAGTCTTTACTTTCTTGAACCAGGATCTATCCACATAGGTTCTAAATTCCTAATCAACTAACATTCTCCCCCTCCCTCCACCTTCTTGGGTTTTTTCAATGCAATAACTTGCACAAAGAATTCAGTTTCCTTAGCAACTGTTTGAAATTTATTTGGTTATCAAAATAAGCTGTTCCATTTTGGAAAGCCCAGCTGAGCCTGCGTGCAGCAATTTGCATGGTTCAAACTGATGGGCAATTCTGATTTCACTGCAGAAAGAAGAGAATGCTATCCCTAACCCACCAATTCAACCATCAGAAACGCTTGTTTATTCAATGCTTTTTTCCCCTTCTCCATTAATGCATAACATAAGTTCTTGTGGCTTTACTTCGAAAAGCTGCTGTATTTGGTTTCTGTCCCATGACAACCCTGAAATGGTTACAGCCACTTTGAAAATACAGTATAAATAGCAGTTTGATGTTATTCTCAAAGATATAATGAACATTTAAAATACTGGGTTCATCATATAATTCATTTGTATAATTAAATATATATATCCTTTGAAAATATTCAAAAATACCCCAAACCTTTGCAGTATCTCTGAGGTGAAAATGCTAATTAGCCTGGATTTCTGAGATTCTGATATGGAATGGCTTGGGGTTTGAGTGGACAAGAAGAAAGGAACTAACATTTGTTGAATGCCTGTTCACCACTAGTCTTTGAAAAGATAGATGTTACCATCTTTGTTCTACAGATGAGAAAACTAAGGCCAGAGGAGACGGAGTAACTGGCATGAGTTAACAGATCCAGTAAATGGCAGGGCCAGGAATCAAACACTGGACTGTCTGGCTCTAGGGCCCATCTGTCCTCTTTCCATTATATCAGATTGCTTCCCCCATCACTGTGAAACAAGGACTCTAATCTTAATTCTGGAATCAACTCTCCTCTCTCATATCCTCAAAAGGGACAGGAAACATACACTCACATCAGGCTTAAAGACTTTCCCCCTTGAGGCATGTCTAAGAAACTAGAATTTTAACATCACAATTAAAAACACAAACTGAATAGACATGGGTTTGACCAGGGCAAAAGAAATTAAGAACCACGTGATCTCACATAAACTATAGGAAGCTTTGTCCTCTGTTTTTCCAGACTGATGTATTTTTTGTCACAGTAATTGCTTTTGATGCTGACCACTTGCTAGCACTGCATTGCATTTTAGGGGTTTGTAAACAGGATTTCCATTTGCATTAGTAATGACAGATAATCCCTTTAAGCAAAAATACTCCAATTAAAATAAACCAATAAGCTAGTGCAATTTTATTTTGTCTCTTATCTGCACCTCTTGCTTCTTTCGAAAAACCTAAACAACCCACAAACTAATTTCATTAGAATGGGAGATTTCAGATAGATCCAGCTCCTGTTTAAACAACGTTTGATAGAGATCACGGAGGGAAGAAAATACATTTTGTTAAACGAGACCCTTTACCAATGTCTTGAGGATTAAACATATCTTAAATCTGCATTTGTACATGCTGATCTAAAGGTAGTCTTCATTTGTGGTATTCACCTTTGGTATCTGACACTGTAAACGAACATGTGCATCACAAGCCAACAGGCAGGACCATGGACAGGGCCAACCTGAAAAAAATTCTGAAAAGCCATCTGGCTAGTCATATGATGATTCTATTACTAATTAGAATAGACCTTCGAAATAATCTAGCTCAATAACCTCCTTTCAAAGAGAAGGAAAGGGGCCACCCCGGTGGTGTAGTAGTTAAGTTTGCGTGTTCCACTTCGGTGGCCTGGGGTTCGCCAGTTCAGATCCGAGGCGCAGACCTACTCACCGCTCATCAAGCCATGCTGAGGTGGCGTCCCACATAGAAGAACTAGAAGGACCTACAACTAGGATATACAACTATGTACTGGGGCTTTGGGGAGTAAAAAGAAAAAGAGGAAGATTGGCAACAGATGTTAGCTCAAGGCCAATCTTCCACAAAAAAATATTAAATGAATGAATGAATAAATAAATAAATAAATAGGAGGAAAATGAAGCCCAGAAAGTCTTTCAAAGGGTTTGCTTAAGGTCATCATAAGTGGCAGAAGTTGGACTTGAACTCAGGGCTCTTGGCTCCTAACCCAGAGCTCTTCCTATGGCAGCATCCATGTTCCTTCCATATCCTATTAAGGAACAAAGAAAGTGTAAATTATTCAAAGTTTTAAGTCTTTAAATCTTTGTAAATGAGAAGACTATCTTTGCTCCTCAAAACAGTAGGCAGAAGTTCTGATTTGGCTCTGTGGAAATGCCCCCAGTTCTCACTTCCCTCAAAGATGACCATAGGTCAAGAGTTGATTTTGGCCTTCAGGATCATTCAGAGGTCAGGAATAGCTACTCTGACCAAGCATATGGTACCCTGTTAACCAAACTGATTCCTGGTAGGCAAATCTTTGCCAGGACAGAGAAGCTCAGAAGCCATGACCCCAAAGTTAACAGAGATGAGAGGAAAGAAGATGTAAGCAGTCAAGGTTAGAGGTAGCTATGACCACTTTTCTGACTGAAGTAACACCTGAGAGATGGAGCAAATCACAGTGGGTGCAGGGAAGGTATGGCCACACTGCCCAAAATAACCACACTGGCCCATTAGCTCAGACACCTTTCCTAGTACCAGTTTTTTGTGAATTGTGCCACTCTCGGCTGATGGTGAAAGAATTTGTGTCAATGGCATGTCAGAAAGATCCCTAAGAAATTCAGAAGAAAGGTCTATGGAAGTCCCACTCAGGAATGCCAAAGTCCAAATGTCACCACTGCTTCCATCTTTGACAGAGAAATATCTGTGTTTCATTGAAAAATGCATTTCTCATTCATGTCTCCTCCAGGGTCTTGTAACCATGGCGGTGAATCAGGTAGGACAACTTACGGAGACAAGAGTCCTGGAGTCACACAGACCTGGGCTTATATCCCAAATTCCATTATCTACTGGCTGTGTGACTGGCCAAGTCACTTAATTAACATGATTCCCAGTTTTCGCATCTCAAATGGGAATAAATAATTATACTTACCTCACAGGATCTCTGTGAGGATTTAAATGTGAAATGCTCTTGACAAAAAGCTTTGAAACTAACACACTATACATACACTAATGATTATTGTTATTTCAGATGAGGAAACCGGGGCTCAGGAAAATTAAGTGACTTGCTCAAGGTCACATGGTTGGTAAATGCTAGAATACCAGAACTGGTGTTTCCATTAAACCACAAGGGTCCAAGGGTATTTCAATCACAACATACCATCTACCCACCTCGCCACATCCCACTCCCAGAGATGCCCATTCATCCCATGAGGTTGCCCCAGAAGGGCTCATCTTGACCCCACACAATCCAAGATGGCCACCCCAGCAGTGTGAAAGCCCATAATGCTTCCCTTGAGGCATGAGATGGGATACCGCTGAGCACCATGAGCCCTGCCCAAGCCCCGCTATGAGCTCACAGTGACAAGGAACTGCAGTGAAGACAGGTGGACTGGCAGCTGGTGTGGAGTGCAGAGGGATGGAGGAAGCGCCAGAGCATGGAGCTGTGAGTCAGGCACATGACGCGCATAATGGAGGTCTCCTTGGTTCAAAGGCAGACACAGAGGACTCACGACACGGACAACACAGCAACCCTACCTTCTGTGGCTCCTTTGCCTTTCCTGTCAGGGATCTCTAACCCAGTGCCCCCTGAGGGATACAGGGAGACGTCCGTTGGCACAGGCCAACTGCTGGCTGTGTCCTCCGTGATCTCATACATCTGCCCCTCCATCGGCTGCAGGTGCCAGTTTAGGCCAAACAGGTGCATGGCTGTGGTGAGCAATGAGAAAAGTCATCTTTTTCTGCTGGAGGCGGAAATGGAACTCCCAAGCCATGGGGGGTGGGGGCAGGTGGGGTCGGGAATGCAGGAATTCAGTTCAGTTTAACAAATAGCCCCTGAAAAGAGCTGTTGCAGTGCCAAGCCCTACCTGGGGGACAGGGACACAGAGATGGTCAAGGCACAGCCCCTGACCTCGAGGGCTCACAGTCTGGTGGAGTGGTGAGAGGGGCAGGGATCTTGGCCTGAAACTCTTGGGAGTTTCAGGAGGTCTTGGCCTTTTGCTTCTAAAGATAAATAACAGTCTAGGGGAAAAATTGCAATTTGTATCCCAAAGGGTTAATTCGTTAGTATAAAAATAATGCCTACAAATAACAAGCAAAGTCCAACAACTCAGTAGGAAAATAGGACTAGGATATCAACAGATGGTTTACAGAATAAGAAATACAACTGGCTCTCAATCATATGAAAAGACTCTGGACATCACTCATAGTGGGAGAAATGTAAGTTCAACTTCGAAATACTATTTTTCACATATGGTTTGGCAAAGATAAAAAAGGTTGAAAATATAGAGCATTGGCAGAGAACAGGAAATAAGCGATCTCATACTTTGCTGGTGTGAGCATAAGCTGGTGCAAACCCTATGGAGGGCAATTTGACAAAAGCTATCAAATTTAAACTACACATACCCTTTACCCTGGGACTTAGGGGTTCCAATTCTAGAAATTTATCCTCCAGATATACTCACACACATACTAAATGAGGTACATACAAGGTTATTCACTGTAGCATTGTTTGTAATAGCAAAATATTGGAAACCAGTCCATCAATAAGGGCCTAGATAAATTATATTTACACAATATGCTATGTAACCACAAAAAAGAGTGAGGAAGCTCTTTGTATGTATTTTGCTGGAAGGAAAATTGTAACACGCAGAATGGTGTGTTTGATATACTACATTTGGGTAAAAAAAATCCTGTATTGATATAGAATTTTTCTAGAAGGATATGAAAGACATTGGTAACAGTGGATATGCTCCTTGAAGCAAAGAGATGCTAAGGATCAGAGACAGGAGAGAGGTTTGCTTTTCACTGTATATCTGTTGTACATTTTGATTTTGTATCACTTGCATGTATTTATGTTTTAGAAATATTTTTCTGAGGTAGCAAGTGTTAAATAGTCTTGTGCAACAATTTAGAAGAGACCATAAGACACCAAAGAAGGGATATTGTCCCTTGAGATACACAATGCTTGAGAAGGCTGGGAATCCTGTTTCCAAAAAGTACAAAACATCTACTTAAATCCCATCTTAGGATTCAAGACTTGAGCCTTGTCAATGGCCCATACTTACCTCTTCAGGGATGCCTACCCTGAATCCCCACATACAGAGTTAAGCACCCCAATCCCTGGACTCCCACAGCATCCTGTATGTAGCATCACTCTTTTGTTCAATTGATGAACATTTTCTAAAGCCCACTCTATGCCAGGTCCTATGGCTGAGTCTGGAGAGCCAGAACTGAATCAGATGAGCTGCTTCGATGAGCTCACAGTCAAGTAGGGGAGACAGACAAGTAACAAAGTCTATTCCAAAGGACTAGAAGGCCCAGAGAAGGGGGTGACTGACCCACTAGGAAGGCCAGAAAAACAGAGGGAAGGATCTACAGAGATATGAAGGCCCACAGTAATTATGTTTACTATAATTATTGAAGACCAACTGTGTGCCAGGCAGTGCACCGGGTAATTTGTATGCATTACATCCAATCCTCCTGGCAACCCGGCCAGACTCAATTTACAGATGTGCACATTAAGGCTCAGAAGGTTAATTAAAATTATGATAATTATAAAACTATGATTTATTGAAGTCTTACCACGTGCCAGGCATTGTGCTAAGAGCAGTAAATGCAATATTTCCTTTAATTCTCACAGTAATTCTAAAAGGTGAGTATTAATAACCCCATTCTACAGATGAAGAAACTAAGACACAATGACATCAATTAACATATGGAACGTTAAGTGGCTAACAAGTGGCAGAGTTTAGACTAGAATCCAAAACTCTTCGCCTCCTGAAATCTACACCATCAGTCTTTCTGGCTTGAAGGCTCAGGCTCTACGCACTTCACCAGGCTGCCTCTCACTGGCTTTATCTAGCAAGGAGCACGGGCATAACAGACATCTCTTTTGCACATCAAGCAGCCTCCAAAGCTTTTACATGTCTTTTTAGGCAGCAAAAGAGGATCCTGTGAAGTATACAGCAAGTTGTGTTACTTGGCCCCAGTTTGGGGAAGGGGTCACTGACGGTGGTCTTGAGGACCTGTGTGACTGCCTTCAAGACACAAAACACTGAGTAGAGGAGACTAGAGCATAGCACATCCTTCTGACTTCTAGTCCAAACACAAGCCATCCAGGGGATACGCATAAGTTTGATTTAACCAGGAGGGCGTACTCTGGTGACAGAAATGGAATCTGACCCTTTGCTTTCTCTTTGGTTACTGTGTCGCACGGGAACGTGTGCTGGACCAAAGGAAAGAAAACTGGTTTTGAATCCTAACTGCCACTTCCTAGCTATAGCGTTCTCATCTGAGAAATGGGAATAAGGATATTTCAAAGAATTGCGGTATCATATGAGACAATATATCACAAAGTGTTTTGTAAACTATACATATGTGTGATTACTATATTTTATAATGATAAAATAGTAGCTAACATTTTTTGAGCAATTCTTAGGTACTGGGCACCAAATGTGGTGTTTTACACTGCTCTTGACTATCTCTGTGTAGTCGTCAATAAAAGTTAACTTGCCTGGAAGAAGTGAATTCTCTGCTGTTTCCAAGGCTGAATTAGTTCACATTTCTGCTTACTTTCTTACTGTTTTAATCTATGTATTGGCAACTCCAAAGGTAATGGAGAAACTGTTTGAACTACAGACAACTCCTACATACGTAGTTAAATGAGCAGCGCTTCTTCCCCCATTAGAGTCAATTATCTCATCTAAGTGTGCAAAAGCACTGTCTTGTTAAAAGGTCATGAGAATTAACTAATCCGAGAATGAAGAGAACTCTCACAGCTTTGCAAAGAGAAACTTTTTTATTGTCAAAGCTTTCTCTTGTTCTTAACAAGATGCAAAAGCAAGTCCTTGCTTAAAAAAATATGCGGAGGGGGAAGACAAGTCAGGGGAAAGAGTGTGTGATAGGTGAAAATGATCATAATAAGATCTGGTGTCCCAGGGAAGTTAGTAAGGGCAGGGCAGCCCCAGCTGGTGGGGGGAAGCTGTCGATCAAAAGCTTGGAGGTAGACGTTGGCACCCCTTCCTCTTGGCTTTGCCTCCCCTACCCACCAACAGAAGCCCACACGGCCGGTCTCTCTGTGACCTGTGGAAGATGTGCTCCTGAAAATCATCTAGAAAAGCAAAGTTCTGGGTCCAACTCAAACTTGGACTCCCTCAGAAGTTATCCAGAAATAATTTTGGAGGTAGTGGGTAGGGAAGTGAGTACGGGGTCACCAAGACTGGGCTGAGAAACCACCAGCTGGAGGGTAAGACTTAGAGAGAGGAGCAGGATGATGCGGAGTCAGAGACATGATATTCAACCAGTAATGTGGTCTTAAAGCCCAAATAAAAGGGACTCTTCATCTCTGATCCAGAGTCTTAAATATAAGTCATGCTAGGGTCCCTTCAATTCTTTAATGTATTGTTTGGTGGGCGGTTAATTTTATAGGCCTGGGTTATGGGAGAGGGGAAGAGAGAAGGAAGAGAAATAGTTTGCTCTGCTCTCCTCTTCCCAAAGGACACAGCACACGCTCAGCCAGAGACTGTCCAAGAAATACATAAGCGCAAGCAACCACTCTTCTTCATCCTTGATAATAATCAAAATAATAACAAAACTTTGTATCATTTGAGTGCATTTTACACGCCCAATGGTTTATTTATACTATTCAATTTAATCCTCACATAAAGATAGGTTGAAAAACATTATTGGAGAATGTATATACTGAAACTGGAATGGAAATGGAGCTATTATGATATACTCTGATTTACTCAGAGAGGTAAAGTAAGTTACCCAACACCACAGAGCTGGTATAAATTTGAGGCAAGTTTCAAACTCAGGAGCCTGTGCTCCCAAGCCAAGCGTCCTCTTTTACATATTTTGCTTTAAATAGAAGATAAAATATGGGCCACACAAAGCCACCAGCAAATAAAGGCTGAAATTAATGTTTGGGCACCCAATGGTGATAATAAATATTTCTTGGCCCACAGCAGCCCTCATTTAAAGCTGTGTATAGCAGGAAATGCAGGTTATCCAAATGATTTGGAAATAACAGCCATGGATCCAAAAAAGCTAAGAAATATAAATGGTCCTCTCCAGCCTGCTTTAGGGATGGACCAGGCCACCAAAACAATATAGATTTTAATCATCATATTCCCCGTTTCCTGAGGAATTAATGGTAACCACCCACCACCAACATACATCACAGGATTATCTAAATTACACCCTGCGGTTTGTATTTATAACTGTTTGTGTAAAACTTTCTTCAAATACACGGCAAGTGACCTAAATAAGAAACTTGATACTGGTTTTCCCTTTAAACTAGTTTGTAATTCAATGAAAAGGTGAAAAGATGCTCAAGAGTTCAGAAAAAGGCTGCGGAAAGGCAGTGGGTTCATAGGATCACCCACACTGAAATGTTAATGATTTCTAAAAGCCAAGAGCGAGGGTGGGGAAAGTTTCTTATTCCCTTGGCTCTGGTCAATCTGATCCCAGGGCTGACATTTTCCAGTTGCCTTTTCCTGCCCAGCAAGACATGAGAGATGGCTGAGAAAGTGCAAGCTCCATCTTGACATTTTTAAGAAAGATGCTCAATAGATGCTCAGACATTGAAGGCTCCCCCAGCACCCGGCCAGCAGGAGGCAATTAACAAAGTCATTATGCAAGAATCACCAATATATGTAGACCAGAGTTTCTCTGTCAGAATGAACGCATCCCTTCCAAAAATCGAATGCACAAACCCATTTGCATCTGCAAATTAGCAGCTCCAGGCAGTGACCAGAGATGGTTACAACCATAAGAAACTGGTGACTCAAGTGGCATTTTTGGTTTCAAAAGGCAGTGGGAACCAACCCAGCTGCACAGCTAACTACTTTTCTGTTTTATACTAGTGCTCAGTTTTTTTTCAAATAGCGTCATTTCTGTAAAATACAAAAGTCACTGAAGTTTTTTGACTTACGGTCCTCTAACGGGGAAAACAAAAGCCAAAAAAGACAAAACAACAACAACAAAACGACAGAATTTCATCCCCCAAGTTCTAGTCCTGGTTTTGCTACCAAGCCACAACATTGGAAAGTTCCAAACCAAGAAGCTATATGCACAGAGATGTACACTGCTGTGTAACAGCAAAAAATTGGAAGCAACCTAGATGTCTAAAAACAGCAGAACGACTTAGCTAAATCATGACGCAGGTACTGGATGGAATACAAGGTAATCATTATAAAAGATAACTATGACAATCAGCCATGAGGGCAAACGCTGACGATGTGATATTAAGGAAAAAAAAAAAGGCATGACACAAAATTGTTTTCCCTGATACATGTCTGTAAAACCAGGTATGCATATGAAAAAAAAAATCTGGAAAGAAATACATAAATATGACATCAGGCTTTGAATTAGAGTAGTAGGATCATGGATAAATTTTCTTCACTAGTTCCCAAACTCACTTTAACGCTGTTTTACATTCAAAAGAAAGTTCTAGATCTTAGTCTCAGGAGCAATAGGTAGAAAAGAAGGATGATAGAGCAGAGGGAAGAGATCCTAACTTGAACATATGCCATGTGTCGGACCTGAGGCCAGGGGAATTACATACATTATTTCATTCGATCTTTAAAGAAACCTCGAGAAAATGATTATTATTTCCATTTTACAGATGAAGAAACTGGAGAGGTTGCATGACTTGCCCAAAGACACTTCCCAGACCAGCAGTGATAAAGTCAAATTTGAACCCAGATCTGACTGGTTCCGAAGTCCAAGCTCTCCTCCTGGTACGTCACACTGCTGGTGAGTTACAATGTCTGAAATTAAATTAAATTTAAATTTGAAAAAATTAAGGCAAAGTTTCTGCTGACACTATAGCCAGATTTGCCCTTTTGAGACAGTTTGGTAAGAGGCATTCATCTCAGGGACAAAGCATGGGCCCCCGTCCTCCCACATCCTGACTGCCCTAGGCATGGCTGACATCCACAATCGAAACCATGTAAGTGCAACTAAGTGACTTGTCCACTGGCAGAGTCAGTCCTCAAGTTCAGGTCTCTCCAGAGCACTCAGAGCTAGGCCATTTACTAGCTTCATGACGTGGGCGATCAGAGTTGGCCACCCCAAAATGTGTCTCTTTGGCTTGATTATTTTTTTTGTTTTGCTGAGGAAGACTGGCCCTGGGCTAACATCCATGCCCATCTTCCTCCACTTTATGTGGGATGCTGCCACAGCATGGCCTAATAAGCGGTGCGTCGGTGCACGCCCGGGATCCGAACCGGCGAACCCCGGGCTGCCGTAGCAGAGCGCACGCACTTAACCACTTGCGCCACCGGGCCGGCCCCTGGCTTGATTATTTTTAAGGACAAAAGACTGAAAGAAATTTTGACCTTTCCCCTAACTGCCTAAAAAATTTAAGATAGAAGGCCTGTCCTCGGGACATCATCAGAGGTAACTCTGGGTATGGTAGACTGCGTGGATCCTTGCTAAGCCCATTTTTATCAAAGTTCTCTCTGTCTCTGTCTCTCTGTCTCTCTCTGTCTCTGTCTCTTTCTCTCTCATCACATTGTCTGTAGATGGCCCAGCAAACATTTGTTTACCAAACTTTTGCTTTTCCATCTCCACGTAAGTGGCCTTCCTCCCCTCTGAAGTCCCAAACCACTAGCCCTCCTTTGTCTTTAGCTGAAAGTGGTATTTAAGGTGGTGGCTTCTGCCATCTTGGCAAGTTACTCTGTTTTCCTGGGTCTCTCCCATGTATACATGTTACTAAACTTTGTTTTTCTCCTGTTATTCTGTCTCATGTCAATTTAATTCTTGACCAGCCAGAAGGACCTAGAGGGTAGAAGAATTGTCTTCTTCCCCTTACAGTGACTTTGGGCAAATTACTTAGGCTTTCTGAATCTCAGTTTCCTCATCTGTAAAATGAAGAGTCATATCTACCTCAAAGGATTAAATGGAATAATGCATGTAATTTGTTGTAGAACTGTGCCTGGCACATAGTAGGAGCAAAATAAATGGCAGCTGTTGTCATCTCAGTCATTTTGCTATGCTGCTTTCCCTAATTCCTATATTCACTGGAAGATTTGTTTAGGCCAGCTCTGTTACGTCACCTTTCTCTTCTTTCTATACATCTCCCTCATTCCCCTTCCATGCCAACTGCAAATTCCTTTAACCTAAGGGCCCTCCCCTGCTCCCATTAGCTGACGGACTTTGGGCACAGGAACTAGAGGTATTTGCCCAATGGACAAAACAGTTTTTATTTTTTTATTTTTATTTTTTGGTGAGGAGATCAGCCCTGTGCTAACATCTGCCAATCCTCCTCTATTTTTTTTTTTGCTGAGGAAGACTGGCCCTGGGCTAACATCCGTGCCCATCTTCCTCCACTTTATATGGGATGCTGCCACAGCATGGCTTGCCAAGCAGTGCGTCAGTATGTGCCCGGGATCCGAACCGGCGAACCCCGGGCTGCCACAGCGGAGCGTGTGTACTTAACCGCTTGTGCCACTGGGCCAGCCCCTAAAACAGTTTTTAAAAGCAGAATTGCTATAAAGCTGCCTGACAGGATCCCACCAGTGACTACGTGGGGCTAATTTTAAATCAAGTAAATACATTGCTTTTCCTCCTGTCTCTGGATAAACCCAACTGCAACAATCAGGGTTACCATCTCTCATCCCCAAATTAAGTGTTTTCTGGAGAATGGACCCTGGCACAGTTAATCATTTTTCTGCTCCATGCAATGCTGTGGGGAGGGGAGGTCTTTCAGCAAGGATTCGCTGGCCGCTGCTCAATGTTTCTGTTAATCAAGGTGGGGTCAGGCATGAGTGAGGGGCTCAAGCGCAGTCAGCCACAGGAATGGGAAACAGGCACGCCCACTGTTGATGTGGAGGAAAAATATCAATTTAAATGGATGGCACTGAAAACTGGTGACACAGCAAGTTGTAGGAGAACCAGGGCTGGAATCTAATTTGTGCAGAATAGAATAAATTGCTATTACTGTAGTAATAGAATAAAAAAGCTGTCTGTTCTGGGCACCTTTCACCCGACAGGCTCTGCTAAGACCTCTTCCATGCATAACTAATTTAGAGATTGGCCATCTCCACCAACCCTTGGACTGACCTCAGCCCAGTTGTCTAACCTCTCTCTGCCCTACTCCCTGCATTGTACTGGTTCCAGAGACAAGAAAACCAGAGGCACAGAAGGGTAGTGGTTACAAGCACAGCCTTTGCAGCCAGACAGCCCTGTGTTCCTTTCCTCGTTCTCATGTTTATAGTTATATGACTTGGTTCATGTTATTTAACTCTTTTGAGCCTCAGTTTCCTCATCTATAAAATGGTGACAATAATACCTAGCTCCAAGAGTTGTTGTGAAGATTAAAGGAAAGAGTATATTTTATGAGCTTATTATCGTGCTTGGTATTTACTCAAATATACTACCAGATGGTAGCCTTCTTTGTTGGTATCATCATCATCATTTTTATTGTACATTAAGATTTTCACTGAGAAAGGGAAGAAGATTTCTTGAGCGAGTTGAGAAACCTGAGTTTTGTTGTGGTATTGGGGGGATGTCTCTATAACTGAGCCTACAGTCACAGAGCTCTGCCCCCCCACTCACTGCACAGATGGGAGACTCAGACTTGACTAGTGTACTTGTGGGAGCCTGGGGCTGCACTGAGCCCAGGTCTCCAGACTCCCTGTGCAGAGCCCTTTCCACTAAATGACCCTGTCGTTAAGTCACAGCAGGAAAACCACTCTTATGGCTTGCTCTTCCTTCAGGGACTGCACTCCCAGATTAAAGGAGGCACCTCCTCCAGCCTAAAGTGAAGAGAATGAACCCAGGGGACAGGCTACGTCAGGTCACCATGAGGCCCTCCCTACAGGGTAGGGATTATTCCCGTCATTTCTGTCCCCCAGCACCTGGCCCACAAGAGCAAAGAAGAAAGGAAGGAGACAGACACAATTAGGATTATTATTCAAACAATAACAGCTCCCACTTACTAAGATTGTACCATGTGCATGAGCTACTGGAGGATTCACATTCATTATGTCATATAATTTCACAACTTTTTAAGGAAGATATTATTAGTAGCCCTGTTTTATAGATTAGGCACCTCAAAACACGCGACAAAGTAGATATCATTAACCTAATTTTGTATTGCTAGAAAACCAAGGCTCCAGAATTGTCTGTAATTGCACCATTCATTATGGCAGCACAAAGATCCAAAACCAGGTCTGGGTCACTCCAAATCCTGAGCTCTTCCCAGACTGTTGTCAAGGAAGCACAGGACAGGCTTCCATCTAGTCCTGATCAGAATAAACTGATCAAATCACTGCCAATAGAGCAAACAGTCAAGGAAGTGACTCCCCCCAGAGGAAGTGCTTAAACCTAGTAAAAAGCCCACGGTCTGCCCTTCATATTCAAGGCCTCACTAATGATCCAGGGATCAAAGACTCCCAGGGAGTTGCCAGCCTGTTCAAACTGCTTTGCTGGGGTGAGCAGCCAGCACTGCCTGGCAGAGCCACGCTAGGCTTGGTAAGTGCCTGTCATTTCTCCAGAGGGCGGGAAACGCCGTCGTAAAGCCCTGCACGGTCTCCTTTCTTTACAGACTTGAATCCAAGCATCAATAATGTTCACAGGCTATCTAAGGCATTTCTATATAAAGGTGTCTGATTCAGCAAAGGACCGGCCTGTCACGTGTGAGGCATTGTTCCCGTGTTTACCTGTCCCAGCGGTCGAATTGGGCAGTTAGTTAATGCTTGGGAGCTAAAGAAGGAGAAACGCCTGTCGCCAGGTTCCATTTCCGTAGCTACTAGAAAATGCACTGCGACAAGGCTTTACAGAGCAATCCTCCCACCTCCTGACTTCCTTTGGCATCCCAACCATGTAACTGATTTTTTTCCATGATCAAAGTCAATTAGAAGGTGGTCCCCATTGTACCTCTAAATTGAGTTTTAATTTGTGTATATATTATTAGGATAGGCCCTTTCCCTCTGGAACATTCACTTCAGCAAGACGAATGAGGGCGGACAGCTTAACGTGGAGCCTGCCACCCAGATTTGTAACTTGGGATAATATTTCTTTATAATGAGAAGCGTTTTGAAAGAGCATTTAAAAATTTCACAGCACAGGGTGCGTGATGTCCCTCCTTTATCCCCCAGTCTCCTACCCCAGTGGCATTTTCCGGCCCTTTGGGATCACACTACATGTTCTTGCCTCCCTGTGCCTGTCTGTGCACAGAGCAAGACACTTAATAAACGTGAGTTCCCTTTTTCTTTCTCTGATATACACGGACTCCTGGTTTGGTTCAGCCCTTTGATTAGGAAGTTTAAGGCAGCACAGTGTTCCGGGCACCGTGATAATAATGATGATGACCATGTTGACAGCAGCCACTGTCATTAATTAAAAGCTATACTGTGCCCAGCACTGTGCTAAGTGTCTTATCAACACAGTATCAGCTAATCCTCACAAAGCCCTATGAGGTAGGTACTATTATTCCTCTCATTTGCAAGATGAGGAAACTGAGGCTCAAAGAGGTTCAACAACTTGCCCAAGATTACACATTTAATAAGAGGCAGAGGGGAACTTCAGATCTGAGTCAAATCCAGATCGCCCCAAACCTCTCCCTACCCACTATATACACTGCCCTTCTGGTTAGATGTAAAACTGTGGAAATGACAAAAACGGGAAAAAAAATGCAAATCTTGTTATTATATAGACCTGCCTTACTGCTCATATGTTGTCGACAATATTTTCCTGAGGATAGGAGCTTGAGGTAGTATCTCTTCATAACAGGAACAATTTTCAAAGGGCATTTTATTTTATTTATATTTATTTATTTATTTATTTATTTTTTAATTTTTTATTGCAGTAACATTGGTTTATAACATTGTAAAAATTTCAGGTGTACATCATTATACTTCTATTTCTGCATAGATTACATCATGTTCACCACCAAAATACTAATTACAACCCATCACCACACACATGTACCGAATTATCCCTTTCACCCTCCCCCTTCCCCCCTTCCCCTCTGGTAACCACCAATCCAATCTCTGTCTCTATGTGTTTGTTTATTGTTGTTATTATCTACTACTTAATGAAGGAAATCATACGGTATTTGACCTTCTCCTTCTGACTTATTTCACTTTGCATTATACCTTCAATGTCCATCCATGTTGTCACAAATGGCTGGATTTCATCGTTTCTTATGGCTGAGTAGTATTCCATTGTGTATATATACCACAGCTTCTTTATTCAAAGGGCATTTTAAATGCTTATTGACCACAGCCTCTGACAGTCCTCATTACTTCTCCCTGCTCAGGAGTCTCGGTCTGTATGGGTTTCTCCTGTCCCTTGAACACACTTGTCCGTCCAGCCTCCAGGCTTCTGCAGATACAACGTCTCTGTGTGCAATGGCCACTGCTTTCCCTATTTTTAAAAAGATTCTCCTCTCCTTCAAGGCCTACTTCAAACATCACCTCTTCCGTGAGGATTTCCACATCACCCCCAGCCAAAAAGTCTTTGGCTCTCCCCTCCCCAGCTGCACCTCTCCCGCATACACTGCCCTGACGGTGCATGTCCACGTGCTTCCTGCCCCTCGCTGGCTTTGCTGTCCACCACGCACCCAGTGGAGCAGATCCGCAGAGAGAGCCAGGCTCCCAGCTCTGGTCCTTACCAGCTGTGCCTCAGCAGATAAGTCACTTAACCACTTAACCACTCTGCCCTCAGTTTTTTCATCTGTAGAAACGGAAATAATATAAAACCATCTCCCAGACTCTTGTAAGGATTACATTTAATGATTCTTTATAGATTATAAAGTGTATTGCAAATATCAGGCATTATTATTACATTGCTTAAAAATTAATAAACGAAAGAAAGAACACCCAAAGTTTAACACATAGACTAATGCAAAGATTTATATGTGAACTTCCAACACAGCCCCAGACCTACGCAGTTAGGTGTATGTACAGTACTATTTAATGGACCTAATGCACTACGGAAAAGTTCAGAGACGTAAAAAACAAGTTGCAAAAGAAGAGTTTTCAGTTTTCAGGTAAAGAAAAATGCTACTTCTCCTAAAATTCTCATTTAATCTTTGCTACCTCCACTCAAATACCGTTTTTGCATGCATAGTTGGGTGGAACCACGTGTGTGCTCACACACACAGACTGAGACACCCACAGGAGCCCAAGGAGTATGTCTTGCTGTAGAATTTTACAGATGGCCTGAGTGGCAAAATTTAGGACAACGTGATGAAATGGATGCCACAGCACAATTAATGACACTGGCATTTTTCTCTTCCCCCACTGGAGGCTGTGAACAAAATCTAACTCCAGGCCCCAGGGCACGATAAATCTAGCTGCTGCCACACACCAGCAGGAAGGGCTTTCTCCAAAATGAAATGTTACACCAGTGACAATCTACTCATGTCAGATGAAGCCTGGAGGACAGCAAAATCAGATAGCATGAGGTGCTAGTGCTCAATAAGCGACGTCTATCGAGGTCTCTGATGTCATCTAGGCCTACTTTTCTCTCCAATCCTGAAGCACTTTGGGTGCAAACCATGGCCCCACTCAATGCCACAGGTACACCGGAATCCTGGCAGAGTGCAAGGCAAGGGCAGGAGGATGTTAATTTTTCTTCCATAAGAAAACAAGTTAGCTTCTCTCTTTAGCAAGGAGCTCCCTGCATCCTCTCAGCAGTCAGATCAGGTGAACCATGCCACCCCCACCCCAGCCATGGGAATCGTCGAGCACAGTGGGAAGGGGGCAGAGGCTCTGGGGCAAATCCTGGGTCTCTCACTCACTAGTGTGGGGCTTTGGACATAGGACTTAACCTCCTTGTTTCTCATCTACAAAGTGGATGTGAAAAATAGAATGGTACCTAGCACACGGTTGGTACTTAATAAATATTTATTGGATAAATAAGATTGTTGAGAAGATTAAATGAAAAACTACAAATCACACTCAGAATGTGCCTAGCACATGGTAAGCTCTCAGTACGTGTGAGCTGCCATCTCTGTGACATCAAGTAAGGTCTTGGGAGGGGAGCTGGGGGCAGGGGCAGAGGAAAGCCCCAGGCAGGATGGCAAAGCCCTCCTTGTTTGTTCTGAGCCTCAGATATGGAGCACAGCAGAGGAAGAATCAGAGGAGGGCTCTGAGAGGCAGCATGGTCTATATAAGGAACTGAGGACTTGGAATCAGAAAACGTGGTTTCCAGGCCCAGCTCTATTACTTACCAGTCATTCCAGCCGAATAAGTTGTTTAACTGTAGTGGGCCTCAGTTTCCACATTTGAGGTTTGCAGTACAAGAAAATGCAGTTAATAATTCTAGTGCATAGCCTGCCCGAGAGGATCAATGGGTTTGAACGGCCTCACACAAAGGCAAGGTGTTCACTATGCAGTTGTCTAGTGGAGCCTCTCTGACAAGGGAGAAGGTGGTCAGTGTCCTGCGGTCCTTGTGGTTCCTGTTGTTCCACATTCAAGAACCTTCCGTAAAACAGAGACTGAGGCCCATAGACAGCTAAAATGCACAAATAACGTTTTAATGCACAGTGTTCTGACACAGGGGCCAAAAATAGCCAACATTTCTCTCTACCATCCTCTGCCTTTGTTTAGGCTGTTCCATCTTCCAGAAAGCCATTCCTAACTTCTCTTTCAATATCTTACTTGATTTACAAGGCTGGATGCCTTGGGGAAATTATATGTGATCTTCCTGGTTAGAATGAATTGCTCTCTCCTTCCGGCTCCCACAGGAATAAGGTTTAAACTCTAGTAACATGCTTTTGTCATCTGGCTACTATTGCCATCAGCTCCTTACACATCTGGCTCTCCATGAAACCATGGATGACTCAAAGCAGTGATGCTAGCTTCTCTGGCTCTGTATGTCTCTCACAGCCTGGGACACAACCCAGCAGACAGTCTCCGTGAATGCTCCCCACCGTTTCAGACTTGAGCCTGGGGATGCTCCCTCTACTTCACCCCAGATTACCTGAAATCCCTACATCTGCAAATGGCCCTTGGCTGCTGAATCTGAGAGAGTTTAAAATCTCTGGGTGATCCAGCTGCCCAGGAGGTGAGGACTGCATTTACTCACCACCCACTGTGGGCCACCCACTGGACTGGAACCCTTTGCAGATGTTCCTTCAGTTAATGCACAAAACACCTCTAGATATTAATTGACATCTTATCCATGAGGAAACCAAGATGCAGAGAGATGAAAAAACCTGTGTGAGCCGGGGCTGTGATGCAGGTCTTACTCTGCCCAGGGTCCGTGCTTTTGATACTAGACTGTATTGCTGTCTTTAGAAGGACGACGCTGTTTAGTTGTGGTTTTGTTGTTTTACTGATAGGAAGAAGAAAAAATATTGTGTTTTTCACAGTCATCTCTCTTCCTCTCATGCTTCCCTTCTCCCTCCACCCCCCCGCCCCCTTTGTCCCTGCCATGAAGAGCAGCTCACCTCTGATTCCTCACCTTCGTCCCAGGCCTGCAGCCCTAAGCATGGCCCAGACTGTACTGACCTCCCCCCTCTCCTCAAGCTCGGTAGTTACAGCAGTGAAAGAACAGCCATCAGGGAGACCATTCTCGATTTCTCTCTGCACTTAAGTGCAATTAAATTATGTTATTTCACAGTAATTAGTCTTGAATAAAAACCAGGACTTAGGGACAAATCCTTTCCAAGGATGTTAAAAATCTGTAAAATCGATTCCTTTTCCACACTCCCGGGGTTAAGCTGTGGAAGGAGTACCCCAGATGTACAGTTGGGGCTACTTCCTGACTGACCATGGCTATGCTGCCTCTTCAGGGGCCTTGAAACTGCCCACAGGGCAAGGGCCTCTGAGCCCTGGGAGAGTGGGTTGTTATAAAAAATGGACATACTAGTAAACTTAGGTCCCTTCTTTTTTGAGACATTTCCAAACTCAGGACTGTTTCACCCTCAAATTCGATACATCTTGTTTGCCAGGGGGAGGGGAAGAGAGACTTCATTCACTAGTGGCTCTTACTAGTAAGAACTAGGTGCCTGACTGTCATCGCATCCCCACAACAGCCTATTATCTACATGCACAGGGGAGGAAACTGAGGTGCAGAGAGAGCAAGCTTCTTGCTTAAAGTTGCACAGTTGTAAGGAACAGACGAGGGTCCAAACGCCAAGTCTGTGCCCCGCGCTGTGACTACATTTCAGCAGCCACCTCTGGTTTTCCCTCCCCTTAGTTTCCAGTAGCCATTTTTCACTCTCACATTATCGCACGGCCTCTAGACTTTCGATCTCTGTTCCTGTAAGAACTTGAGCCTCTACGCTTACCTTCTTCTCTCCCTCCACGCCACGCCTCACAACATCGGATAGGTTCTAGTCCTGACAGCCTCCCTTCCTTGCTCTCCTTTAACAAACTTTTGCTGGACACATGCTACATCATGTCAGACCGGGTACAAGAAGCTGTGGTGACAGCACTGAGCAAGTCGGAAACTGTTTCTGTCCTCATGGAGCTTCCAATCCAATAGTGGAGACAGGTGTGAACCAATCCACAACACAGTCGTTTCGTTGCGATTGTGGTGTGCCCCTTGAGCACTAGACGAGCGTATAACTGGGATCCTGGTTCTGTGTGAGGGGTCAGAGAAGCTTTGCTGAGGAAGTGACATGAGAGCTAAGCTCTTGAAAAGGAATTGACTGGGAGGAGGGGGGTGGTTCCCTCTAGGAATGAAGATCTTTTAGCTTCTTGGGTCTCAAGGCCAATTGTAATCTCCCCTGTCCCCCTCCCATTAAACCAGCTGACCTAAGATCAGCCACAAAGCCCCACACTGGCAGGACTGTGGGGAAATTGGATACCCGGCTGGGGGCCCTGGGATTCAGTCCTACCCTCTGAGGAGCCCCTAGCAGTGAGTAACAAGAGCTCTAAACTGTCCACACCTTGTGACCCCGGAATCCTGCTCTGGGGAACACACCCTCCCCAAAATAATCCAAAGAAGAAAACAGAGTGGGAGGCACAAAGATGTTCACAGAAGTGCTATTTATAATAGCACACAGTTGGAAACAGCAGGAATACCATGAGACAGTAAGGGCACAGATATAATAGAGCTATTAAACTGACGAGAAGGAAAATTGTGTCAATTCTTGAAAATGTGTGCATGAAAAAATTGTCCATGAAAAAGGCAGAAGAACATAAACTCCATGACTACTTGGAGGCTTTTGGTTGCTATCCTTCCAGGAGGTCAAGTATAATATACAGAAAGCCCTAGAATGTTTACATTGCTTGCCCTAATTTAATCTTGAATTCTGAATTATATGTTAAAATTTTCTCAACAACACCTTGATATCTTAGAGTTTGAAGGTTTTTGTAGGTTAACACCTGATTTTGAATCCAGTAAATAAATCACTTCTTGATTACACTTCTCAAAGATAGTACCTAAACCTACCAAGACAGGGAATAGATGGGTGGTGGCCAGAGGCCGAGAATGAAGAGAGAGGACTGACTGCAAAGGCTCATAAGGAACCTTTCTGGGGTGATAGATATGTTCTATGTTTCGACTGCAGTGGTGGTCACGCAATTCTATCCATTTGTCAGAATTCATACAATGGTACACCTAAAAAGTGTTAATTTTCTGTATGTAAATTCTATCTCAATAAATCTGATTTTAAACACAAGTAGTGGGGACCTGGTGACTGAGTGGGTGTACAGGTAAGGGAGACACACCTGAGTATGGTTTGGGTCTTAATCCTTGTTTTGATGCCCTAGGAGCACAGTCAGAGCCCTGAACATTGCTAGGGAAAGGAATTATGAAGAGTAGGGATACTGATGGTATCCATTTGCCCTCCAGATCCACTCTATCCTTCTCTACCCTGCTCTGCCCTGGGAGGCTGATCCATACGGTCTAGATCACTGGGTTCCCTTGGGCTCTGGCCTTTGGTTGGGTTGTACCAATGGGAGGAGGTTGGAGGGTGGGGAGAGAGCAAAATCTGCAGGTTGGAAAATTTTCTTTCATGTTGAGCTAAAATGACTTAATCATTTCCACTAGTCTTTTGTTTGTTTGTTGATTCCTGTTTTACAGATGAGGAAAGTCATCTTAAAGAGATTAAGTCCTGGCCCAGGTGGCACAGCTAGTAATGGCGGAAGGACGATACAGACAAGATCCACTGGTCTACAGAGTCTGGGCATATAACCCTCGCTCCTCTTATTCTAGACACGAGAAGCCCACTCCACCCAGACAGCTCTCTTGTTAGAGAAGCCTTCTCCCACAGAGCCCAAATAGGTCTTCCTGTCATTTTCACCCCAGGGCCTGGTTTTGCCCCTGCAGCCCCACAGAGCAAGTCTGCCCCCTCCTCCTCATGGTGGCATTTCAGACGACTGCAGAGAGCCATGCTGGTCTCCTTAAGTCCTCCTTTTGGAGAGTTGGAGGATATTTGTCTGGGGTCTGTTAGAAAGAGAACAATCTATATATATCCTGCTATTAGCAATTCCCACAGAGCAGCATGAGGAATCAATCTCGGAGAGAAAGGCTTTAATACGAGATCCTGTATCTTTATCACTTCTTTCCCCTCCTAAAAGATCAAGTTCAATCATCTCTGTTTCCCATTCTTTGGGCTATAAAGCTAAATCTATGGCTTCTATCCAAAAGGCCTGATGCGAAGTCGAAGAGAAAGGAGACAAAATGAAGCTTATTGCTCACTAATAACACCCAGGCCCCAAGTGTAACAGGCCTGTGCTTACGAAGCAAATGGCATCTGAGACCTTGATAGTGCATGAGCTGAACCAGATGGGGATAATTGAGTGGAAGCAGGGGCTACAATAACCCTTGCCTCTATTTCTAATCCTTTCTCTACTCATCTCATGTCTATTTCACCTGTACCTGAGCCCCAGGACATAATATGCACATTTCTGCCGCCACAATTTTGTCTAGAATACCCTTGGCAGATTTTACCATCTTGCAGGGCTTTTTACTCAACCAAGTCTTACTGAGCACAGCTACCTTTAGGCTAGGGACTGAGTATGCAGCAGAGAATAAGACATTAGGAGATGGGAGAGAGAGCAACAGCATCCCTAAAGAGAAGTGGGTCCTCATATCCCTTCTAACTAGATTGTTGCTATGCTGAAGTCAAGTTTGCACGGTGCAAGGTCAGAGATCTCGAGAGAGCCTACACAAGTCTATGCAAGTCACACTTAACGCCCAAGTCCACCTCTATCAACACCGCCCAGATAACTTCAAGATCTGGATGACCCAGGCTCTTCCAGACCACGAACTGCAATAATGTTCCAAGAAGCAATGCTCTCTAATAGCTGCCTTTTGAAAAGCAGAAATTAAGCTTAGCAACATTCTCACTTATAAATAAACTATCACCACTTCTAGCAAGGCTTCTGATTTTTTTTTCAATCCACAATCAGCTGCTCGTGGAGGTGAAAACGCGACCTAATTAAAAAAATGAATCCCTCATCGCTATTGAGCATGTTCAACTGTTCCACTGTAGTTACCCAGAGGCGGCTGCAGCCCACATTTGTGACTCCAGTTTTAATGTCCTGGTTCAATTTCCTACAGGCAGAGAATTACAGACCGGGAAGGATCGTCATCTCCCACCACATCCTGGGTTCAGATAACTAAGGTCCAAGGAGGGATTGTAGTCTCCCAGGGCCACCAGCAAGGGACTCCTCCTTTGTCATTGCCCTGTGTTTTTTCAACATCATCTCATTTAATCTGCACAACAGCCTCATGGAGGAAGTCCTATTATTCCTCCCACTTTGCAGATGAGGAAACCAAGTCTCAAAAGAGTTACACAGCTAGAGAGTGGCAGAACTGAGGTTTCCACTGAATCCCATCACCTCTTCTGATCAGAACACCATGTGGCCTCAGGGAAATCACGGTGAATGTCACCCCTGCCCTGACCCTGAGAGAGGTTAAGCAAACTTGCTAAACTGGACCCACGATGGAAGAAATAGCATCCCAGGGTAATCTCAGGTCTCTATTTAAATGTAAAGCTGTTTCTGGATTTTGCATTATTAACATGCCTTTTTCATCTCCTATTCCAAAGGCCTAACTGGCAAGACAGGAGATTGAAGCGTCCTCAAGATAGTACTCCATGGCTCTTCTGCGGCACTCAGTGTCTGCTTTTCACATAGAGATTCAGGATGCCAGGGAAGCTGTCAGTTTTATCAGGATGGAGGCAACTGTCAGGGAAGCAAAAATCAACTTTTGTCCTAGTTAAAGGAACGACGTGAGGCGCTTTTCCGGTAGTGATTCTTCTTGTGGCCGCTTCCCCGGAACAGCGAGACATCCCTACAAATGCGTCCCGACAGGTCCCCCTGGTTGTTCTGTCAGCTGCCCTTGTGACTAACACAGGCTGGGAAGCCCCTAGGCACTGCAGTGAGACAAGGCTGGTTCACGTTCTCACTCAAGACTTCCTAATTAATATCCTTGTACATGTGATGCTAATAGCACTAATAATACTATTAATACTAAAAATAGTATTTAACTTTTCTTGAGTGCTAACTTTGTACCAGGCAGAGGGCTAGGTACTTTATGCAAATTATCCTATTGGAATTTTGCAACAACCCTGTGAAGTAGCCACTATTATTATCCTTATTATCCAGATGGGTAAGCTGAGGCTGAGAGAGGTTAAATAAACTTGCCTAAGGTCACAAAGCTTGAAAGCAGCACAGAGCTGAGACACGTAGGCAGCAGAGCCTAATTTCAGAACCCAGGCTCTCAACCATGATACTATTCTCAGTTTCTTCTGCTGTAAAATGGGGTTGATCATACCAGCCACACTTATTTTAAGTACCATAAGGAAAGTGGAAACTGAGGTTCAGAGAAGTTAAGTAACTTGCCCAAGTTACACAGTCAGCAAGTGACAGAGCCACAGCCTGCAGTGGGGTCTTTTGATTCTACGTCATCTGTTCAAGCCCAGAACCTATAGTGTAGTGGCTGAAAGTAGAGCCTTTGAAATCCAGTGTCATTTACTGATTTTGTAACCCTGGCAAATTATTAACTTTCCTGACTTCAGTTTCCTCTTCTAGAAAATAGAGAAAATAATACCCATCTCACAGAACTGTTGTGAGTGTTCAGAGAGATGATACATGTAATGGGCTTGGACCCATGCTAGGCACATAGTAAAAATTTAAAACACCAAATACTAAGATGGGAAAGTTATAGCACAAGGCTTAAGACCGTGAGCTCAGAAGAGAAAAAATTTTAAAAAGCATCAGCTCAAGAGCCTGAGTGCACAGTCCTGCCATTTACCATGTGACAGCGGGTGAGTTACTTAAGCTCCCTGGGTCTCAGTGTCCTCTCTGTAAATTGGGGATAATAACCCATAGGGCTGTTGGGAGATTTCAATGAGAAAACACAAGCAGAGTGCTTAGAACAGAGAGGGGCACGTGGACAGCACAAAGCTAATTGCTCTTATTATTAATGATACAACTATTTTATTTTTACTACTCTATACCACACTGCTTTTTTTGGTGAAAATGTTTTAAAAACAATGAAATGCTATAAAATAAAGCATGATTGCCATAGCTGTACAAGTTTCATGGTTTGACTTATCGCTAACCTTCCCCTCATATCATTCTCTCTCCGTTTTGTTCTGCAAACAGGAGACTTCTTTTCTTCGGAAAAGAAAAGGCAGGGTATTCAAACAGAGACTAAAAGCACCTGAAAACTTTCATAGGGAGGCCATGTGAATACAGCAAGGCTCTCATCTCCAATGGCTGCCTCTCTGAATGGGCGTCGTTTGGAGACAAGAATACACATCTTCTCTCTGAAAAGATCCCCAGGCTTCATGAGGGTCTTCCCTAGATCCCCAGCCCAGGCCAGAGTAGCCAAGTAACACCCCCAGGGGAGAAGAAGACCCCCAAAGGCAAGGCCCCGGGCCCTGAAGCTTTGTAGGTGGTAAGAGCCAACTCCAGTTTCTCTATCTTCCTATGAAAATAACCACAATGTCTCTGCAAATGAAAGGTCACTGGCTGCTCGTTTCCCAGTAAACTTTCCAACTAGGAAACTGAATGTCAAATGGGTCTGTCAGGGCTGCATGCAGATATGGCAGCCCTGAGCAGATACCCGAGAAAGAGTGATTCATCTCCACCCTCGGTGTCTGCCTCCCCCTCTGCTGGGGAGGTGATGCGATTCTTATCTGAAACGTGATAGGATGTAGAAAATAATTACAAATGAAAAGGTTATTCATAATTTTTAAATGAGTTAATTAGTAAACCTAGTCAGACTCGCTCATTACAGTAATTAATAATTGATTATACTTGAAATTAAACACAATTTTTCATCAAAAATCTAATTAAGTATCTGTGCTTTTGCCTGTTGATTAGATCGGTTGGTCTGCTGGAAAAGTCTTTGTTAAGGATATTTGTGCTCGGCTGAGACAATTAATTTGATTTTTAATAATTGATAGTTTCTTACAAGTTAGTCATCACAGCCTGTGATTATGGCCAAGCAGCAAGACACGCATCCCTTGTCCCAGCAGCTGGAGGAGAGCAAGCACCAAAGTTGCCATCCCCAGCTCTTGAGGAAAGGTAGGGACAGGCCTCGCACCTGCAGTATTCACCTGCATCAGCTTACTCCAGCCTCACGAACATCCTTCTGCGGTAATGGGGTATGCCTATTTTTTAGATGAGGACATCAGGACTCAAAAAGAGAACTGAGTTGCTCAAGGGTGAACAGCTGCTAGGTGGCAGAGCTGGGAATGGAATCAGGCTGTCAGAGGCTGAGTGTAAGCTCTGCCCAGCACCTTGCTGAGTCTCCAGGTAATGAAGGGAACACCCCAGGCTTGCCTCTCTGACATGGTCCTTGGATATGGGAATCCAGAGTCCAGTCTTAAGGTTTATACACAGATAGGGTTTTATCAGAAGGATGTATTTATTCTTGGCAAGGGCACATTATCAGCGACCACTCCTAACTGGAGATACAAATTCTCCCAAATTGACCCCAGATCTGCCCCTCCTTTCCACCTGCACTGTCACTGTCTCAGTTGAAGCCTCTGCTTCCCCTGACTCATTTACTGCGATGGGGCCTCTCCCATCTACCCTAACCTGTCTGAAATGAAGCCTAACTATGTCCTGCCACTGCTTAAAGCCCTTCAGTGGCTCTGCATTGCCCATCCAACAAGGTCCTCATCTTGGCCTCCAAGGTGATCTTCATAATCTGACCAAACTCTCCTGCATTAGCCCCAACCATGCCCCCAACCCCTCAAATGCTTCAAACACGGAAAATGTCTTTGCCACCACATCATCCTCTTTCAAGTCTTTCAAACTTCCCTCAGTGTGAAATACTCTTCCTGCAGGGCCACTTCTGGCTAACCTAGACTTGAAGATTCAGCTAAAACATCACCTTTTGCAGGAAGCCTCCCCTAGTCCTCTTGGCGAGGGTTGGGTGTTCTCGTGGCCCCTGAGCTGCCTCATTCACTGCCAGCATAGCTGTCTCCTCTTCTAAGTTATGAACACCTCAAGGGTAGGGACCATATCTTTAGCCCTAGCACTTAGCATAGTGCCTGGCTCAAAGAAGGTACCCTGTATGGTTTGCTGAATGAAAAATAAAATTCACGGGCCGGCCCTGTGGCTTGGTGGTTAAGTGCGCGCGCTGCGATGCTGGTGGCCCGGGTTCGGATCCCGGGTGCGCATCGAGGCACCACTTCTCCATTCATCCTGAGGCCGAGACCCACGTGCAGCAACTAGAAGGATGTGCAGCTACGACATACGGCTATCCACTGGGGCTTTGGGGGGAAAAAATAAAATAAATAAAATCTTTAAAAAAAAAAAAAAAAAAAAAAAAGAAAAATAAAATTCACTAAATCATAGATTCAAAGGCTGTCAATGTTGGAAGGAAAATTAAAGGTCATCCAGTGAAAACTCCTAGTCAATGAATGAATCTTGCTATTGCTACATGGTCATTAAGCACTATTTGTACCCTTCCTATGACAGGGAGCTCACTACCTACCACAGTAGCCCCTGTCTTTAGATAGCTGATGACTGACCATGTATTCTTATTAAATGGGAGAGGAAGAAGCCCATGGGATATAAAATAGAAGAGAGTTTATTTAACCACACAAAGATTTACTCTTTCTCCCTGAATTAGGCTACATAGTATAAACCTTAAGACTTGAATGCAAAACAAGTTGATGTCTATATGTGGCAAACTACTTGACTCTTGACAAACAGTGACACTGCTTGTTCAAAAGTCTACTCATTTATGAAATGTAATAATGTCAAGCAAAAACAAGAGCTGTGCTAGCAGTTGGTGGGGACACAGTATTGGGTGATGCCAGGAAACAACATTCACGCCAGGTGACGGTGCTTGGAACCCCACAACCCTCACCTGCAACTCAATCTACATCAATCACGTACCCCTCACAGAGCCTGGGTGGGTGCTGACCTCTCTCAGTTTGGCTGTTCCTTTTACCCAATGACCCAAAGCAGGGATGGCAAATACCTGTTATGTCATCAATATTCTCCACTCCTGTGACCACGGCAGACACCACTAATCAATCACCGAGGTTCTTTGCCATTGAGTCTGAATATAGCCTCAGTATCCTTTTCAACACAGCTTTCTAGGCAGCAACAACTAATCAATCAGACAGAAGAAGAGATGAAACATGTATGCCACCCGGGCCTTGGAGCCATGAAATTCTCTAAGCCAGTCTTCACAATGGGAAAAGAGACCTGGCATACCAGAGGTGGCTTATTACAGCTCGAGATATTGCAGGAGAACTTCTTGTTTGCAGGACTATCATCTTTCTGATTACTTGTTTTCATAAAATGCAAGAATGTTGAGAGGGAAGTGACCTTACAGCTTACATCACCCAAACCCCCATCCACGCTTGAATCTCTTCTCCACATCCTGAACAAGCGGAGGCCCGCCCACGCTCTATTCGTCACTCCTAGTGACAGCACTTACTACCTCTCCAGACAGCCCTTTTTTCATCCACAATGACTCTGCTTGTTATGAGTCCATTTTCACAATAGACAGCACTCTGTCTTCCTTTGGCCTCTGCCAGTTAGTTCTGTTTCTATTTCTTAGGTTTATACCTAAGTCCCCTTTGCTTACAGAATTTTCTCAGACTTCCTTAGCACGGGTTCAAGGCCTTCTCAAACTGGTCTGACCTACCTTACATCTTAGAATGACAGCATTTGAAGGTTGGAAAGGACAGAGGGTTAAGCCAACCCCAACGGATGCTTTCACTAACAGGCTGATTTACATAGAGGCAGCCGACTCTACGCAAAGCCCACAGATCTCTTCAGATTCACATCTTCCCTGAGAGAGAGCAAAGAGGGGGGTCTGAAGCAGGAAACCAGACTATGCTGGATATACATTAAAGGAACCTACAGCGGGAGGTGGTCTATGGTAGCGAGGTTCTCTGGTTCTCTGGGTCCCTGACCACGGTTCATCTCTGGACCTTGGCTCCCACAGTACTCGCAGACTGCCTATCCAGACCCTCACCTTTAGATATGCTTTCCTGGCTTGAGGTCAGCACGGTCCAATCTTGGGCAGTTTCCCTTCACCCGAGGACACCCCACCTCCTTCCTGCTCCTCACTGCAGCCACATGGTGCCAACAGAAGAGGCCAGCCTGCTGTCCAACCTCTCAACTTATTTCATTTGTCGTGACTCCAATCTGTGACACTCACGTCATAGATCACCACCTCAAACGCCAGCCTCAGTGAGTGCTTATGCCTAATGTGAGGCATCCAGCACAGGAAAGAGCAGACGCTGTGCTTCCTTCTTGGTATACGTGCAGAGAGGAGGAGAAAAGGGCCCTGAAGAGCAGACCCAGACAGTTTGGGGGTGCAGGCCAGGTCAGCGCTCCACAGCGACTTGGCTCACTCTGCATGCTTTGGTTGCCATACTGGCCAGCTGCCTTCAGTGCCCACAGGTGTCTTGGTCACTGCCCTCTGGGCCAAAGGGGAGCCAAGGGAAGCTGGGGTGAGGAAGGTGCTTACCCACAAAGTATGCCAGCAGTATGACCAGCGTGGCTGAGATGACGATGGCGCTCAGGGCTGCGCACTTCCAGTTACAGTACTTGGAGGGCTTCTTGAGGTTGAAGGCCGGCCGGGCGAAGGTGCTGCGGGGCAGGGGCCGGGGTGGAGGTGAGTACACTGTGCTGGATGTCAGAGGGTACCCTGGTGATGTGGTGCAGAAGAGCGGGGAGGTGCCTCCCGGCTTGAAGAGGAAGTGCCTGTGGATGGAGAGAAGCCAAAAGGCGTCAGGGTCTGTTGACTCACCAGGAACCCAGATCAACCGGGAGGACAGAGGCAGCAGTAGAAGAAGCATGCAGAGGAGCCTGGAGAGAGAGAATCACCACAGAGGACAGGAGGGACAGAAAAAAGAAGAATCACATACCAGACCACAAAACAGGGCACATGAAGACATATTTCCATGGAACATGGATAGGACAGCCCTACCCGTGGGAAAATCACCCAAGCCAAGGCAGAAGGTGTTACCAACTCGAGAGAAGGCTGCATGTTGAGATCCTTTTCCTGGGATAGGATGGGGCTGGGATGCTGTTTCTTGGGGAATAAACTAGCTATTCTCTAAAATTATTGCAGTAACTTGGCAAGTGTCTAAATTCCTGTTCTGTCCCCCAGAGATAATGGAACCTAAAATTTTTCTTCTCCCTCCAATACCTACTCTGCCAGTGTACCTTGGTGGAGGAATGGAACACCATTCTTTTCAAAGGAGGTTTTGAACCAAGAAACCACCACCAAGTTCTGCCACGGTCAAGAGTCCCCTAGTGGCTGTTACACAGCCATGGCCACAAATGCCTTCGAAGCACTCTGCTTGGAAGCCAGACTGCTGCTGTCCAAGGCCCTGGTAAAAGCTGTGCGGGAGGACAGATGGGCAACTGCATCCTACAGCCTAGCTACAGTCTTGAGGGCAGCGAGGCATGGTCAAGGCACATGGTTGTGGCCGAACTAGGTGTCAGAAAATCCTCCAAAGCTTGGCTTTAACCATGGCCATGGGAGGACTTGTACACAGCCTGGGAAATGGGGTGCACTGGTGGCACCGCATCCCCCCAAAGTCTTAGGTTAAAGGGTAAGTCTTAAATCTTGCACCCTGCTGGGGTGCAAGATGCCTCAGGCTGTAGAATACATACTCAGGGCCAGAATACATACAATACAGGGCCTGTGCTGCATAAAAATTGCTACATGAGATGGCTTTCAGAATGGCAAAGGCAGCCAATGCGATGCTGGGAGCTGCATATTAACAAGACTGCTGTTAATATGCTGGGGGACAGGGTATTCCAAGGATAAACTCTTGCAAGTTGAACATGGACTTGGAAATGGGCATGCAACACGCCCCAGGAGATCGTCCCGCAGGAGATCCCAGGGAAAGGTCTCAGGGTCTGCATGCAGGTACAGGAGCCATGGGGAGAGCACACACAGAGAGGAGGAGCATGGGGATGTCACCTACCCGTCACTGTAAGCCCCATCATGGCGGGAGGCGCTGAGAATGTCCATCTCAATGAGGTTGTCCTGCAATGTCCCTAGGAATGGCTGCTTGCCTAGGTTTCTACACACACATGGAGACATGAATGAAGCAATGAGTCATGCATCGATGAAGGGGGATAGTAGAGAAACACACAAAGTGGCTGTCTGGTGCAGCTGTGCGTGAGACCAGCGGGACACAGTTTCCAGGCGATGGGTCTGTGTGCAAGCCGCATGTGCAAGGGGTCTTCCTGGCACAGAGCATCCAGAGGGAGTACTCTCTATACAAACCTGAACGTCTGGCAGTTGTGTGCATCAACTCACAGCTCTCACTGATGAGGACTGATCATGTGTCAGGCACTGAGCTAGGTGTGTTACATCCATTTATCTCAAATCTTCACAACAGGCTATGCGAGGAAGGCAGTGTTATCCCCCTTCTACAGATGAGGAAACTGAGATATGGGGAGGATCACACTTGCCAAGTTCACCAGCTAGTGAGGTTCAAAGCAGGACTTTGTGCTCAGGTTGATGTGGTTCCAAAGCCTGTGCTTTCTCTCCTACTTGGTGCTGCCCACATCAGCTTAACCAATAGAGACACTCACTTTGCTAGTCCACAGAAAAAAGCAAGACAAGCATTTTGGGCCATTTTCTTCTTAAGCAATGTTTCTTGAGTAAGCATCAGAATCTTCTGGAGAGCTGTGCATTGCTGAGGCCCACCCCAGGATCTGGAGTCAGTACTGGGGGTTGGGCCTGAGAATCTGCATTTCTCACAAGCTCCCAGGTTGATGCTGACGCTATCTGGAGCGTCATGGTCCTTTAGCAGTGCAGGGACCTGGGTGATGACTGACGGCGAGGATGGTGCCCCAAAGAAGACAGAGGAGGGGCTCTTTTGTCCTCCTAAGTGCACTGAGGGCAACGCAGCATTTTGTGACTTTACCTATCCTAACCCAGAATGAAGACAGACACGCTTGCCTTTTTTTGGTCTCAACCGTGCCAGATAAGTGGCATCATCCACACATGAGTGCCCTGCATCCTGTTTTCTGATATTTTCAGGACCGCTGCCACCTCATTTGAAAACCCTGTAGTGAATCGTTTCTAACAAGCCGGTGGTCGCTTCAGCCTGTTGCATGCACCCAAGGGAAGGACTGACTGCAGAAAGGTAACTTTTGGGTCCAGCCCTGCCAGGGACCTTCCTTCTGACTTTGAGCAGGTGGTGAGAACCAGAAAACCCAAATTTAAGTCCCTTTTCTGCCACTTTCCTGCTGTGTGACTTCGGGCAAAAACTTAACCTCTCCTAACTTTACTTCCTTTATCTGTAAGATGAGGATAACAATACTGAGCTCACAAGGTTGCTACAGGACTGAGATAGTGTTGGAAGAGTTTTTAAGGGCTAAATAACTATTACAGAGGAACCAACGCTAAATATAATAGCTGCTCTCTACCCTGCATCTGCCATACACTATTCACTGCTCTAGAACTCGGCAACTGGTACCTAATGTAGATCTCACTCCTCACAACCCTACAAAGTCAGTACTACCATCGTTGTTTTGTAGGGTGGCAAAGTAAGGCTCAGAGGAGCAACTTTTCTAAGGTCCTATCACAGAGTAAGCAGGTGGCAGAGCTTGAATGGAACCTGGGTTTGTCTGAGCCCAGAGCTCAGGCCCTTTCTGCTCATAACCCTGTGTCACTGCCCAGCCTCTGGCTTTGCCCCCTTGGCCAGCCTCACAGACCAAAACGAGGAGGGGCTTTAAGGACTATCTCAAGGCGCCATTATGTTAACGTTCCCAGGGGCAGTGAGAGCACAGGCAACACAGTTTCACAGCCCGGGCCACTGAGCGCTGCCATGGTAGTGTGGACCTCCCCTTCGAGAGAATCCCGAAGATGTCTGGGCCCAGCAGCCTGGGCAGCAGGCTATTCTGCTCCCACAGTGCCTGGGGGAACTGCAGGGGTGTGGAAGTCCCTCAGAGTGGCCTCCTTTCTACCCGTAGGCAGGTGGCCTCGTGGCACAGCAGGAGGCACACAGGCCCTGGGGTCAGACAGGTCCCAGCTCCATCATTCATCGGCCTCGGGCAGGAGAGTCATCTCTCTGAGCATTCATAAAATGGGATAATTGCTCTCCTTAGAGAACCTAAAGTGTAATTTGGATCACGCCTCTTCTCTGCTCTCAACCCTCCAACAGCGTCACAAGAATAAACCACAGTCCTTACCAGGGCCCACAAGATCTTACAAGATCTGGCCCCTGGCTACCTCTCCAATCTCATTTTCTGTGCTACACACACACTGGCCTCACTGTTTCTCCAACAAGCTAAGCCCTTGTTTTCATTTGCCTAAACCACCTTCCCCCAAATATCCTCATGGACCATTCCCTCCCTTGCACCCTGACTACAAGAGCTCCCAGCCTACTCTTCCCAATTACCCCCGGCCCCTTGCGCTGCTTTAGTTTTTCTTAGGGGACTAGACACACATACACACATACCCTCTCTCTCTCTACATACATATTTTTATCTGCTTATTGTGTTTATTTCCTAATGCAATTTAAGTTCCATGAGGGCAGAAATCTTATTAGTCTTGTTCACTGCCCACGTGCCCAGATTCTAGAAAAGTGCCTGCTACACGGCAGTAGGCACTCAATAAATACTTGCTGAATACGGTGAATGGTGGGGCATATAAAGGGAAGCGTGCCTGGCACACTGCAGGCATGCAGTTGGTGTTTAACTGAGGGTAGCACAGGTGGTGTTTTATTATTATTTCCTCCATTCCCTGCCTTTCAGGAGGGAATGTTCAGTCTTTTGACAGTCCATATGGCCCAGCCTGAGAAGGCCCTGACCGCTGCTGTCCAGAGGGCCCAGGTCAGAGCTCTCGCCGCCCCCTAGGGCTTGAGGTTGCCGCAGGGCAGGCTCTGAGAACACCCGGGCATCCGGCTTGCATTACTAGCCTAGGACTGTGCTCTCCAGAGAGTCAAATCTATACCTGAAAACCCTTCAGAAACAAAGAAATAAATATACTCAGAGAAAAAAGACAAAGGATAAAGATCACAATGTTAACAGTGGGGATTTTCCAGTGTCTGGATCAAGAGTGATTTTTATTTTTACTTTCATAATTTAAAAAGAAACAATTATTTAAAAGAGAGAGAGAACAGACAATTATCTCCTAAAAGTACAGATCTATTAAGACAAGGGAAGAGGCAGTACAGCAGAACAAAGGGTTTCTAGAGTGATAAGGTATAAGATTTCCTGAAAGATCTTCCACACTCATCTAACTCAGATATTAATCATTCAGATCACTCGGGAATTTGGAGGGACATGAGCACTTGCTGAAAATGCTGCCTGTTCAGAATGCTTCCGCTGCCTTGAAGTAACCTTATTCTGTACTTTTAAAACTTAGTTCTGTGTCAAAGTGTTAGGCCTCACTTGAAGGATGAGAAAACGGAGGCCCAGAGAGACATGTGTCTTGCTCCCAATACACACAGCAAGTCAGTGGCAGAGCTGAAACTAAAGCCCAGGTGTCCTCACTCCCAGGTCGAGGTTCCCCCCTAAATTTCCTGTCTCCCGCTGACCTCCAACACTCTGGGCTTCCAGTTCTTCTGAAAAATAAAAGTTATATGGATTCCCCGATGGGGATCCTAAGCTGCTGAGCCCCCTCTGGGGATCCTAAGCTGCTGAGCCCCCTCTGGGTCACAGTCCTGCGTGGTTTCCAGCTCACTGCTGCTGAGAGCTCAGGTATGGACACTGGATGCATTTGACCCTCACACTGGTGGGTATGGTTAACTCATTTTACAGATGTGGAAACTGAGGCCCAGACAGGATAAGTGACTGCCCAAGATCACACAACAATGAAAAGGTAGCAATGAGACTCAAACCCAGGCCTCTCTGACCCTACAGCCCCAAGTGGCCTCTCAGGACACAGTTACTGAGAGGGAAGTGAAGCTGAGTGCTGTGCTGCTCCTAAAGCTGTTCTTAGGGCGGGAGGGGACTGGCTCCCCTTGAAGCCTGACATGATAGCTCCTGAGCTGTCCGACGCAGGGTTCCAGCTCCATCTGTGACCCAGGGCAGGCTGAGCTTGCCTCCCAAGGGCACAACAAACGGCGTTGGGGAAGGCAGTGGCCAGTATTTCTTGGAGCTGCTCTGTTCAGTGGCCCATCTTCTCACAATGAGCCCCCTGTCTTGGATGGTGTTTCCGTCCACAAAGTCCTGGGACAGCCACCCAGTAGGGTAGGACATCCAGGGATCATACACCACATGACGTACCTGACACCCCCAAGGTATGCGGGGCATCAATCAAGATCACACTTAGAATTATTAATGGAGCTGGCATTTGAGCCAATGCACTAACAGAGAAGCAAAAATGCAGCAGGTCTTCCAGGCCACAGGGATCCTTCTGAAAGGCCAATCCCATAATGTCACTCTCCTATTTAAAAGGTGTTGCTAGATACTCACCCCCACTTCTACCAGCTCCAGCCCCCATGCCCACAGGGAAAAGTGCAACCTTCGGTTCATATAACTCAAGGCCCTCCATTACTGATCCCCGTTTACCGCCATCTCCATGAGGCCCCCTGTGCTCCTACTTTACCCAACTCTTAGCTATATCTCCAAAATGCCAAGCCCTCTCCTGGCTCTGTGCCTTTGCATAACTGTCCCTCATCTCAGAATTCCTTTCTCCCCTGCAAATTCCTAACAATGCATGCCCTGAGAAGCTACCTTTAATAGCCAGGAAGGTGGTATCGGATAGTGGTTAGGCACTCGGGCTCTGGAGCCAGCTGGCCTGGGTGTGGATCCTGGCCCTGCCACTTACTGCTGTGGTTCCTTAGGCAAGTTCCTTAACCTTTCTGTGCTTCAGACTCTTCACCTCCAAAGTGGGAATGATAGTAAGACCTGTGTGGAAAAGAGTTAAGGAGCAGTTCTGACTGCTCTTCTTTGAAAGGCCTGCTTATGAGGTTGGCCCTGGGCTGGTATCTGGGAACTTGGGTTTCAGGAGGGTTCCCACCATTAATTGATAAGAGGGGCTAACTCACTGTGCCTAAACTATTTGTACAAACAATATGGTTTATGCTGAACACCTGCTTTCCTTCTGGGAGTCTGGAATTTGGGTACTTGCCAGGCAGGAGGTGCTTATGTGACCAGCTCCCAGTAAAAACCCTGGGCATGGAGTCTCTAATGAGCTTCCCTGGTTGGCAGCTCATTTGAGCCCCCAGTAAGGGCTCTATGAGTGTTTGTTATGATTGTTACTTGATGCTCCTCTCTGCTCAGAGTACTCCCCCAGTCAGAGCCTTATCCAGAGTGCCCTGTCCTCATTCATTCATTTATGGGTCTGCCTCCCTAACTAGACCATGAGCTTCTTACATGGCAGTGGCTGTGTCTTATGCACGTCTGTGACTGAACCACCAAATGACAGGGACAACTGTCCATCCCACCTCCCTGCAATGTGCAGGGGTTGGCCCAGCCCACCAGAAGGTATTGTGTTCCATTCTGGGAACCACATCAGGGCTAGGCTGGAGACCACCAGGATGGCCTCCCATCCCTGAGGGTGGGCAGAGCTGTTCCCCAAATTGAGCATGACCACAAAATGGACCCCCAGGCTCCCAAACCAGATCAGACGAGCTAGTGCCGAGGTCTGACAGCCTTCTGCTCTGGCTTCCCCTTCATCCAACAGGAGCCTGACAGGTTATTAATCAGACAGTCCCTGTGAAATCAATTAAGTGTCTGATGCTGCAGAGTGTGAAAGAAGTGGATCAGGGTTAGGGGACCCTGAATGCATGGATCCCACCAGAACGGACCACAGATGCACCCGCGAGGCTTAAAGCAACATCTTATCCCAGCTCTAGGGAGTGCAGGTAGGCCAATCTCCTCCCTGGGGGACTCAGTTACCCTCGGGGAGTATTGGAGGCACAGAGGGTGCAGAGAAAGGAGTGGGTTAACCAAGTCCTCTCTCTGCTTCGTCCTTCTGCTAGCCTTTCTTTTCTTGCCAGCATGCAATCTAACTCCCCTCTGGTCATTCTACCAGCTGTTATGGTATTCGCTCAGCTATTTATTTTAGACTCTCCACACAGACTCAGTTTGACAATTAGGGAAGGGCCTGTGACTGTTTCTCTGGCATCAGGAGGCTCCCCTATTCCGGTGGGGCTTGGCAAAAGCTGTTTAGGACAACGATCTCAAATTGGCCTTGTCTCCCGGACTTCGTGGCCTTTGCTCAGGCTGTGCCTCCCTCTGGCCCTCCCTTCCTCCCCAGCTCTACCGGGGGACTCCTGCTTGCTCTCAACTCTCAGTCGCCCAGCACCAGGCCCACTGGGAAGTCCCCCCTTTTCCCCACTCGACTCTCAGTTAAGTATATTTATTCACTCATTTGTTCCATCATTCATTCATTTCAGCTGTGTATTAATATTTATCAAGCACCCCCCAGATGGCAAGCCCTGTATTGTGTGCCGGGGATCCTGAGGCAATTGAAACACACATTCCCTGTGCTTACCTCCATCAAAGCACTTATCCTACTGCAAGAGTCTGTTCTCTTAAGTGTCTTCCCCGCTAGGCACACAGTAGGCTTTCAGTGAATATTTACTGAACAACAAGTACTACAGGTTAAGCAGTTGAGCACTTATTGTGTGCTAAGATATTTTCAGATATTATTTTATGTAATTGCTACAACAACCCTATGAGGTAGTGCGGTGGATTAAAGTTAGCTGAACATTCTTGGCAGTTCTCCCTTTGAGAAGTGGAGTCTATTGTCCCTCCTCTTGAAGCTGGCTGGCTAACACAATACGGTGGAAGTGACACTATGCCAGTTCCAAGCCAAGCCTTTAGGAAGATCAATGGCTCCTGTCTCAGTGCCATGGATCCCTGAGCCACTGAGTCTGAAGCGTGACTTCCTGCTGGGACGATGGTGTGGAGAGGCGCTGAGACCACATTAGAGGGAGAGGGATCCCACCGAGCCCAGCACTTGTCTCCTCTGAGGTGCAGGGCATGTGAGTGAAGCCATCTTGGATCCTCAGACTAGCCCAGCTAACAGCTAATTACACTGATTGACCCCAGTTGACACCACGTGGAGCAGAAGACTAGCCGGGCTGAGCTCTTCCTGAACTCCTGACTCACACTGTGAAGTGTAATCACTGCTGTTTTTTCAAGCTACTAGATTTTGGGGTAGTTTGTTACGCAGCAACAGATAATCAGAGCAGGAAGTTACTAGTATTTTCTCCCTTTTAAAGATGAAGAAATTTAAGGTCTAGATCCCCAGCTAGTGAGCAGTGGGTGGGGGCTGGAGCATAAAGTGTGTCTGACCCTAAAACCTGTGCTTTGAACAATTCACTCCAGTGAATGGACCATCGCTTATGCCCTCAGAACATCGGGGCCAAACTTACTTCTCCAAAGTAGAGAAGAGGCACAACTTACCATTTCCTCTCAACTCCTCTGGTGAGGAGAGGCTCAAAAAAATTTTTTTTGAATGACTTTCTTCTTTACAGCATTGATGTATATGAAAGCAGGAAGCAGATGTATATGAAAAAATGGGAAATAGCTTTTATTGCATGTTTTTTAATGCCAGGCACTGTGCTGTGTGTTTCTCACAGGATATCCCCTTTATTTCCTCCCAACCTTTTTGAGAGGCATGAATTCTTGTCTCAATTTATAGATGGGGAAATCGAGGTTCAGGGATGTTAAGGAACTTGCCCGGCTAGTAAATGTTAAAGCCAAGGTAGGAATCCAGGTCCATCTGCCTCTAAAGCCCATACTCTTCCTGCCTCACCAAGCTGGTCAAAATTACTTGTCATTCTATCTGCCCAACTGGACATTGATCTCCCTGAAACTGCACCTTGTTAGTTTTGTGCCATCAATCAGTTAAGGTCAGTAGTAAGACTCATAATTCTAACTGTGTTATCCACTGTATTAGGCACCTTTCTTAGTTTCAGGGCATCTTTAGATACACAGAACTTTGGGGTCACAGAGGAAGCCTACCTCAAACATTTGATCTGGGTCTTCAAGAAGAAGTAGGACTTTGCTAGATCAAAATGAGAAGAGGAGGGCCACTTCGGCAGAGTTGTGAAGAGCATGTGTAAAGGCACAGAGGTATGCAAGGGATGAGGATTTGCAGGAAGCCTGATAAATATACATATATGTACACTCATACACATACAGATATCGAATATTAAATATATATATAATTATGTTATATACGTGTATGGATATATATAAAATGGTATATGAGTCTATGCCAACATGTTAACGATGGATAACATTTGGTGGTAGACATGGGCGATTTTCTTTTTTTGTGAGGAAGATTAGCCCCTGAGCTAACATCTGTCGCCAATCCTCCTCTTTTTGCTGAGGAAGGCTGGCCCTGGGCTAACATCTGTGCCCACCTTCCACCACTTTATATGGGACGCCGCCACAGCATGGCTTGACAAGTGGTGCATTGGTGCACGCCGGGGATCCAAACCCCGGGATCTGAACCCCGGGCTGCCGCAGCGGAGCGCACACTTAACCGCTAAGCCACCAGGCCGGCCCCCGTGGGCTATTTTCTTTTCTTGCTTATTTCCATTTTCTAACTGTTTTACAGTGAACATTTGTCGTAATAAAGGAGAAGGAAAAAAGAAAACAAAGTTCCATGTGGTTTGAGCAATGGATGTGGGAGGAGAGAGGGTCAGAAAGGCAGGTGAGCACCGGCCGTTGGGGCAAGAGAAGTAAGCTGGGACCACCTTCACGTCTCAAACAAACCATCAGGAAAATGTCCCTGCTGCTCTTCTTCTATCTTCCTCTCCTTGAAAAACCTGGAGAATCACCTACTTTAATCCTAAGTGAGAAAAATGAACATCCAAGCAGAGGGAGTAGCTACCATGCTCCAGGCAGAGAATCAGGCCCATTGATTGTTTGCTGGCTTCTTTCAGCCATATGCAGTCATTGAATAAGCACATTGGACATAATGCAGATCTGATTAAGCTACTCTGGGTGAGATGACATATGATTACCCAAAGCTATCACTGATGAGAGCAAAGGAGGCATGTAGGGAAAAGTCACACATGATTTTAAAAGATGTCAACAGAGACATATTAATTAAGACACTAGGGGTGGGGCAGGTTGGGCTATATCTCTGAGAAATTTGCTCTTGGGTAAATGATCCTATAGGAGTATAATGGCACAAAAAGATGTTGATCTTCTCTCACTGGACCTCAGAAGCTCAATGTACGAATATCATGGTTATGAGGCAGACAGAGCAGATGGATACACTTTCCATATAAATTAATTTTACTTCCTTAAATGTTGTATGACTTTTGTCCTCTTCACAGATGAAGAACAGGAGTTTGAGAAAATAAAGTCTATGTTTCCCACTACTTTAAGAAATAGGGTAGAAGATTAAGAGGTTCCACTTGTGTCAGCCTGGGATACTTCATCTTCAGTTTAGAGAAAGTGGGGAAAGGCTACACCTTCAAAGTCAATAGTGCTTATCTCAGAGGGGCAGGATTATGGGTAAATCTAATTTTCGTCCTTATATCTTTCTACATTTTCTCTAGTGAATTTGTATGTTTTTTATAATCATAAAAAAAATCATTTCCATTTTGGAAAAATAGTAGCTTAGCAGAGGGAAGGAGGATGGCCACAGAACTGAGACCGACCGAAGTTCTTGAACTGAAGGAAGCATCTTCCAAGGTTGGAAGAGGGAGAGGTGGAGGGGTCCAGGCCGGGAGAGACCCTGACAAGGCAGTTGTGGTGTAGGGAAATGGCACTGCACATGGAATCAGGCAACCTGGGTTCAAACCTCAGCTGTATATTGACGCCTATGTGACCTGAGCTAATCACCAACCATCTCTGATTCTCAGCTTCTGAAACTCCCAAATGGGATCACAATAATAGCCCCTTCAACAAGTTGTGAGGATTACATCATATCACACGTTTGAAAGCCCTTGTAACCAAAAGCTGATGATGTATCAATGTTAGGAATTATTATGGCTTTGGGTATAAACAGGATAGACCAGCAGGAGGTGGAGGCAGGGGGACGGGGACACAGCATTCATTGAGCATCCATCACAGGCCAGGCAGGCCCCATGCCAGGCATAGGGAGACCAAATCATAGGGAAAGGTGGAGGTGTGGGCCCAAATCAAACACTGATTCGGAGCCTGCTCTCTGCTGTATACCTGTGCCGGCCACCTTCACACATCAGCTCTCATCTACTTTTACAAAGGCCCTCTCCTGCCAGCAGCATCCCCACTGTGTAGACAAGGAAAGTGAGGCATAGAGGGGTTTAGCAACTTGACCAAGGTCATCCCTTTGCTAAGTGGCAGGCTAGCCCTGGACCTCGGGCTATTTGACTGGCAAGCCCATGCTCTTTCCGCTCTACATCTGTCCGTCCGTCCGTCCATCCATCCATCCATCCCACCGCCCGTCCCTCTGGCAACCAGAGAACCGCATCTCTAAGCTGTGCACCGGACCCCAGCTTCCAGGGCGAGGATAGGTGGTGGACACACAGAAGGGCACCCCCAGAGCCCTGTGGTCTCGGGCCGCCTGCCCGCCCACCGCCCCTCGCGGCCTCCGCCCGGCCCGCCCGCCGGCCCCGCACCTGGTCTCCAGAGGGATGTTGCTGTTGAGCAGCCAGTTGTCCTGGGCGTGGGCCGGCTCCTGGGCGCCGCCGGCAGGGGGCTCTCCGGAGAGCGAGTGGTCCGTGGGCGCCGGGCTGGGGTTGCTCCTCGGCGTGAAGTTGCCCCGGTTCAGGGAGTTAATGGAGGCCGCGTGGTGCTGGTTGGGGGTGTGGGCGTGCGAGAGCGGCGGCGGCGGCGTCCGGAGCCGCGAGTGGTTCTGCAGGCCGCCAGGGTGATCTAGGGCACAAACACGCGCGGTCAGCGGGCGGCGGGCGGGCACTGCGCGGCTGGAGGCCCCGACGGGGCCACGCGGGAGGGAGCGAGAGGTCAGTGGGCACTGACAAATCACACACATGAAGGCCTTCCATAAATGTTCGGTCAACAGGTACTTATTGCGCACCTAGTATTCTAGGTGCTGGGGACACATCCACGAACAAAACAGACAAAATCCCTGTCCCTATTGAGCGTAAATTCTAGCGAGAGAGAGAAGCAATAAACAAGATTAAAAAAAAAAAAAAGACTAGCCTCCGATGTCACCAACTTCACACTGTTTCTTGGATACTTTTAGGGCTGTGGTTTTCAAAGTGTGGTCCAGGACCAGCAGCTTCGACATCACCTGGGAATTTGTTAGAAATGAAAACTCTCTGGCCCTGCGCCAGCCTTACTGAATCACAAACCCTTGGGTGGGGCCCAGCAGGCTGAGTGCACAAACTTTCCGGGTGATTCTGATGGATGCTCAAATTTGAGAACCACTAATTATATATAATGGTACACAGTAAATGAAACAAACAAGATGATAAGTAAAATACATGGTTTACTGAGATGGTGATAAATCTGAGAACACATAAAGCCAGGAAGGGGCCTATGGTCTGTATATGTGGGGGCAGTGGTGAAATTTTAGACCAGCTGACTGGTGATGGCCTCAGGGAGAAGGTGACTTTTAAGTAAAAGGAATGAGCCATGCTGGTGTCTGGGGGAATTAAAAACCACCATTAACATTTCTTGAGCACTTACTATGTACCAGGCACTCTTCTGAGCCCTCTATGTGTGTTAATTCAGCTAATCCTCACAACCCACCACAGAGCAGGTACTGTTTTTATGCCCCTTTTATACATGAGGGAATTAAGATAAATATTTTATTTACTCCTTCAACTACTTAGAGCAATAGGTATTATTATCACCAAATGTATGGATGAGAAACAGAGCAGGTAAGTAAAGTGCCCAAGGGCACATGGCTAAGTGGATGTTATTTACAAAGAAATAAAGTTTCCAGTGATACCACAAATGAGGGAAGTGCTGGAGGTAACTCAACAACTATCCTCCTAAACTATTCTCACAGAAAGCCTCCGCTCTGGAAGCTGAGGGTGTTATGCGGGTGGAGAAGTCAGGTAACTATTCTATTCTAGTTTCATTAACCCCATGACTGTTGTTATGGATCACATGTTTGTGTCCCCTCAAAATTCATACGTTGAGGCCCTAACCTCCAATGTGATGGTCTTGGGGAGGTAAGTAGGTTTAGATGAGGCCATGAGGGTGGAGTCCTCAAGATGGGATTAGTGCCCTTGTAAGAAGAGACAGGGGAGGCAGCTCGCCCTCTCTCCTCCACGTGAGGAGCAGCAGGAAGCTGGCTGTCTGCAAACCAGGAAGAGGGCCCTCACCAGACACTGAATCTGCTGCCACCTTGATCTTTGACTTCCCAGCCTCCGGAACTACGAGAAATAAAATGTTTGCTGTTTAAGCCACCCAGTCTACGGTAGTTTGTTTTAGCAGCCAAGCTAGGAAATTGGTACCAAAAAGTGTTGTGATGCAGTAACAAATACCTAAAAAAGTGGAAGCAGCTTTGGAGCTGGGTAATGGGTAGAGTCTGGAAGAGTTTTGAGGTCTATGCTAGAAAAAGCTTATATTGCCATGAAGGGATTGGTAAAGGTGATTCTGGTGAGAGCTCAGAAAGAAGTGTAGAGAAAGCTCACGTCTTCTAAGAGAATACATAAATGATTATGTACAGAATGTGGGCAGAAATACAGTCCTTGAGGGCAATTCTGATGAGGAATCAGACAGAAACGAGGAACATGTTATTGGACAACGGAGAAAAGGTGATCCTTGTTATAAAGTGGCAAAGAACTTGGCTGGATTGGGTTTATGTTCTGGTGTTTTGTGGAAGGTAGAACTTGTAAGTGATGAAACTGGGTATTTAGCTGAGGAGACTTGTAAGCCAAGTGTCGAAGGAGTGGCTTGGTTCTCTTGACACTTAGAGTAAAATGCGAGAAGAGAGAAATGAATTGAAGAAGGAATTATTAAACAAAAAGAAACTATAACTTAAAAATCTGAAAAATTCTCAGCCTGCCCAAATTGCAAAAAAATGAAAAAGTATGTATGGAAGAGAACACCAAGGGTGGGGCTGACTGACCATTTGATAAAAAGATTAATATGGGTGTAACCCTGGACCTAATCAGTCATCCCAGAAGGAACACTGCCAGTTTGAACTGAAGGGGATGGAGATGGAATGGAGAACAGCTGTCAGACCTAGATTCTATAGGAGAGGATGATATAAGTATTGAGCTGCAAACTTGTACTATTCTTCAAGAAAATGGAAGACTAGCCCCAAAGGTGATTCAGAGATCATTAAGGCGACTGCCCTGGTTTCAAAAGGCCTAAGACTAAGACATCCATGGATGTGTCACTTAACCTCTTTGAGCCTCAGTTTTCTCATCTGTCAAATGGGGGAAATAGTTTATTAAGGGAACCACAGAGCTATAGCGATATCAAACAAGGCAATCAGTGGGAAGGAAATATTTCTGAGATTCACAGTTTACAAAGTATTCCACTTCAATTGTTCCTCATGAGAATCCTGTATTTCAAAGAGGACACTGAGAGTGAGTGAGTATAGGATCCAGATCAAGGTGGGGGTGATATTCCAAAGGCTGTCCTCTTCCTTGGCTCAGATGACAGCTTTCTGGAAACCAACAAGCACAATAACTGTGAGGCACTATCACTGTTATGGCTATTTTTAGGGGAAGATGCATCACTCTCTGTGTTTTAGGTAACTCAATCTTTATGGCAATGAGTTACAAAGCAAATCTGGTGGGAGCTGGGGAGAGGGTAGGAGTAGAAGAGAAAAAGAAACAGAAACCCATCTGAGTGGATCACTTCCTTATTATAAACCACTACCTTCAGGATAAAGCCCACACAGGGCCCACCAAGCCATTCAGAATTTGATCCACGCCTGTCTTTCCAGTCTCATCGCTCATCAGCTCCCTCCCTGGACCCTGCACTCCAGCCACACCTTTCTCCCAGAAACCAAGAGATCTGCTGAGGCAGCACAGTGGCTGAAACCTCAACTCCAATGAGGACGGTCCCCAGGAAGGCCACAGAATGTGCATGCTACCCTCTGAAGATGTGCTATGCTGTGGTCCTGCACCAGAAGGGAGCCAGCAGGGATGCCCCTTGATGGGAGGGGAGAGAACCTGGGAACCAGGAGAACAGGCAGAAGGTCCCACTCAGAGAGCAGACAGCCTTGGACTGGGGAGACGGCAAGACTATGCAGGGTCATTTGTTTTGTCCAGCTGTCCTCAGGCAGCACTTTAATGGAGACACTTGGAACCTGGGACAGAAGCCAGCAGCAGAAGCAGCCTCCTGGGTTGACTGAGTGTCCCCCCTACCCTTGGCCTTCAGGTTGCTGGCTGTAGTCCAGGACACCAGAGCAGCGAGAGGGACTGAACGACTACTGTCCAATGGTTATCAGGAGGCCAGCAGAGAAGGGTGACCTCGTCCTTGCTCCTGTGCCGCACTAGGAGTCAACCTCCTCATGGCATTTCCCCTAATTGATATTAATAGTTCCTGCCATGTATTTGAGCACTTCCTATGTGCGCTTCATGGCCTTCACTTTTCCAATGCTCACAGCAACCCCTAGAGGGCAGTATTATTATCATTCCCATTTCATAGATGAGGAAGCCGAGGCTTACAAAACCAGGCAGCGGCCCTTATTAATCCAAAGCCTGAATTCTGTCCACCAAACTATGGTGCCTTTGCATAAAACACAGACACCTGCTCGACTGTTTCAGTCTATGGCCAAAGGCAGGGAAAAACCCTCAGGGAACACAGCAAGTGTCTGAGGTCTGGGTCAGGACAGGCTGGCCTGCAAGCCTGCAGACATCTGCTTTGTGACTAAGCGGGGATGGCAGGCTCTGGCTTGGTAACTACTTAGAAGCACTGCCAGGAATCCTGAAATGATGAAATTTTAAGTATAAGACTACTGGTTACAGATCTAAAAACTAACTTCTAGAAGGAAATTCTCCTATGGGGATAAGGAATATCCTGGTCCAAATCCTATTTTTCCTATTTTTTAAAGCTCAGCTCAATTGCCATCCCCTCCAGAAACCCTTCCTGCCCACAGTTCTTTCTGCCTCCATCGAATGCTGACAGCAGGTAACCTGTACCGCTCACCTTTTCCTTGTCCCCAGAGCATGCATACTGATGTCCCCATCTTGCCTCGTCTAGTAGCTGTGAAAATCCCTCTCCCCTCCCTGCGGGTGACCACAGGTCCTAGACCTGAGCAGATGCTCAATATAGGTTTATTGAGTGAATGGCTTGTGTGAGTGGCCTGGGCAGTCTTTCCACGAGTGAAAGGTGAGTGTGGAGGATATTTGTGTGCAAACAATGATAGCAGACCACTTTGGGCTCTCTAGACCATGGGCCTGCGCAGCCCTTTACTTATTTGCCTGAAGCCAGAGTTCCAGATGCTTCAGCTGGGTCCTTTGTTTCCCTTCCCTCATCCCTTCCATTCTGAGACCACCAGGAAAGGGGACCTTGATGTTTCGCACATTCCCAAGGGAAGGCTCTGTGTTTTGGGACTCAGTGATGCAAGCTCACCCACAACTGCCAAAAAGAGACATAACCCTCCCAAGGAGCAAACGTTTCCTCTGGTCTGAATGGAGTCTCCTTTCTGCTCCTATGGCCAGGAGGGATGACAGAGGGGAGAAGATGTAGAGGGGCCTTCTTTCTCCCCCTTCCCTTTCCCCAATATACACTCCCCTCTTTAGAGGGAAACTCAGAACCAATTCACTCATTCAGCACACTGAGTGCCTGTTCTGTGCCAGTCTGGAAACAATACAACGGTGATTGAGACAGAGGTGTCCTAAGAGAGGAACTCTCTTCTGGTTTCCACTCACTGGCTGGGTGGCCTCCAGTAACTCGCTTCATCTCCCTGGCCCTTGGTCTGTGTGCCTGTGAAAGGGTGCACACATTCCTGTGTTACCACTTTCTGGAGGATGAAAAGCAATGGCTCTTGCTCAAGTGCCAAGTACACAGTGGGCTCCTAGTGTGCCCTGAGGGGAAGGGCCCGTGTGTCATTCATCTCCATATCCCCAGTAAATATTTACAGAACGTGGATGAGAGAACAGCAAATCAGGTAGGAGGGCTTTTTGCCTGCACAAGCAATTGCTCCTCTCCTGCTACCTGGGAGTAAGCATTGCTACACTTGCAAAGCTGTGCTGTAAATTCCAATTTACACCCTCTTCTCGCACACAGCCACCAAGTGCATCTCTGAATCAAGCCCAAATACGAGTCATTTTTACTGTTATATTGCACACCTCTGACAGTAAAGGCCACTTGCTTATCTGAGTTTTGCAAGCCTGGTTTTCCCGGAAGCTTTTTTGCTTCCTACAAGTTCTCGGAATATATTTGCAGTTGCTGGTTCCCTCCAACACCTCAGACATTTTTCATTTTATATGCACAAAAAACCACCAAAGCCTTCGGGCTGCATCTCCCTGAACCAAGATCATAGTGAGGTTTCTTCAGAGGGCGGGGCAGAGGAGTAGGTAATAGAAGGAGACTAGGCTTCAATGTCAGTCAGCCCTGGGTTGAAGTTTTGGCTCTGCCACTTATAAGCTGTGTGACCTTGATCAAGTTACTTAACTTCTCTGGAGCTTAAGTTTTCTTATCACTGAATGGAGATAATGCCCACCTTATAGGATTGTTATGAGAAGTAAATGAGATAATGTGTGTAAGGTGCTTAGTGTGTAAGGTGGTTGGAATACAGTAATGCTAAAAAATGGTAACTATTAATTCCATGATAAAGGCAGGTTGAGTGAATAAATTACAGTCGGCCCTCCGTATCTGTGGGTTTCACATCTGTGGATATGGAGGGCTGACTGTATTTGTTGTACCCGGCATTTCACATAAGAGACTTGAGCATCCGCGGATTTTGGTATCTGCAGGGGTTCCTGGAACGAATTCCCCGCAGATACCGAGGGACGACTGTATAACGTGCTAAACCGTCACCATGATGATGACTCTACAGCATTTACAACAGGGTTCCAAAGCAAAAAACCTTGAGAGAGAAAGAGCAGGAAAATGTCTAAGAGAAATGTGGTCCTCATTTATTACAGCTGAGTCTGGACTACCCACTGGCTTCTAGGAGCACTGGTCTCAGGAGGGTGCCTCTAGCTCAATGTGCAGATCCCAAGTGATGAGAATGGCTGTGGCCTGACACTTAGAACAAAGTGGACACATGGGGTCTCCATGTCTTCAAAGATGAGGGCCCCTTTCTGCATTAGATAAGCATCTCAGAGCACACCGGGGTGCCTCTCTGTCCTGGGTCCAAAGTGCGCCCTGAGGAGAGGGTTCCTGAGGGTGTTCCATCAATCAGCGATATTAACCGCCCTCCTTTGTGTGCAAGGACTGGTTTTAAGGTGAGGATGAGCCCCAGCCTTGACAAATCGCTGCTGTTTGAGGACAGATGTTGAAGGAGGTACAGGAGCAGAGCTCAGGAGTCTCGCAGATCCAGGCTCAGCCACGGCTCTGTCTCCGACAAGCTACATGATTTGGGGCAAGTCACTTAACTTCTCTGAGCCTCTAATTCCTCATCTATAAAATGAGTATATAACAGTAACAGTAATAAGATGAAGAGGAGGAGGAAGGGCTACCACAGATTGATATATGGAAATCCAGAGAGGAAACAAATATGATCCCCGACTTTGAGCTGCTCACAGTCTAGTAAAATAACAGACATACAACAGATACTACGTAAAAGAGTAATTATAATAGTTAACATTTATTGAGAACTTGCTATGTGACTGGCTCTAAGTGTTTTACTTACGTAATCCTTATAACACCCCTTTAAAGGAGGTACTATTATTACTCCCCATTTTGTAGACGAGGAAACTAAGGCACAGAAGGGCTAGGCAGTTTGCTCAAGATTACAGAACCATTAAGTGATGGAGCCAGAATTTGAACTCAGGCAGTCTGGCTCCAGAGTCCACACTGTTAACCACTCTGCTTGACATACATTAAGTGAGCTGACACAGGAAAAGTGCTTATTCAATGCCTGTCACACAGTGAGTGCTCTACCAGCACTGGCTACTGTAATCCTCCAGGCCCACTGGAGCTCCATGGAGCACAGAGGCGGCTGCCAGACTGCTGGGTCGGGTGGGGAAGGTTTCATGAGATGTGACACGTGACCTGTGGCTAAAGGGCATTCTAGGCAGAGGATGATGCATGCCTGAGGCTTCAGAGCCTGAGAGAGAAAGCAAGGCCCCGGGCCCTTGATAAGCAGTGGGATGGCTATAAGGGGTGGTGGCAGGAGGCAAGGTGGAGACACTGGGGGCAGGCCTGGGGGATGCTTGCCTGGAGGGGCCAAGCGACAGAACTTGGCCTTTATCAGGAGGGTGAGAGGGCGCCCCTGATGGGCTTTGAGCAAGGGAGTGCCATGATCACACTACTGTTTGAGGAAGATTGCTGGTGGCCATGTGGGGGATGAACCAGGCAGAGGCATGGCTCAGACTGGCTGCGGATGCCTGACTGCTAGAAAGATTCCAGTGGAATAAGTCGTTATTCTTTTACAAGAGCACATGCATGAGAAAAAGGCATAAACTTCCAGAGCTTTGGCTCAGGCAAAGAACCTGAATGTGTCAGCAGTCCTGCGATCTAAGGCCAGCACCGTCTCGAAGAAAGGGTGCCAGGCTGGGTGCCCACATCCAACCCTGCAAGGCGCCCGGAGGTCTCCTTGCTGCGGAGTTAACTACGACCCTGGCGTGCACTGCAGTCATTAATCGGGCCCAACAGATTGTCAGATACAAAAGATGATGGTATTTAATTATCATAAAACACAAAAACTCCAGCTGCTGGAGAAGGCCAAGAGAAAGAGTTATTTGGCTTCTATTAAAATGCCATCGACTACCACTGACTCGGGATGGTGGTGTAGCAGTGCTGAGAGCTTAGCTAATGAACCTTGGTCTACACGACCCATTTAGAGAGGCCGGAAAGCTCTTTGTCACCACAGTCGGCAGCCGGAATCTGATGGCCCTTCCAGTCTCTGCCTCCTTCGAGCTGTATAATCTCAGACAATTAATTTAACCTCTCTGAATTTTAGTTTCTTCACTTGTCAAAAATACATAAAAGCCTCTTGCAAACTGTAAAGTCCCATGCAAGAGTCAGCGATAACGATCACCATTATTATTATTGTCTCAACCCAGAATGAATAAATATAGTGAAGTCCAAAATGGCACCATGGGTGGGTCTGAGCGTGAGGCTAGGGGCTTGAATCCCCGCCCATTCATTCCCTCCCTGAACAAATGCTTTCTGCTCACTTTCTCTGCTCTGCTGATCATTCTGTGTCAAGGCCAGTGTGTGGGGATTCTAAATGGTAGTAGGCCTGAAACCCCAGATGGTCCAGTCAGTGGTAGGACGGGTAAACAGCTAACATAAGATTTTATTCTTGTTTGCCTCCTCCACCCCATCCCCAGTTTCAGATCACTCTCTTCCCTTGTCTGTCATAAGAGGCTGACTGCTAGGGAATGTCTCACCTGGGCTCCCTTGCCCCCAGCTTCCAGATAGGTTTGGCTAATTGTTAGCACAGCAGGATATTGAGAGGTGGGAGGAGAGAGAGGCTGCGGTAACCCTGCTGCCCCCATCCTCTGCAGCCCTGCTTCAGGGCAGTGTCTAAGGCAGCAGCCACATCCCTGAAAGCTACAACAGTTGATAGATAGTGTGGTCTGGGAAGCTTCTAGGAAGAGCCAAAACTTGTACTAGGTACTGAAGTGGACACAGGATGGAGGTGTATAAAGGGGAGGGAGGGGGCATTCTAGGCAGCGGGTTTGGCATGAGCAAAGGCCCACAGGCTGAGAGATACAGGCCCCTTGAGGCAGCAGGATGGTGTGGAGACCTGGGCACCTGGAGCAGAGATCTGGCGAGGGGGAGCAGAGGGAGACAAGGCTGGAGCCCACCTTCCAGAGCCTGGAGGGCAGGCCTTGGAGCATGGAGCCAGAGGGGCAGCTTTCAGGGTGTTCAGAGGGTTCACCCCAACTTCTAGCCTTTTAAAGCCAAATGCTAGAGTAATCACAAGAATGAACCAGAATCCCTAAGCTTCATTAAAATGCACATGGGATTCCTTATCCAGCAATGAAAGCTGTCCTAGGGTGGGAGTTGGGGCAAGGGCACCCTGTTGCCTTTGACTAAACAGTTGAGGGAAGAGCAGAGTGTCAGTATCTGCTGGGGAGAGGTGTAGTCAACATAGTTCTCTGTTTCCGGATCATGGTAATTTACAGACAGGCTAAGCCAAGAGTATCAAAACCTATCTGTTCTAAGCGTGTCTTTGAGCAACTTGGCCAGGCCACCATCTGAACCTGGAAGAACTATCTCCCAACATACATTTGCCCAACCTTCATTTTTGTGCTTGTGCCTATCAGCCACTAATTGCTGTGTGACCTTGGGCAAGGCACGTAACCTCTCTGAGCTCCAGCTTCCCCAACGGACAAACAGGAGGAGGAGCTGGTGGGAGCCCCCTCCAATTCTAAAATCAAGATTGTATCGTTCTTGGCAGACGAACCTGGGATATTTGTTAATGAACATCTGCTTGCAAAAGACATGCAAGCAAGTTGTGTATTGGATTGTGCGGGGCACCAAAGAAGGCAGAAAGATGGAATGGAAGAGAAACATGGTGCTTCTTTCCCCCCTCCCTCCCCTCCTGCTTCCCTGCTGTCAGTCCTTTCACAAAGGTCACCCTCTACAAGCCTTGTGTTTGATACTGAGACACAGAAATGGATTAGAGCAAGTCCCTGCCTGTAAAATCGGAACAGACTGCTTGGAAAAGGCCAGCTACAGCCACAGGGAGGATCTTTTCTGGGTACATGGCTTTTCCCCAACTTAAAGCTGTGTCCACCTCAGGGCAGGACTTGTCGTGGGAAAGCTTTCTGCTTGTCAAGTAAGTTTTTCCTCCTTCCACTGTCACATTCTTACCCTTTTAAAAAAATGGTCTGACCCATAAACTGTTAGCTCAAGTCCCCAGTCAACAAGAAACCATAGCTGGCAGGTAAGATAGGAGTGTGTGTGTGAGTGTAGGGGGTAGAATTCAGTTCAACAGGAGTCGGCAGTGTGTTGGAGCAGATAAAAAGCTCATGGAAATATAGTAGGTTGCATTCATAGAGGTAAAGCACTAAGAAGGAGGGAGGTGATGGACACGCTGTGCTGATTAGCTGCAGTGGGCCCAGAGGAGGGACACCTGGATTGCGGGTCATCCCAGTATCATAGAGGCTGATCCTCTCTGGAGGTGTGTGGAGCTAGTTAATGCTTTCCTTGGCTTCCTTGGATGGAGAAGGGTTTAGAAACCGTGTCCTGTGGGGGTAGGCAAAGGACGGATGCCGTTAGCTTGGAAAGGAGACAGGTTGGTGGAAAGGGCTTAAAGAAAGAGTGGTTTTTAGGAGTCCAGCTGAAACATAGTAAATGCCTTATGATTAACTCTCCAAGTCTCCTCGCTTACGCCACCCAATTCATAGCTAGGAAATTAAACACTCAATTACGTGGTGTAGTAGAGTCCCAGATTGAAGAACTGTTCCCAGCTTTGCCATTAACTCACTCTGTGACTTTGGGAAAGTCTTTTCCCCTCTCTGGCCCTCAATTTGTCTGTCTGAAAAATTAGGTTCCTTCATTTTATGGATGATCTCCTGCAGTTCCTTCCAGACTTGGACAGTCTGATTCCTTGTGGCTTCCCTTGTTCCTCTCAGGGAATTGCCTGGAAAGAAGATGATAGGCAGAACACTACTGCTACCTTCAAACAGCTAAAGGGTGGAAGAAGGGGTAAATCTACTCCATGGGCCTTTAGGAGGAAGAATCAGGACAAAGGCCAGGAAGTGAGTCGGAGCAACCAGCAGTTCAACTAAGGAAACCCTTCTTCCTGCCAAGCTCTACCATGGGCTGCCTCCCAAAACAGTGAGCTCCCTGTCAACGAAGCAGAGGCTTAAATAGCTGGCCTCAGCCTCCTCCCTGAACTTCAAGCCTCTGCCACTCTAATGAAATATATGCAGAGTTAAACTTAATGCCCCGTGCTTCCCAGCCCTCAATTCTGCTCCTTCTCATGTGCTCCTGATCTCAGCAACACCAGTTGCTGCCAGAATCACCCACCCAGTCAATCACACCAGACCTCTGGGAATCATCATTGCCTTCCCTCTTTTTTAGGTTCAGTAACTTAATGATGGTTACCAAGTCCTCCAGCTTTTACCTTCCAAATCTCTGTGGGATCCTCACCACTCCCACTGTCACTACCTTAGCTCAGGCCCTCATCAGTGGACCTGGGCAATTGCCAGCATTGGTGTCCCAGCCCACAGGCTTACTCTGCCTCCAATTCATTTGCCATCATAAGCTGGAGTGAGCTTCTTAACAGAAAACAATCATGTCACTCCCCTGCTATAAAGCCTTCAGCGGCTCCCCACTGCCCACAGGACAAGACCCCTCAATGTCTGGCCTGAGCCCATCACTCCAGGGCAGCATCCACAGCTCTCCACTCCCATCTTTAAAAAAGGAGCCAAGACTAACAGGCTAATTATAAACCACTCATGAAACTGCCCATTGCTCGTCTCACATCCATGGCTTTGCACATGATGGTTTTCATCTGCATGGACGGCTTTCTTCACTCCTTTACCTGGTTAACTCAGATTAGAAGTTACCTTTTCCAGAAAGCCTTCTCTAAACATCCCCCTCCCACATACCTAGTTTGGGTTAGAAGCCCCTCTTCTGGGCTCCTCTAGGCCCATGGCCCACTCTGAGTTATCATCATTTGTTTGCATATCCATCTCTTCTACCAGACCGTACGCTCCAAGGACAGAAGTCTTATCTTCATACATCACAGGCTATGAGGCTAGAAGCAGCTCACTCCACTCTCTGGGGTACATCGCAGGCTCTTTCCCCCAGGTGGGCTCTTCCCCCAGGTGACCTCTTTCTCCAGGTGGGCTCTTTCTCCCAGGTGGGCTCTTTCTCCCAGGTGGGCTCTCTCCCCAGGTGGGATCTCTCCCCCAGATGGGCTCTTCCCCCAGGTGAGCTCTTTCCCCAGGTGAGCTCTTTCCCCAGGTGGGCTCTTTCTCCCAGGTGAGCTCTTTCCCCAGGTGGGCTCTTTCTCCCAGGTGAGCTCTTTCCCCAGGTGGGCTCTTTCCCCCAGGTGAGCTCTTTCCCTAGGTGGGCTCTTTCTCCCAGGTGGGCTCTTTCTCCCAGGTGAGCTCTTTCCCCAGGTGGGCTCTTCCCCGAGGTGGGCTCTTTCCCCAGGTGGGCTCTTTCTCCCAGGTGGGCTCTTTCCCCAGGCAGACTCTCTCCCCCAGGTGGGCTCTTTCCCCCAGGTGGGCTCTCTCCCCCAGGTGGGCTGTCTCCCCCAGGTGGGCTCTTTCACCAGGCAGGCTCTTTCACCAGGCGGGCTCTCTCCCCCAGGTGGGCTCTCTCCCCAGGTGGGCTCTTTCTCCAGGTGGGCTCTTTCCCCCAGGTGAGCTCTTTCCCCAGGTGGGCTCTTTCCCCAGGTGGGCTCTTTCTCCAGGTGAGCTCTTTCTCCCAGGTGAGCTCTTTCCCCAGGTGGGCTCTTTCCCCAGGTGGGCTCTTTCACCAGGTGCTGGCACTGATTCTCAAGGGGCAAGGTGTAATTTGGGCACTCAGGGAACCCTGATCTTTCTCTTTGAACTTGACCAGATGTTCTCCAAACTGCACAGGTTAGACAGCTGATCACTGAGGTGGGATAAACTCTTTATATTTTTATCAACAGTTGAAGACGCCATGAAACAGAAATCAAGACATGAGTCTCAAGGTTCCCACAGGCAACAGCCTACTTTGTTGAAACAAAGGTCAAGGCAGTTTATCAGACTGTTTTCCTAACTACCCCCCACCCCGACCATTGCATGGGCCCCGCAGGAGGCTAAATACCAGCACATGGAGACGTGAATTCTCATCCATCATGTTCACCTCTCTCCCTCCATTTTATATCCATCAGTCATTTTGAAGAAACTGCTTTCTCTTGGAAGAGACACTGACATCCCAAGATGAAAGGGACAGGTTGCTAGGACCCACAGAGTGTTACTGCATGGTGGTGAAGTACCATGGCACAGGCTCAAGCTGCCTTGGGTTCAAATCCCACCTCCCCCACTTACACACTGGCTGCATTACAAATCTTTTCTAGACCCCAGTTTCATGCCATGATCCTCATTCAAAGAGCACAGTGGCCAGGAGGGCCACTGCTGAGTCAGACAGAATTGAGTTTGAAACCAGCCTCCACCACTTACTAGCTCTGTAGCTTCAGGGGAGTTTGTAACCTCTGAAAGCCTTGATTTCTTCGACTGTAAAATGGGGATAATAGCGCCATCTACTTCTTGGTGTTGTTTCAGGAATTTAGTGAGACAGTCCTTACCACAGTGATGGGCAAATAGAAAGAACACAATTGAGGTTAACTATTATTTCACTCTCCCAGCTCCTTAGAATCCCATCTAATTACACTCCCACAGGCTGTAGGGACTCCAAGGGCAGAGATCTTATCTGTCTTCCACCTAGTGCTTGGTCTTCCCTGTACCTTCGGCTGTCCTCCCTGTAAAGGCTATTAAGCTGTCTGTAAATGTTTGTTGAATGAATACAAGATAAGCCCTTGTCCGTGCAGGGTCTTTAGGTCTGGGCACCAGGAGGTTGTCAGGGGGGAAGAGAATTAATGTTTATTGACACATGACTCTGAGCAGGGCTCTTATAAAGGTTTGCTCATTTCATCTTCAGAGCCGCACTGTGGGGTAGGTTTTCATTTCCCCATTTTACAGAAAAGGAAACTGAGCCTCATAAACCTACTCATGTCTTTGTTCATGAAATTTTTCAAATTTTCTTCAATAACGGGGTATCTCAGGCCCTTGCATTTGAGGCAACTTGATTAAATGTAAACATGTATTGATGTTTTTAAATTGATTTAAAAACAAAAGCAAAACAAGAAACCTGCTCATGGCCCCACTGCTAGGAAATGACAAAGGCCAAGATTCCAACACAGATCTCTTTGCTCTTTCTACTCTTGATGCCTCCCAGAGGCAAAAGAAGAAGAAAATAAATTCTGAAGTACTTAGCCAAGCAGGTGTATTCAGCCATTTATTAAATGCAAAAACCGCTCATGTATATTTATGACAGACCAACAACCACATCAACACTTATCTGGATGAAGTGTTTTGGGGACCACAAAAAGTTTCAATGTTCAATAACACACCATAACGACAACAGGAAGAGGGAGGTACTATCCTCCTTTTATACCTGAGGAAGCTGAGGCTCTGCAAGGCTAAGTGGCCTGCCCAGGTGACAGACACTCCAAGCCCAGTGCCCTCCCAGCCTCTGCAGGAGGCCTCGCATGCAATCGCCTTCTACCTGGACCGAAGAGCACCCATTCAGCCTAGCAGTCACAAGGCAGCATGGAGGCCCTGCTCAAGGGATATTTACCCTCTTCCTCAGGCCATAAAGGTCCCACTTAGGGGAACAGGCAGAAAGCATCCAACTAATTATACAGATCAGAGAGATGCTTTTCATCATTTATGACATGACGACGTGGGTTTTCCTTTCGATACAAGCTCAGGAGATCTTAGGCAGGTATTCCATCCATCAATGTCCATAAACCAAGTCATACTAGAAACAGATAAAAGGACTTTGTCCTCCTGAAGTCCTCTGCAAAGTGTCCAGCTCAATCCCCAGGCCACAGAAATATAATAATAGTACTAATAATGGCCTCAAAGTATTGAGGGCTTACTGGGCTGCTAGGTACTCTGCTAAGCATCTTTAATGCACTTTTTTCCATTTCATCTCCCCAAGAGTCCTCTGAGGTGGGTGTAAGAGGAACACAGCGCAGTGTGTTAGGAGTGTGGGCTTCAGAGCTAGACAGCCTGGGTTTGAATCCTGGCTCTACCACTTCCCAGCGGTGTGGTCTTGCCCAAGTTACTTAGTTTCTTGTGCCCCACTTTCCCATATAAAGATAACACTCATGGGGCGGTTGGGAGGATTCACGTAAAGTGCTAAGAACATGCACGGCACGTAGCCAGTACTCACCAAATGCTAGCGACTGTTATCTCTGTTTTACAGATGAGGAAACTGAGGCTCAAAGACAGAATTTGCTCGTGCTCTATAGCTGCTAAGTGCCAAGACTGGAATTCAAGTCTAGCTTCAACTCCCATGTTCTTAACAGCTATGGCATAGTTTCCACCCTGCACCCTTCCATTCACCTGGCACATAGTAGGTGCTCCATAGCTGGTATTATTATTATTATTATTATGATCATTTGTACTTAAGTGCTCCACTCCTCGTCAGTGCCCTCCCAAGATGACAGACTCCCAGCTCCTGCCCCTTCTTTTGCCTGGTGTCATGTGCCGCTTATGGAGCACGTCCCTGCAGCAAGGGCACAGACAGCACTAACTTTATTTCGATGCAAAAATTGTACAGTGGGTGCCACCTGGGCTCATTCCCCAAGTTAATTCCTTTCTCTCAGCAGTGGAATATTTTATTTTTCCAATTTCAGAATCTACTTATGTTAAAAAAGAGAGAGTGAGAAATCCAATCAGCCCAGCTCAGGTTTGCGAAACAAATAACGCAGCCGGCATAGAACTTAATCAAACAGTTATATTCATAACCACAGCGATCACTGCTCTGCCTAATTTATACAGCCCAGAGCCTCCTAAGAAAATGTCTCTTGACAATATAGGATGCAATGTAGAGGCTCCCTGACACAGCTTAAGGGGTGCAGATCTCCAGGCCTGGCATCTTGATGAATCCGAAGCAAATCTGGATTTGGAGGCATGTCCCCCAGGAATTCCACCCATTCCGAATGTCATACTACATTTTCTTTTTCTTCTTTTTTTTTTTAAATAAGGAAATGGAAGAAGTAAACTTGTCTGGCTGCTTCCTGTGTTTTCTGGGAGAAATAAAGAAGGAAGGCCAAGTTGCCTTCACGTCCCGGAGAGGACAAGTGCTTCAGAGTCTGGCTGACATGGGTTTGAATCCTGGCTCTCCCATTCACTAGCCGTGTGACCTGGACAAGTTACTTAACCTCTCTGAGAGCATCTATAAAATAGAGATAATTATACCCACTCACACACTGAAAATTAAATGACAGAACAGTGAGTTTCCTACTAGACTGTGAGCTGAGCTTTGTATTCCCAATGCTTAGCACAAGCACTACTTTATTGTAAATCTAATATAAATGTTATGCCTGCGATCCTAATGTCCACTGTTTACTGAGTGATTACTGTGTGCCTGCGACTGTGCTACATTCTTTACATGATCTTATTTTATCCTGAAAACAGCCCTGTAAAGCATGTATTATGATTTAATATAATCTTAGAGATTATATTAATCTCCACCTCTGAGATTACTGAGGCTCTGGAAAGTTAGGAGACTTGTCCAGAATAATACAACTAGTAAGAGGGGGAGCCATCGGGAATCCCAAAATCACAGGGGCAGAACCAGGATTCAAACCCAGGCCTGCTGACTCTAGTTCTCTGTCCTGCCCCTCCTTCCACAATGCCCATCAAACTCCACACACAGCAGAGAGCAGATTTTCGAGGATAGTTATTTCCATTTTCTTTCTCCTTTTGACTTCTCATGTTTTGGGATTCCTTGGGGCAACTCAGAAATCAGGGTAATACTTCAGGATGTTTAGAGGGGCTGAACCATCATTTCCAGCCAACATCTGCTAACATTTGCAATGGGCTTGCTCTGGGTTAGTTACTGGGCAGAGGCACTTCTATCCTTGCTGTGGCTTCCCAGATTTCTGGACTAGGTAGATGAGATCAAAGTGAGAAATCAAACTCTCCCGAATGACTTGGGGGGAAGGAAGGTGCCCATCCAGGTACCCAGGTACCCAGGTGAGTCTGATTCCGCCTGCTTGTGCCCTGTCCATTATCCTCACGTGGCACAGGCAGGCCTGGGTTGTAATTCCAACCCTGCCATGATCTCGCTGGCACATGGTCCAGTCACCCCACTTCTCTGGATCTCACTTCCTTCCTGTGTGAATGGAGAGTGTTAGACCTCATTCATTTGCTCAGCAAATATTCCTGTCAGTTGTTTCCAAACTCTTCACTCCTAGAATCCTATTAATAATTCTCTCTCAATTACTCTATGTTTTAAAATATTTTGTTTCTCACACAAGCTATATTCATTAATTAATCATTAATTGTTTTCCCATCTTTTAATCAAACACATGTAAAGCTGATGATCAGAATTTCTGATAGGACCAAGAGAATTTGGTGAATGGATCCCTAGCACCTGGCCCATTGCCGACATGAAGGAGGCCTCGTGTTTACTAAATGAATGAGTGAATGACTGACTGGATGGATGAATGTTTGATACCAAGCAGAAGAGCACTAAATTGTGGGAAAATATGGAATCAGAAAGACCTGGATCTAAATTCCAGCCCTACCATTTACCAGCTGTTTGATCTTGGATATGTCACTTAACTCTCTAAGGCTCAACTTTCTCATCTATGAAAGGAAGACAATTAGACATATCTTGTAGGACGGTTGTAAAGCTGAATAATAATAATAATAACAATAATGATAAGAAAAATAATAGAAGCTAACACCTATATAAGTGCATACTATGTGCCAGGTACTAGTCTAAAGGCTTTCCACATATTAGCCCACCTTCATAATAACCCTCTGAGGTAGTTACTATTATTATGCTGTTTTACAGATGGGGAAACTGAGGTATGAAAAAGATATTATGAAAAAGATATTATGTAACTTGCCCAAAGACAGACTTGCCTGATGGAGACAGGATCCAAACCTAGGCAGTCTGGCTCCAGAATTTGTGTTCTTTACCCTTCCACTCTACTGCCTGGGCAGGTCATGCAAAGTGCCCAGTGTGTTGCATGGTAACTCCCATGCCTACTAAGCAGAAGCCCTAAAGGCTGGCCAGTGCAGCCTTACTGTAAAAAGAGAACATATTTTTCGGCTGGGTTTTTTACAGTAATGGCAGTTACTCATAGCAGCCCTATATGTACATGATCTATCATGGCCCGGGAACCACAGTTGGGATTGGTATGAGGTGCTGTCAGAGACTGGCTCTGCTGACTGCACCACAAAGACCTTAGTGGATGGGAGGAAAAATGAAGCAAGTGCTGTCCATTTAGCCTCCATTTCTGGAAGACATGCAAGATTCCTCCTGCTCAAGACTGTTTCCTTCCACCATGTCTTTGCCTCCTCTTTAGTGTTTCTAAGTGGCTTTTGCTTGCCTGACATTTCTTGTGATAATAGAAATTCTTTGTTTTGGGGACCCCTACTCTTAGCCTGTGAATTGAATGGAACTGGCTTCAGGGCGGCCAATGAGAGCACCCTCATTCCTCTAGCCAGTATATATGACTCAGCCAGGGACATGTGACCCTGGTCAGGCCAGTCATAGTTCGGTCTCAGGATTTTTCTGGCACTGTGGGGAAAGAGGAAATCTTTTCTCTGGGTTTACAAAGCTGGTAGCATACGAGCCTGGAGGGGTCCTTTTGTCATCAGATGAAAATGCCTACAGGAGAGTGAGGCCAAAACATACAGAAAGGAAGTCAACAGACAGAGAAAGAGATTCATGAAGACATTACTTGAATGCCTGGATCTAGTTGCATGATGGGAAAATGACCCCCTAGACTTTTTAGTTATATCACTCATTACATTTTATCTTCTTAAAAAAAATCAGTTGGAGTTGGGTTTTCATCCTTTATAGCTAGGAGTCCTGTCTAACCCATTCCCACTGCTTCCTCAGCCTAGAGTCCTGTTCTTAGCTCTCTCCTCAATGCAGGAGGTTGAAACTCCATTCAGAGATTGCAACACCACATCAGAGCCCTTCCGCACTCTTCAGATAGACCTGGCCATGCCCTCCTCTGACCCCATGAACCTGAAATCACAAGGTACCTGCACTTGCACACCCAGTACACTAGTGTGTGTGCACGCACATGTCCCCCACTGACTGTGAGCCCCTTGAGGTAACTCCTTCACCTCCATGTCCCTTGCACCCAGTCCAATGACTGCCACATGGTAGGTGCATATGCTCTGACATCACCAATGTTTAAGCAAATGATCACAACATCCTCTCTAATTAAAAAAGAATGTTCCACTACTACAAATATGACCATTTCTACCTCATAAGAAAACGTCCTGTAATGATCTCTGGATATGAAATAATGAGAGAACGTCCACTTCCAGGTGGCAGACTGTGACCCGTATGGAAATGGGCACAGCTGCAGCGCTGAGCCTGGAGGCAGGGAGGGGCCGACCACTGGGTCACAGTACTGCAGTTCTCCGCCTTGTTCAAGTTCTCGTCCTCCTGCTGCATTACTCAGGGACACTGTTACTAATCACACTTACTCACATTGATTTCTTTTTTCTCCCTGAGGACAAACTACCTCATCCTTCCCTAATCTAATGACTGAAATTAGGCGAGCGCAGCCATCTGATACATGTTAGGCATCACCCCAGAAAGGAAGTCATCAAACAAGATATTACAAAAAAACCTTTTAATGTCTCCATTCTCTTAATTGCCCATGCAAATCAGATGGAATAATTCCAAATGGAGAAAAACACGCTTGAGGCTGTGGCTGTTACTCATGACCCTTCCTGTGCCGGGTCAACCAGAGAGGGCATCTTTGCGCCGGCTGGTCTTCCCTCATCAGCATATGCTGGGCCTCCTGTGTGCCAGGCGCTGTGATAGGTACTTTAAATATATGCTCTCTGACCCGTGGTACAGCACTGTGAGGTTCTATCGCTATCACCCTCATTTCACAAACGAGGAAACTGAGGCTCAGAGAAGTGACGGGATTAGCCTGAGGTTACCCAGTAAGCAGTGGATTCAAACCTAGGACTAGCTTGACTCGGCAAGCACAGGCTCTTGCTACTTGTCTCCACTGCCCCTCCCCCCACCACTGACATTGTATGTTAAAGGGATTCAGCAAAGCTGAGAACTGCCAGTCCTGTGAATATGGGCATTTTTACAACGTGTTGGGTCTCATCTATAGCCTGGCATTACTTAGGCCTGTAGAGGAATGGGGGAGATGCCTGGGTCTGTCCTATCTGGATATCCACAGATACTGTGACCCAGCAGATATCTCAGCTCCTAGAGCTGAGGTCTGGGCAGGGAATGACATGTCAGAGTGACCATGTCCAATGACAAGTGGACGGTGCCCAAAGGAACTTCAGATACAGATCTCTGTTCCTCCCTCCCTGGATCTCAAATGTGGCATTTAGGAATATTTCTAAATGTCAAAAGCCTCCATGAAGATAATCTGACCACCGCCTGCACACACACTTGAGGTCTGAGCTATAATTACAGACACTCCCTCTCTGACTCTCCATGTTTGCCTTGTCTGAGCCCATCTGGGCAGCAGAGCAGGGCTGTAACCAACACAGTCAGGCATTGCAGGCAGGCTTCTGGGGGAATCCTGCTCTCCCAGCAGACTGATGGGGAAGGCCTGGAAATGGAAGGCATAGAGCTAAGGCAAGGAGGGAGATGTCAGTCCTGGGGAGCCTGGTGTCTGGTTGACAGATGGCTCAAGGCAGTTCTTGTTCTGGGCCCATCACTAGACTGAGATCACACACTGCCATCTTCACTCATGATCTCAGACTTTTTCTGAAGCTCATGAGCACTCCCTCGGGGCCCTCAAACTCACAGACCCTTTCCTTCTCTGACCTCAGAGTACAGAGTCAAGTCAACCAACTCCTACTGGTACCTCCTGTGTACAAGGCCATATGATAGGCACAGAGTGAGGGAGGGAGAGGCATGAATATCACCCCCGTCATCAAGGCACTGAGTCTTCTGAAGGAGATAGATAGGCTTGGAGACAAAGAACCCTAACTGGATGCAGTATGGGAACTGCTGGTATCCAGGGTGTATATGGCGTGAGATAGGGCTGGAAGGGACTGATGTTCTTTTGCAGAATTGGGACAGAGAGCCTATCAGATGCCAACAGGCAGCAGGCACTCAATAGAACGTTTCTACACCTGTTCTCTGGAGGCCTTGAATGATGGGCAGAATTAAATGATAGGGAAAATGTATAAAATATGCAGGGATAGCTTGAGCAAAGGCGGGCAGGCAGAAAATAAAGGGAGTGTGGTCTCCCTTTATTTAACGCAATTAACCGGGTGCTGCCCTAATGATGTCTTTATGAAGACAGCTCTTGTTAGTTAACTCTTCCTGGGTTCTTGCCCAGTGTCTCCAACAAGGCTGACAGGTCTCGACACTTCTTTAAATCTCTGTTTCTCCCCAGAGTCCACACAGTGTTCTGCTTGCAACAAAAGCTGACTCAGCTGTTACTGACAAAATGAGGACCACATTCCTAGATGATAAAAGAACACTGATTGGACTGACACAAGAGCAAGTACCATTTCTGAATAGCCTATCCAAAGGTACATTTTAACATCAAAAAGTAAACCCTTTATGTGGTGACATAAAGACTAGAAGTAAATGAATGCGGCAGTGTGGGAATCCTGGTGCAATGGGTCAAATGTGTGATTATAGTTCAGCAGGTATCACAACCCCAAAGGCCTAGGACTTTAGATATTGGGAAGTTAAACAAAATGCTCCTCAAGCGTAAAATACAAATAGCAGCACTAGAGAGGTTCAGTGGAGAGGGGCAAGAAGCTCAGGATTGATGTCAGGATGCAGTGAGGAAGGAGGTGGTACGTACAGTGCACAGTATAATGCCTGGCATAGAGCCAGTGCTCGAGGCATCCTTAGCATCACCACCATCCTTATTGCTATTTTCTCAGGGCAGAGGTATCAGCTCAGCCAAGAATTCCTTTCTTACACATGTTTTTTTCCTTGAGCATCTATTATATGCCAGGCATTGAAGCTCAGAGGACACAATGACAAACAAGAATGGTTGGTCCCTGCTCTCAAATGGAAGACGGAGCAGTAAACAATTAAAAACCATGGGCGGCAGGCAGCATGACATGGTCAGGGCTGGCTTGTGGGACCACTGCAGTCACACAGGGCCCCATATTCAGACAGCCCCACACTTGGTTTGATGTGCTGTCGCCATCTTGAAATTCTTAAAAATTTTTGAACAAGGGGCCCTGTGTTTTCATTTTGCACCAGGTCTCACAGATTACATAGCCTGTCCTGGATACAGGAAAGAGCTTTGACATCTAATTTCCGTTCTGCCTTTTCCCCACTAAGTAGTCACAACGTAGCCTGGGGAACTGATCTCCACTTAAGGTGCCTGAGTGATCTAAGGGTGATCCCATCCCTGGGCCAATGAGGGGTTCAGGAATGAGCATGACAAAGGTCTGACCAGGGAACCCGAGGGGCAGGTTTGCTGGAAGTTTCTGGAAAAATTCTTTGTTTTTAATACTGAGCAATGGGAAGCCAGTCTCTCTTGCCCATTAAACGAACAAGAAGCAGCAAGTACTCTGCATTCTACTAGCAGCCATCCTCCAACTAAAGGAGGAACCAGCCTAAGGATGATGGAGCAGAAACATGGAGAGAACCTGGGTCCTTGATGATACTGTTGGTCACTAGAGCAGCCAACCCTGAAGCCCACCCTACCTCTGAGCTTCGTTTTACATGACACAGTATATATTCTAATACTTGGTGTTTTCTGCTAATTACAGCCTAAAGCATCTAAAATGACACTGACTTGACCAACTTTGTTTTAAATTCTCATTCTGCCACTTCCGAATAGTACACTTTCAGGCAAGTCCCACTTTCTCTTCTCCACTGGAAAATGAGGGCAAGTAATCACAGTTTATAAGACTGTCGTGAAGATCAAAGGAGGTAATGCTAGTGAAGATGACACTTGAACAGTGCCTGGCACATAGCAGGGGCTCCATCAGTGGTAGATATTATGATGATGATAATGTGGGACCTAGCAGATAGATGTCTATCACTGCGTTTCCCGAAGATGAGTTGTTTATGAGCCAAAATCCCAACTGTAAGTAGAAGCAGCCGAAATCTTTTTTAAAATCTTCTTTTTGCATAAATAGCAATTTATAACTATACTAATAAAATGTAAACAACATGATGAGCAAATTCAATCACTTTGCACGTTACAGAGGCAGTTGGTGAGCTGCTCTCTCAGAAATCTGGACATTCCTTGATCACCCATCACAGTGGAGTTTTCCTCTTTACAGATGCTAATCACGAGGTTCATCTACACAGGTTAAGATGCCAAAGCTCTGATTTTGCAAGATTAATAATAATTTCATACTCATTTCCACAGATAAAAACCTGAGTTTCTATTCTTATTTGAGTAAAATTTGAAATCTTAATTCTTACTCTGTATTCTTTGTTCTCTGGAAAATTTTCAGCCTTTCCCTCTTTTTTCCCCCCAAAAAACAAAACAAAGCAAAAAGCACCAACTGAGACATGTGTAATTCCAGCTTAATAGCTGCATTTTGGTGTAGCATAAATTCTAATTAATTGATGATGGGCGATGCCCAAATTCTACCATCAGCATTTTAGCTATTTTTACTTAAAATAACATGCGTGTTGAGAGAAGTGGAGAGGAATAGTTTTCCTGTTGCCCACAACCTGGACCACCTTGTGACTGGATAGTTCCAAGCAAATCTTGGGAAATTCCAATTAGGAGCAGCCAGAGATATGATTTTTATTCTTCTATTGATATTTGTGGGGAAGGAAAATGCAGGAGAGCTGGAGTCTGCTAGCAACTTGACAAACACTTATCCAAGTGTGAGAGTTGCCTAAAGATGGCACCAGTAATGTTGGAAAGATGATGAGAATGCAGATGCTTTCAAACAGTCTTCCATGTCAGTTTGAAAACTGTTTCCATGTGGTTCTCTCACACAGCCATTAGAGGAATGTTCCAGAAGGTCATTTCCCTGCCTAAAGCCCTTCCATGGCTCCTTGTTACACTCAAGATAAAGTCCAAGTTCCTTAGCCTGGCATTCAAGTTTCTTTAAGATCCAGTCCCTTTTACAGCCTTATTTGTCACCATATCCCTTATATTAAGGATCCCGTCCTAGCCACATTGAACCATTTGCAGTTTCTCAAAGAAGGCATAAAAGAAAGGCAAGCAACAACTCCAAGAAAAATGAAGGCATGTATAAGAAAGGAGGGGTGGTTACAGTGTGCTACTTGGCGCAGGAGCAAAAAACGAAAACCAAACCAAAAAGCCCATATTTTACATAATCATAATTATATAACCAGTGACTACATATTTAACCAAAAATGATTATAACAATTATGTTATGGTTGTGGGGAGAGGGAAAGCAATAGATTAGGTAGTGTAGGAGTTCTTCCATTAAAGGAGTCAACAGATAATATCTAAAATTAATAAATGAAGAAATACCAATATCTGCACATTCTTTAGAAACATGGAGGTAAGTAGCAGGAGAAACAGCTACAAAGAGATCATTGTTGTCTGCTGGAGAGTGGGACCAGGGAGGGCTGGGGCAAGGGACTGCTATTTATTACAAACATTTTACTAAAATTTAACTTTAAAATTTTGGGGCACATATTATTTTCATTTAAGAATAATTACAAATGAAAATTAAAAAAATAAGCCACAGAGACTTTAACGCTAGGTTTGATGTTAATGTTACACTTTGCAAAAGGACACATTAAACAGAGCTGCAGGGTGGTATTTTACAGATCAAGATAACTCCGTTTCTAATGTGGTGTACACCAGTGATTAGGAGAATCATCTGGAATCCATCAGTGACACGGGCTTTTGAAGGCTTTGGAAATGCTGATTTACCTGGCTTTGCAGATGATGATTTTCTAGGTTTGAGGGATAAAGATTCAAGTCTGTATGATACTGTACAATTTTGCTGCCTGTTATAAAGCATTGATATTCACCAAAATACGTTTTTCCTATAAACCATTAAAATTTTTTTGTTTGCAATGCACTAATATTCAGTGAAGCATTTGCTTTTAGTCCATGTGTGAGCCTGATGTTGGAATTCTTTCACGTGGATTGTTTTGCTGTATGCTTGGAGCTTGTTTCTGATGAATTATTTGCTTGTGTGCATTGTGGCTACTAGCATAGGAACTGATTTAATGTTAAAGTAGTTTGCTAGCTGCTGTGTGCTATTTTTTTTACTGATATATTCACTTGGTCTACAGGTATCGCCTAGGAATTTATTCCAGTTTATTCTCAAAGAAAAGAACCAATGGCATATTACTTTTACATTAGAAAAAAGCAAACAAAATTTGTAAGGAAAGTAGCTGACTCTACACCACTCCCTCTCCTCACTCTTCTACTAAAGATAATCAAGCAGTGTCAAGAAACATTAGAACATTGTAAGGTACAGGATGTAAAGGGGGAAAATTCTCTATTTATACAGATCAAAAATACTAAGAGAGAGTGGCCGGCCCTGTGACATAGTGGTTAAGTTTGGTGTGCTCTGCTTGGACAGCTTGGGTTTGCAGGCTCAGATCCCGGGCGCGGACCTAAACCACTCATCGGCCATGCTGTGGTGGGGACCCACATACGAAATAGAGGAAGATTGGCACAGATGTTAGCTAAGAGCAAATGTTCCTCGGGGAAAAAAAAAAAAGAGAGATATCTTGGGGGAAGGAATGGGATTTGAACAGCAGCTAATATGGCTCCGAGAGGTTTTTCTGATAGAAGCTTTCACCCAAAATATAGAAGTATCAGCATCTCCCAAGTGCTCGCCAGACCAGACACATGTGACTGACACTCACACACTCCTGTGATACGGCAAAGGGCTCTGCATTTCTAAGGCTTAGAAGATGTGTGTCAAGTTTTCTGCTGACTTCTGCAGCTATCAATGTCCTTCAAGTCAGGAACCACGTCAACGCAGACAGCCTGTCAGAGAGTTGGCACTCAGTCAGGCTCAGCTCTCTCCTTTCCATCCCAGAAGGAAGAAACAAGTCCTGCTCTCTCTCTCTCTCTTTTAATCACACTTAATTCAAAGCAACCCTCAGTGATAGCCAGAGCTTTCATTTCCAACTTCCTGACACCAGGAACGTATCCCTCTACGTCTTGCTGGGATCCCTGAAGCCTCTCCCAGGAGAGCACCAAACCTACATCTCTCTGCTTACAGGTTGCTGCCATCTAAAACCAGGTCCTGTGGTGGGACCACTGCCTTCTCTGAAGCCATCACCATCATCACCACCCACTCCTATACTGTCTCAGCAAGCAGAGGGCTGGGCTGCCAGGACCATCTCCCTGCTTTGCAGCCCTCCAAATTCAGCAGCCCCTGGGTATTCTGGCTCTTTGTCTAGAATAAGCTTTCCCTTCTGCTGAAGCTGTGTGCCTTGTAAGAGTTCCCTGAAAGGAGATGAGAGGCCCAGGAAGAAATGAGTTCTGCAGCAAGGCTATCCTACCCACCTAGCTGAAAAGACGGCAACAATATGCTTGAAGAAGCAAAAAGGACTTTTTTCCTAGCTTAGGAGGAAAAACACCACTCTGCCATTAATTCTATTGTCACGACTCTCAACTACTAGGATATGTAAATGTAATGATAAAGCTAAAACAATTAAAATGGTGTGTAAATTGTTCAAAAATCTGCAAGAGCCTTGATAGAATAGATTCCATAGCCTTGAAATATATCTCGGAACACATGAGAAGTCACTATATAATAAGGCAGGGTTAAGTGTGGGGGTTACAGTATGGGCTTTGGAACCAGACCCACATAGGTTCAAGTTCCAACTCTCCCATTTGCTGGCTGTGTGACCATGCGTTTTGCATAACTTTGTGAATCTCATTTTCTTCATAATTAATGGAAACAAAGCTCTCTATAATTATGCAATAAATTGGTGTTGTAAGGATTAAATAAGAAAATATAAGAGAGGTACTTAGCACCACAGGTACCCAAGAGTGAGCAGTGACTGAGTGGAGTGGGCTTTGGGGTGAGGCCAACTAAATTAGAGGCCAACTGGATTCAAATCCAAGTTGGAAAGTCTTGGTCTCACTTCCCTCATCTGCAAAGCGGAGATAACGGCTACCTTTATGGATGTAGAGATCCCAGTACAGTGGTATTAGGCACTTCCTACATTTGTGTGTCTGTGATTTGCAGAATGAAAAATTGAAAGCAGAGTGAGTTGTGAAGCTGACGGCAGAGGCCTGGAGCACAAGGACCATCCCGGTGGGTGCACCTGCAGGTGCCTGCCTACATGTGCAGCCCTGGCGGGTCACCAAGCAGAGAACCTCACCCTTAGAATGCTCATTATCCACACCTCTGGCCCCATTTGCCCATAAATCTGGCCCCCTCAAAGGCTGCCTGTAAATTCAGATCATTCTGCCTTCCTGAGGGGATATCCAGACATTCGTGGCGGGTAAACTCGGCTGTCAGTTGAGGCTGAAATAGGCAGGACAAAGAAACAGCAATCAAACTGCTTCCGTGTGCAGCAGGTAATTACAGAATCTGCTAAATTACAGTGATTAGGCATTGCCAAGGAGAAGTCAAAAGAAATCTCCAGCAACTTTAGAGGGAGGAGGGGGAAAGTTGAATTAAACAGCTCCTTGCAACTGATTTAATCTCTCCCTTGGACAAAAAAAAGCAGGTTCAGAGGAGACCAGAGGGAAAGAGGGCCAGGGAAGGGGATCCAGGGAAATCCTCCCACAATGGGGCTGCCGAGGTCTTTAAATGGTTCTTGGGGAGTAAGTGATGAAATGCGAGACGGTGGCCTTTATTATGGAAATGTATGACTTAAGTTGAGGATCAGGGCCCCTTGCAGAAGAGGTAAAGAGGGGACCCTGTTATAATTGTTGATAATATCCTGCTGGGGCTGGGGCCAATTTGCATAAATACAGCCAAGCCAAGCTCAGGTGGCTGTAGATTTTCTCCTGAAGGAATTATTCTCCTTGTGTCAAAAGTTCACCACCCCTAGACTCTGTCATTTTGGTGCAAAATGTGCCTTTTTTAGCCACCAAACATTGAAAACAAAGGCTGCTCTGCTGGGAGCCCATTTTACCAGCAAAGGTTTCTTTGAAGACTAATTAAATTTAGATTCCGGACAGAACAGAACCCGTTACAATTATGGGGTGGGGTTGGGGTGGGGGATGGAAAGACTGAACAACTTAGACCAAGGCAGCTCTGTGCCCCTGTCCAGGACTAATTTAATTTTACCACGAGAGCTTTGCAGAGAGGGACGGGCTTCTGAGGACTAGAGAAGAGCCTGCTGAGCTGGAGTTCCCCAGGGGAAAACAGTTCTAGGACTATCAGTGAGCATTTAATGTTTGTGACCTTGGACAGCTTACAGGATTTTCCACGTCGGTACAATGTGCACACTTGTTCTGGGTACCTTACACGGTTATAATATGATGGAATAATATTGAGATTATTAAACGTGATTGACTTAGAAAGGAAGAAAGAGAAACTAACAGATCAATCTTCCCAAAGCTCTGATTCTGCCACTGTCTTACTCAGAAACTTTCTGTGATTCCCATTGCTCCCTGAATATAGTCCCATTTCCCCCTAATTAGAGTTAGCTGTAGTGCTGTAAGAACAATGGACTAGGAGTCAGTCTTTGCACACAGACAGGTCCCTCTGACTGAAACACCTTTCCTTCCTTCTTCACAAGGCTAAGTGTTACTCATCCATTAGCTGTGCGTGATCTTGACAATGACTTAACCTCTCTGAGCCTCAGTTTGCTCATCTATAAAATAAGAAAAATGCAAAGCCTTGGTGCTAGGATCCTTGGGAAGATTAAATTCACCCACCTACATAAAGTGGCCACAGTAGGTTCTCAATGAATTCTTGTTGAATGTGACAAAGGTCATATTCTAAGGATTACCAGGAAAAGGACAGGGAACCTTACTCAAAATATCTTGATTGTAAACTTGAAGAACATCTCAGATATCTTAAAAAGTGAACAGCATGGATAAGAGCCCTTTCTTCTGACTGTGGCAGTGATTAAAACCAGGCCTTTAACAAAGAAAAATTCGACACACTCTAACCCTTCAGAGGCAGGAAGCTATCGTTAAAAGGTCATCTTTTCAGCCCAGACTTCATACGGTCCAGGGGAAGGGTTCCAAATGGTTATGCTTTCATTTTGCAGTGTTGCCAAGAGGATTTGAGAATCCACAGGGCCTCATCTGTTGTTCCTTAAGCAAACATCTAATGTAATTTGAAATTTCACTTCATCATTTTGACGGCCGCCAGCAACTCTCCCCCAGCCTGTTAACCCTCCCTTTTAGGGAGGTGAGGGCACTTTTTGAGCAGCCAAAAAGGTGCCAGCTCTACAGGATTCTCTCTGCCCACCAGTCATGAAGAAAATTACGAGACAGGTTGTGGAGAAATGCCCTGCCCATGATTTCCCGATGTGGCTTGTAAGGTTTTTTCTTCTCTTTGCACTCTCTCTCTCTCTCTTTCCAGAAGCCAGTATTTCTTCAAGGCATGCTGCCTCTGAGGCCCAAGAGCAGCACCAACACATATGAAAAAGAAAGGCTATCATCCACAGCCCTGAATGGAGGCCTGGTAAGAGGGGAGTCAGCTGGTGCCAAGGGGGTGTCTGACTCTAAAACACACAGCCCAAAGCACTGGTTTTCTCAGTTGTTAAATCTGAAAGAAGTGCAGTAGAAAACAGGTTGTGAGTATTACATTTGCATCACAGCATCTAAAAAAGAATTCGGTAGACATTTACTGGCCACTGATCCCATCAGGAAGGAAGGAAAGAAGGAAAAAGACATTTGCCAGTACCCACTAGCTTTTGGCAAACTGTCATCTTATTCAATCCTGACAAACTGTCATCTTATTTAATCCTGACAAACATCCAGGCAAGTAGGTGTTATTATTCCCATTATCAAGTATCTGGTTAAGTGACTGGCCCAGGGTCACTGTGCTGCTAAGGGGTAAAGTCACTGCGTGGAATGGTCAAGGGTATGGGTTCTGAAATCATATGGATCAGGGTTCCAGTCTAGGCTGGCTGTGAATTCTACTCCTTCCTAGCTGTGTGACCTTAGGCAGCTTAACAGAACCTCTGTGCTTTAGTTTCTTCATTGAAAAATAGCCATGATAATAGCCACACCTATCTCATAGGGTTACAGGAGGAATTCATAGAATAATTTGTATAAAGCACTTACTAGGCTGCCTGGCACAGAGAAAGTACTCAATAAATGTTAGCCATTTTTGTCACAGGGAGCACCACCTACAAATTAGAAGCTCCATTTGACTGTGGAATAGGCCTTCTGACTGCATCTGGGGCAAAAGCCTGCCCAGGGCTTCTCCTCTGGACAAGCGAGATTCGGTTCCTTCATTTGTAAGAAGGGGATAACACTGCCCTTAAAGGGTTGAGGAGAGAAATAAAAGAGCATATATAAAAACCTTCACACAGTACCTGGCACCCAGCTGGGGCTCAGTAAATGGCAGCAATTATTATTATAATACACGTGAAGGAGTTTGGGAAATTAAAATGCTGTATAAACTCAACATTTTATTATTAGTCTTACTAGATCGACTTCATAGGTCCTCAATTAAGGCATAATTAAAGATTAGCTAAGGTTACAAGGTTGGCTGCCCACATTTTCTTTCTTGGTTTGGTCTTCAGTGCTGCTTGTAACTCTTATTCAGGCCCCAGGCAAGACATAAAAATACCCTCAAACACCCAAGCACATTAAATGCCAATGAGATTTCGCAACATCCAAACCTAGAGAACAGGGCTGCTGAATTGTTAAGTTGAAATCTCCGAAGCATTAAGGAGGCCCAAGATGTTGGCTCTTGGGCGACGAGCAAGGTAGTGTGGAGGGCAGGCAGACCCGAGCTGGAATCACAGTGCCCACGTGTAAGCCAAGGGTCTCACTCAGCCTGCTCGGACCTCAGTTTCTGTAGAATGAAGGTAAGAACACTGCCTTTGGAGAAGAAAGAACATGTTGCTCCTGGTAGATGCTCCATAAATGTGAGCTCCCCTCTCCCCCTCCTTGCTTTCAGGGCTTTACAGTTGGTATTTCTGTTTACCAACTGCAGACACAAATTCCAAATACCTTCTTGGGGAAAGGGAAAGGGGATAAGTTTGGCTCACTGGTCTCCTAGTGCAAGGATGCACTGGGAATTAGACCTCCTTCTGTCTGTGTGAGCTACTCTTGGGAATTATCACACCCATCACTGAGGCAAGTACTCAGGGCAGTATGTTTGCCAAGGAGGACAGCCCCAGTATGGTCAAAGGGGTGGTGCCTCAGGACAAGTCCAGCTGCTCTAAATAAAGGCCAAGAAAGCGCGGGGCTGAGGAGATGCTGTAGAGGGAGGTTCTGCAAAAGACAAATTGGGGCCTTAGTCACGACACAGGGGCTTTGATCCCAGCTCCGTTCATTCACATATCCATTTATTCATCTCCCACAAACCTACAGGATCTTAGAGGCAATCGAGTCGGACATGCTCATTTTAAAAAGGGGAAATAAAGCTCCAAGACAAAGGCACAAACAGAATCCACAAGAAGACCTCAATATTGTCCCTCAACGTTTTCCCATGTGATGAGCAGAGGGGTTCTTAGGAAAACTGGAGTCACCTGGGATCCATCCCAGGCTCTGTTTTGGGGAAGTCTCAACCCTTCTCCAGGCCTCAGTTTCTTCATCTTTTAGGGGTTGGACTAGAGGTCCCTTCCAATGTGAAAATTCTTATTCTCTGAGTCTATGGAATCCATGCTGTACTGCTGTTAGGAGTGCTTACATTTATCACACAGAGGCTTTCTCTCTTCCCAGAGTGAATTTAAAACAATTGCTTCACATCAGGTCAAATTTCACCTACTTGGGGGATTCAGCCATCACCTAGAGCGAGCTCACCTGATCTGCTTTTATATGAGTTCATAAAGTAGGCGGTGGGAGATGTGTTAATAGTTTTCATGAGGTGCTATGGCCCAAGATCTGGAGATGATATGAATTATGCTTTGTGTTAAAGCCTTCTTTATCATCCTGGAAGGAACAAACTAGACATACTATATGTGTTTTTTTGGAATAGAGGAACTTTTGATTTACTACTCAGGAGGGGGTTATGTTTCATGGCCAACACTTATTTGGGTTCTATTTCATTATTGCTGTACACTTTGTGAGTGAGGAAGTGTGCAACTTTTAAGAGTTTCTTGAACACTTGGAGAAAAGGAAAGAGAAGAAGGATGCTAAGCACCCAGTAAGTTCCAGGCACCTTCCACTCCTTGTACAACAATCCTATGAGATGGGTTATGGTACTTGGCCCATTTTACAGGTAAGGAAATAGGATCAGAGAAATAAATTGATTGATCTAAAACTAATCAGCCAAATAAAAGTCTGTTTGAAGTTCCCATGGTTTGTTCAAGTTTATCTGTGTATGTGTATAAAAAGAAAACAAGAAAAATGCTTCAAAGGGTTGGAAATGACCTGATGAGGTTGGGTAAATGGAACTGTCTGGGACCACAGCAAAAGGAACAAACTTCCCATACACACATCAGAAGGTTCAAAGGAATTTCTGTACTCTGGCATAGCGTTATAATGCTGATTATAACGATGATCCCAAGACGTGCAGAGAAGTCTAAGATGGGAACCATTCATTTGACACCAATTCCAAAGAAATACATACTCTATTTTAAGAAAATCGTTATCATATTTTTAAATTCCTGGGCGGAAGTCAGGAGAGCTGGGTTCCAGTCTCTGTTCTACAATAGTTCAACAGAGCCACCTCAAGCAGGTCACCCAGTGTCCTCGAGCATTTCTTCCCCTTAAAATAATAGGGTTGTACAATGAGATCTCTAAGGCCCCTTTGACTTAAAGCTCTGTGATACCATCTGTAAAATTCACTTAATATAACAGCTCATTCCCCAGTGAGGGATAAATGAGGTGTTACGGGGCTGCCTTGTAAGTTTCATGCACACATTTCATCTCCTTCAACTCGAAGGTGAGTTCTTGGAGGGCTGGAATGTGTCTTATGTCTGTCACCCAGCACATGTCAATAACTGTTGAGTTGACTGTAAGAGTGAAAGAAGGAATGGATCTTATCACTCCTGGTGCAATATTAAAGGACCTAGACTTAGGAATCAGAAAGATCTGAATTTTAATATAGCTTCACTCTGAGCCTGGTTTTCCAAGTTTATAAAAATGGGAGCAATAATACCTACCTGGCAGAGTTGTTTTCAGCTTATTATTATCACCGAGTGAAAGGAAGGCAAAAAAGAGAGAAGAAATAAAGATCTTAAAAGGGTGCAATTAGCTCCTTAATTAGTATCTTTACTAGGCTAGTGGCAGCTATATGCATGTACCTCTGTTCACTCAACAAGCATTTCTGAGGAATTCATACGTGCAGCATACAATGCTCATCACTGGAAAGAGACCACCAGAGAGGATATTTGCCAAGTACCTAAATATACTATGTGCCCAGCATTTTCCTACACCAGCTATGGGAGGTAGGAATTGCTCTTCTCACACTGAACACAAAAAGGCGATGTTCAGAGAGGTGAAATAACTTGCTGAAGTCAAACAACTGGTAGAGACTAGTAGATGTGACAAGATCAGAGGGTTTAACGAACCACGTGAAAATGCTGAGGAACTTGAGCATTTCAATGATCACTCTGGGCTCTTGCCAACCACAAGTTAGAGCGAGGTGGGTGGAGAAGCTGGACAGGCCACCTTGACTGATTTTAGTACACGGGTCAAAATCAAGGTAGAGTTCATTTATGAGGGGCAAGGGGATGAAAAACTACCATACATTTTCATTCAAATGCAAAACAGGTTAAATAAGGGACTTAATTAGGAAACGACTTTTAAAGAATCCTTCAAAAAATGCCTCCCTTCTTATAAAAACATCAAATTATTTCTCATTATTGCAATTTTAAAAAATTGGGTTGGAAATGTGTCTTAGGCATCTATGATGTTGCTGTTCTGCTGTTGAACCCACAGAAGAGCCTCCTGTGCGTTGGGAAGGGCGGTGACCCCAGTTACATCTGAGCCCAGGGGCTCAGGCGGCCGGGGAAAGAAGGGTGTTCTGGGGACCTGAATATGTTTAGGGCATGGTTTCCAGTTTGCAGAATATAGAAGTAAGGAAGGACTGTGCCACAAATACCTGTTCCTCTCCATTTTTAATGGCAGCCAGTATTCCCTGAAGTGATTTTTTCTGAATACAAGTCCTGTAGAGAATTTCCTAAGGGGTTCCATGGTCAAAAAGTTTTGGGGAACACTGCATATCATCTCTCTTTAGAGAACCACAGGGCACGTTATCAAGTTAATGCCTCTGAGAACTCCTGCAGTAAGGCATCTCCTTAATCTCAACATTTCCCAAATTTCTTTGTCTGTGGAACCCCTCTTTCAAGTAGCACCTGTTAACATTCTGCAGTATAGTTCTTTAGGATACTTTTAAATATCATCCTCTCCCACCTGGGTTATTTCAACCACTCCTCCCCACCCCCCACCATGCTCACTTCTCTATAATTGGTCATCCCCTGATTATCAAGTGATCTTTCTAGTAGGAAATCTGACCATGTTTTACTGTTAAAAAACCTTCCATGGTTCCATGCTATCTACAGAGTCAAGTACGAACTCTTAGCGTGACATTCAAGATTCTCCTTTAAATGACAATCCCAGGCTACTCCTTTCTAACATCTGCCCTCTAGCTCCCTGACCATTCACCCTAGGTGCCAGTCTTTTTTTTTTTAAACTTTTTATTTTGAAATAACTTTAGACTCATCTAGAAATTGCAAAAATAGTACAGAGTTCCTGTGTACCTTCCACCCAGCATCTCCTGATGATAACATCCAGCCTTTTCTAAACGATACTCATCATTTCCTACCTTGGATTGCCACTCTTGATCATCTGTCTTTAAGGGCCATGTCCACGTCTGATTCATCTTTACATTTCTCCCAGAACCTGGCATTAAGTATAGATCAATAAGGCGTAGGCTCGGTGGTGCCGAGACTTTTGCATTTCATAGTAAAGTTAAAAAAAAAAAAGTCAAAAACAAAATAACAAAATCTACTCATCATTGCTTCATCGAAAAAGGGATATTTCAATAGATAGGGCAATGTTAGAATAAGAGACAATTCTGATGAATAGCTCCCTACAACATTCTGATTGTCTCTTTTGCTGCAAGCAGAACCCTTGTGACCAAGCACAGCAGACCATCACGTGGTAACCACTGTGCTAGCTAAAGGCATGGAAAAGGGTACCGAGGAGGGTTACCTCGGTTGTCCAGCACTTTGTCAGCTCTATGGTGAGGGTCTGGGGACTTGTGTAATAAACGCAGCTCTGACCAAGCTTCAAATATAAGTACTTACAGCACTGCCACACAACACTTTCCCTTGTGTTTATGGCAAAACCAGAAGTGTTTGGGCCTAATTAAGCACAGAAATTACATTCAAAACCAAAAGTCCATTTGGAGTTCCCAAGTCTCTTTTCCGGTGGTAACACCTTTTCCCAGTCTAGGTGTAAACCCATTTCTGTCTCTCATCCTGGGGCTGGATTCCACATGGCTGCCATGACTTTCCACAAGCAGGTAAGGATAAAGGAAATCACACATTTCCATGGCCTTCCGCCGTTTCCTTTCTCCTTCTCTGCTCCTTCAGCTGGAACAGAGATGAATTTTCCTGTAACACTCAGTCTCCAGAGGAACACTTCTCTCTCCATATACGGCTAAGCTTTTCACAGGGTTCAAGAAGCCAGAATGACCTTTCTCCACTGCAGGGCTGACCATGTCAGGGCTCCTCGATGGCTCACTGCTGCCTAATGGAATTACGCTCAAACTTTTCAGCGTGATCTTCTATGCCCTTCACAAAGTGGCTCCCAAGGCCTTTCTAGCTTCTTGTTGGGGAGGAAGGAGCGTGGTATTAGCATTTCATAACTTTGTCTTGCTCTTTCATCCCTTGGTATCTTTGTTCATGGTGTTCTGTGTTCCTGAAAAACCTTCTCTGCTTAGTCTGCTTGGAGAACTCGTATGTATTCTGTAAGAATCAGCACATGGGCCCATTCTAGACTGCAGCCTCCTTGACCCCCAAAACAGAATTAATCTCTCTGTTTCCACAGCAGAAATGGGTTAATGGGTTAATAAAATGGGTTAATAACTACCTACCTCATGGAGTTGTAAGGTTTAAATGTAAATATACATAGATCATTAGAACATTCCATAGCACTTAACAAATATGTCAGTATAATATTGCTGTTGTTGCTAAAAACTTTTTTTTTAATCTGTTTGTATATGAGCGAGGCTATGAGCTCATAAAGGGCAGAGGCTGATTCTTCTAAATCTCTCATCCCCAGTATCTAGCACAATGTCAGGTATATACTAGAAGTGAAAGAAATTAATTTTTAAGAAATTAATTTTCTTTTGACTCTAAAGTAACAACGCCTTCACCAGAAAATGTATAAAGGAGAAGAGTACAAAGGAAAAAACCAAAAATCAATCACAGCCACAACACCCAGTAATAACCACTGTTAACACTCCCTGGTCTACTTCCATCTAGTTTTTTCTAATACATATGTAAACATACACTTAGCAAATTAGGTTCATACTGTATATACAGTTTTCTTTGCAACTTTTTTTCCACTTAACATTATAAGAGTTTTTCCATATCTTTAACTATTATTTGAAAACATGATTTTAATGGCTACCTAAAACTTCATCATATGGACAAGAGATAATGTTATTCTACCAACTTTCTCTTCTCAGACATCCAAGTCGTTTTCAGTTTTTCTGCTTTTGAAAATATTTCTTGAATTGAATTGAAGCTCTGCCAAGAGGTGGCCTAAGCCCCAGATTCAACAGAGGAAACCTCCCCACCCCCTTTAGGAGTGGTGGTCTGGTCTAGAAAAAGCAGAGGACGAATCCCTCTTTCCTGGAGCTGGTTTAAGCGTCTCTTGGAAGAACTAACAGGCATGCACGGACGAGCTCACTCAAGAGGCTCAGAGCTCACCGGGAGCGGTTCGGACTGGTCAGTCTCTTCTCCCTCCTGTCCCCCCTCCGTTCTTGGTCCCATTAACATTCCTCCTGGGAGATGGCAGTTCCAAAGGACAAACAGGCATTGTTGGGACTCAAGGACGCTGAGAATGGGCCCTGTAACCTGAGCCCCTCCAGCTTGGATATGGTTGGACAGGTCACCCTGGGGACGCCCTGGTGACAGATGAAAGTGCATCTCAGAGCCCTGGATTGTGTTTCCAGGGCACAGGTGTGGGGGGATTATCTTTCCGACAAGCCAAACACTTATCCCAATTGCTACAGCTGCTTTCTCTCCGCCCTCGGGTCCTAGGTCTACTAGAAATAGCACCCTCAAGCCATTCTCTGTTAAAGCCCAGAGCTGTCTTCGCCTGAGCCCCCTTGCCTAAGAGTTACCAAAAGAACCTGACAAATTGCCTCACTTTGTCAAGTGGAAGAGTGAACAAACATGCTGCACTCAGAGGGCCTGGGCAGGCCTGTCCCCTCAAGCCTGTGGAGCCATGCAGATCCTCCTGGGAGCCCTGGTGTGGTGGGTGCAGAGACCATGAGCTCCGGCACCAGACCTGCGTGGGCTTGCCACCTGACCTTACGCAAATTGCTTGATCTCTCTGAGCCTCAGTTGCTTCAACTGTGAAAAGGGAATGATGCTGGTGTCCCAGAACTGCTGTTGATTAACTGAGACGAGACATGAAAACACGTAGCTCCACATGTGCCTAGCACAGGTGCTCCTGTGGAAAAGTGCAGAGCTGCGAAAGAGACCAGGTGTATTCGAGAAACAGAAGGTGGCACATTGCGGGCTGCAGGTGGGCCTACATGTGAAGGCCTAGGGACCTGAATAAAGTACTTGGCCAGGCTGCCAGGGGACGGTGGGGGTAGGAATGTCCAACAGGGAAAGGCTGTTCTGTTCAGGTCTCAGCAACACCCATTGGCATGTGGCTTGAAAGCAGCCCAGCCTCATGGCTTGGGGGCAGGAAGGCAAGCCCTGGCATGGTGCCAGCTGGGATCCCACTAGAAGCAGGTGCTGGGGTGGGGCGGATATGGGAACACAGACCACTTGGCTCTTGGCGCCCACCCCAATGTGTTGTACAATCCAGAGCAGGCTCTCCCTGCAGCCCGAAGCTGCCCTGACTCATTCTCACCTCACAAAGCTGTCCCTGAAGTGGGCAGGGAGCTGACTCTGACGGAATACAGACTGCATTCTTGGCCTGTTGTGAACCAGAATTTTTTGGTTCCACATTTTCTGAGCATCTATTATGTGCCAGGCAGTGTGCTTGATGCTGTTGTACACATGATCCCTTGGATCCCCAGGACAACCCTGTGAAGTGGTTATTCCCACCCCTGAGCAGTGGTGAGACTCGGGGTGATGGGGTCTTTTAAACATGGAGAAGCGTGGTGTTAGCCACACTGAGGACAGCCTCGAGCAGTGTTATGGAGAGCCAGCGCTGACTGGCTGGCACTCCTCTAGTGCAAAGGCTGACTCCCCTCCCACTTCTCAGACTCGGTCTTTGTTCACAAGTGAAGCCCTGTGGGCAGCACACGGGGAGTCGATCCTTTAGGAGCCCATGGGCCAGAGGACTGACTCCTTCTTGCGCCTACCATGCACCAGGCTTCTGGCTCATCTTCTCACAAATACTACCTAATTCAGTCCTGCAAACGGCCCCCGTCCCCAGAGGTAAGAATTACTATCCCTATTTTACAAAAGACAAAAATAAGTCTCAGAGAAGGAGATGGGTCATCCAACGCTATGCGGCTACGAATTGGAGAAACGGTGATCTGAGGCCAGTTCTGGCTGACTCCAAAACCTGCGCCCTTCCTCAAAACTGTGTGTCTTTCCAAGAGAATCCCTGTAAGGCTGAAAGTGCTCCAGCCTTCACATGCAGTGGGAGTTCTGACTAGACTTTTAAACTCGATGAAACTTTCCCCTGAAGAGTTGGCACACGATCCTGTGAAGTCTTTAGGACAGACTTTTTCTTCCCACCCCAGAGATCTGCATCTGCTACTGGCCCCAAAGAAGGGGACTGAAACTAAAGACCCTTAAGGAGCATGTACCTTTCAGACAACAAGCACTCAGCTGTTCCCAGTCCGCAGGCCGCAGCCTCCCAAGCTGGGGCAGGAGGCCCTAAAGAAAGCGGGTGATTTCAGACCCAACTTTCAGGCAAATTTTTAGTCCTGGAGGAGGCATGTTTTGAAGGACTTTGACTCTTGAAAGAAGTGAGACAGAAAAGGAAAGGAACCCTTAGTGTGGGGGTGAGGGTTTGGGAGTGGGTGTGGGTGAGCAGCAGACTCGTATCCCGAGAAATGCCGAGATCGGAAATGTTCAACCCAACCTGCAAATGAGCAGGAAGCAAGTCCAGCCCCTGTCTACCCTCCTCAGCCCCTTTTTATATATTACTTCCTCTGCTTCAGCAGGAGAAACACGCATTCAGCAAATACACATCATTTAATTGCCTGTCATAAATTCTCACCTGTCCAGAAGAATGGCGATTTTCAAGGCATATTTGAAAACCATTTTTTTTCCTACTAGAGAAATACACCTAGATCTTTAGTGATATTGTAGATGACCTGTTTGAAAGTCTTAACAATCCAGGTGTTCTACTTTAATGTGCAAAAATATACAGTCAAGGATCTAGATGCCAAAACCAGAATAAGTAGGGGCAACAGATGGTAAATAAATATTAGTATTCTCTATCTCCCGTCCTGTACTTACAATGTTTCCATTTACCAAATATTCTATTTACCAAGTATTTTAGTAATAACATCCTCGGTTGGCGCACAGCTCTTTGGGAAACGCCTGGTGCACCCAGGTGTGTATGATGCGTCTGCCTGGCTGGAGAACGTGCTACTGGGGACTGTGTTCTTATGGCTCCCTCTGTGCAGCATGCATAATTTCACGTGCCTTATCTCACAGAAGCCACGTGACAGGCTGGAGAGGCCAGCAGCACAGGTGGGCTTATTCTTCCTTTAGAGATAAGGAATGGGAGGTCAAATGGGTAGAGTGACTTTCCGGTGTCACAGGGCTAGCAGGGGCAGAGCTGGGATTGGAAGTGAAAACCCGCCTCGGATGAACTGGCTGATACTGCCGTGACTCAAATTAAAATGCTGAACCTTGGATGAAGCAGTTTGGAGTTCCGAATCCCAACTCAGGCAGGAAAAACCAGGAATCTGATTCCGGCGCACACTTTCCCGCCCATCCCTAGCCGGGTTTGCCACAAGAAATGGGCCAGTGAGGGTTATCTCCTTTGCCTGACCACATGTTTGGGTTCCCAGGCTCTGAACACACCAGCTTGCCCTATCTGAAGGAGCTACCTTGCTTTGAAACATCAAGTTGAAGTTTCTTCTTATCCTAAGTGTCTTCCCAGCCCATCAAACCACCAGTGGCTTGAAGGGCTAGGCTAAAAGACAGCTTCAAAAGGGCAGAAATCACAGCACATCTTCATCATCCTTGGAAGGTCTGCAGGGCAGGGCTTTTGATGTCAGCTGGCTGCCCTTGGTCTGTCATTCCTGGTGCCCAAGAACAACACTTGAGAGACAGGTCTGGATACCAGGAGCCTTCCTGTTGTCAGATTCAGTACTAACTGCAGCTCTGTTCATCGAACGCTTACTATGTGCTACATGCCAGGTAAGAGCATTTCATAAAGTGTGTTGATCACTTGCCCTGCTAGGTTGGTGTTATTACAGATGAAGTGACCAAGGCTCAGAATGGATCACTAACCTGCCTGGGTCACTGCAGTCAGTGGCAGAGCTGGGATTTGAATCCAAGCCTATCTGACTTCAAAGCCTATCCCCTCTCTTACCAAAAACTTTTAATAAGAGGATAAAATCAAATTCTTTTCCATGTAATTTCTCTTCCACTAAGAGCTGTACTTTTGATAAAAACAAGAGTAATTTTGGATAAACTTTTCTTCACAATCAAAGTAAGATAAATATTCTCTACAGATCTCTACGTATTTGACAGACTCTGATGGAATTAATAATAAGACAATATTTACAGAGCTCCCACTGTGTGTACAGGTTCCACGCACTCAATGATCATACACCCATATGTGCTGGGCAACTGTGTGATAAATTTTGTCTATAAAGAACCAAGCGGCTGAAGCCCAGAGAGGGGAACGAAGTTGCCCAAGGCCACACAGCTTCAGGGCTCAGACTCAGAAACCAGGACTCCCTGTCCACGACAGAACCCTCCCAACCACAGAATGCAGCAGCTTCTGTGTTTGATTGGATTGTGGTCTGGGTTTGAGGTGGGAAGTGGGGTGAGCGTGGCAGTGGAGCGTTTGGGAGCCTGGCCAAGGGCTGGAAAAGCAGGAGACGGAAAACGTTTTATTCCCCAACGCTGCCTCCCTAGCAAACTTTAAACAGAAAAGTTTGTCTTTACAATCTGGAGGAGTTTTTCATGTTTCAGCTCATGCCGAATTGTTTTATGATTTAGCTATAAACCTCCGACTGGGAGGGTGCGGGGGCAAGACTGGCCCAGGTCTAACTATGGCTGTGCCGCTGTAAAGCTCAGGTTACGAGGATCACTTCTGGTGCCAAGGCGGTTTAACAAGTATGAACGCACATAATTCGTTCCAGTTGTCCTGCCTCGGCACAGAAGGGCTATTTCTGGGTGGGGCTCCGCACACTCCCGCCAATGTGGTTCCCATTACTGGCTCCAGCGCCTCACCGAAGTCCCCCTCCACGCCCAGGAAGGGCCGGCTTTATCACAACTGCTGAACTATCCGTTCTCTGTAAAGGTTCAGAGCGTTTCTGTGTTCCCAGTTCCCAAAGGCGGTGAGGGTGGACCCCACCACAAAAAGGGCCCACATCTCACCCGTCCTGAGAAACCTTTCCAAGAACTCAGTTGCTGTTTAATCTCTCTCCACCCCAAGTAAAATTTCTCCCCTTTTTTATTTTGAAAACTTTCGACCCTACAGAAAGGTAGAAAAACACCCATATGCTCTTCACCTAAATCTGTCAATTGTTAATATGTTGCCACATTGCTTTATCTCCCTCTATAAAATTTTTTTCTGACCATTTGAAACAAAGCAGCAGCCGTCAGGACACAGCATCCGCGTGTATTTCCTAAGAATAAGGACATTCTCCATATAGCCACAATATCGTGATCACAACTAAGAAAATGAACAACTATCCCATAATATCACCTAACAGACACACACACCACATTTAAAAATTTCCCCAATTCTTCCCATAGTCTTAAAAAAATTTAGGATCCAATCAAGACTCAAGTGTTGCACTTCGCTGTCATATTTTTTTAGTCTCTTTTAATCAGAGGAACCTCTCACCCACTCCAACACCCCTCCACTCCTTTTTTTCATGAGATTGACCTTTTTTTTTTTTCCTTTTTTTTGGTGAGGAAGATCAGCCCTGTGCTAACATCTGCCAACCCCCCTTTTTTTTTGCTGAGGAAGACTGGCCCTGGGCTAACATCCATGCCCATCTTCCCCCACTTTATATGGGACGCCGCCACAGCATGGCTTGCCAAGTGGTGCGTCGGTGCGCGCCCAGGATCCGAACCGGCGAACCCTGGGCCGCTGCAGTGCAGTGCGCACTTAACCGCTTGCACCACCGGGCCGGCCCCAAGATTGACCTTTTTGAAAAGTCCAGGCCAGTTGCCCCACAGACTGCCCTACATTCTGGATGTGTCTTGATTGTTTTCTCATGATTAGACTTGGGTTCCATGTTCTCCGCAAGCACACCGCACGTGTGATGGAATGTACTTCTTATTGCTTTGTATTAGTGACCACTAAATTTGGTCATTTTTTAAGGTGGCGATCCTTGATCTTCCCTCTGTCAAGGAAGCTTTTCTCTTTGTAATTAGTAAGTAATCTGTGACGCCAAGTCCAGTTTCCCAGAATCAGTTATCTAAACTGTTTCTGCCCTCTCACCTCCCATCCACCGTCCTCTGGTTTTAGCCACCACATTCTGAAAATACCCTTACCATGGTCACCAAAGGCCACGTAGATGCCAAAGCCAGTGGGCACTTTTCACGTTAGCATTCTTGACCCCTCGGCAGGCCTGGATGTTAGTGTTCAGAGCCCTTCTTGAGGGCAGGATCCCTGTCTTTCTCAGGTCAGTACTCCAGGGCCTAGCTCAGTGTTGGGCACACAGCAGGTGCTCAAGAAATCTCTGTCGAGTGAAGAAAGGAATTACAGACACCGAGAGGAAGCCAGGACTGGGAATCAGAAGATCCAGCTCCGCCGTTCTTCATACAAGGAAAGGGTCAATTTAAAGCAGTGGTTTTCATACTTGGAAAAAGTGTTTAATATTTGAAGTTTAATTTTAAATATTTAAATAGGCTCTGACTCAGAAGCAAATGGAGAAAACTGATAAAAGGAAGCTGCTTGGTTGAAGCAGGTAGTAAAGGCCCAAGGATGTGCACACTAGAGTGGGGGCTTGGGGGAGGGTCCCAGAGGTTCAAGAAGGAGGGAGAGGGGTAAATTCTAGTGGGTCCTGACCGCCCGCCTAAGACAACTGAACTGTAATCCGTAGCGTCAGGTTTCAGTGAAAGGTGCAGTTAGGAAAATTAATCTGGTCACTGTGGGTCTGATATGTCTGGGGAGGGAAACATGCAAAGTTAGGAAAGCCCAGTGCAGAGTCCAGGCAGGTGGAGGTGGCAAGTCAGGACTATCCTTGTCCCCTCTCTGTCTCGGTTTCCTCCTCTGAAGTCCTTTGTCGTCCTAACGCTCTCTGAGTCTTTCTCTTCCATTACTGCAACTGTTCCTCCTTGCTAGGCGGAGCAGCGCATCACTAGATGAAGAGCAAGGTTAGCACGGAGCGGTGGGGGCAGAGGCCTCCTGTGCTCTGAAGGGCTCGGGCCGTTTGCTCAGTGATTCGGTGACCTGAGAAGCCTGTCCATTGTCCAGGCTTTAAAGGGCCACTGCCCCTTACCGTTAACCCCACTCAGGACAAAGGCCATCACCAGCTCAGACAAATAAGCTGCTTAGCCAGACCTCAGGCATCATCTTGTCACCCACGCAGGGGCCCAACAAGGGCACCTTAGAAGAGCTGAGAGCCGAGAGCAACTCGGTGGTTTCCATTCAGGGGGATTCTGGCCAGGGGTTGGGCACTGCTGCCAAAATGCGCATGCAGCCTGCTCCTCAATGCAGGAGGGCGGGTGGGGGGTGAGAGAAATCTCTGATCTGCTGGGGAGGGTCCCCAAGACCTTTGGCTTCCTGAGGGTTGTTAAGAAAGGGGGACGAAGGCTTTCTGGAGGGAAGGCGGCCTGGTGGGGTAAGAAGAGGTTGGGTTGAGGAGCCAGGCACACCTGGGATGCAAAATGCCACTTGCTATCTGTGCGATCTTGGCCAAGTCATCGCACAGTTCTGAGGGTCAGTTCAGTAAAACAATAACCAGAACCACAACAACAACAGTTAACAGCAGTGTCCATTTATAAAGACTTGATGATGACCAGTACTTTGCTAAGTACTTTGCATACATTATTTCACACTTAATTCTAACACCTATGAGGTAGGTATTATTATTATCCCCATTTTACACGAGGAAAAATGGAAACTCAGAGGTTAAATCATTTGCTAAAGATCTCTGCGAATTATGGCGGAGCCAAAATTCAAACCTGTACTCTCAACTCTTCTGTTCTAGAGCCCGCCAGCCATATAGACTCAGGAGGGTGGGAAAGGGGAAGCACCTACTCAGTATCTGGCACCTGTAGGTGCTCCCTAAGGGGATGTGCTCTCTGTCACACAATCCAAAGGCGTGTCAGGCCCTCCTCGGTGTCTGAGGCTGCATTGCCACCTTCCCTGTCTCAGTGAGCTCTGAGATGAGTGGAGTACAGAGCAGCACGCCTGCCTTCAAGCCATGCTGCTCACTCCATCCCCACCTCAAACCCTGGGAAAATCAAGTCTCCTAAAGAGGCTGCTGCCTGAGAGTGGGAATGGGGTAGGGTAGAGATAGGCTCCTACCACACTAGTTTTTTCTTCATAGAGAGGAAGGCAGCCTCACCTTCCACCACCGCCCCCTGCTGCGGACCCCGTGTTCCCTTCACTCGTCCTCCATGCACATGGCTACACACGGAGGGCACAGATGATGTCTGATCGGAGCTCACTCTCCAGCACACAGTCCCACACAGAGTGCACACCTGCAAAGGTGTACTAAATGAATGACTGTCTGAGGAAATAAACACTTCAAGACCCCACAATTAGGCTGGGAGTTGGTTGCACACAAATAACTGACAGACCAAGTATGAACACCCAGGCTCCTCCTTAAACCAGAGCCCTGTCTTCGTCTGCTCGGGCTGCCATAACAAAGTGCCACAGGCTGGGTGGCTGAAACAACAGACATTTGTTTCTCAGAGTTCTGGACTCTGGGAAGTCCAAGATCAAGGTTCCATCAGGGTTTGCTTTCTGGTGAGAGCTCTCTTCCTGGCTTGCAGACGGCCACCTTCTTGCCGTGTCCTCACATGGCAGAGAGAGGGTGAGCTCTGGAGTCTCTTCCTCTTTTATAAGGACAGCGGTCCTTTCAGACCAGGGCTCTGCCTTTATGACCTCACATAACCTAATCACCTCCTTCAAGGACCCTTCTCCAAGACAGTCACATGGTGGGGGGTTTAGGGCTTCAACATATGAATTTGGAGGGGACACAGTTCAGTCCATAGCAGCCCTACAGATCCATTCCGGGCAGAGTCTGAATGTGTAAACTTGCCTGTGCTCCTCGGGAGTTACCCTCTTTCTCCGGGAGGGTCCCCTGAACCTCCCGCTTAGCATTAAACCTCTGTAGCCCCATATGCCCTGGTACACTTGCCTACCTTGTTCCCCTCAGGGAGGCCTGCTTTAGGGCAGAGCTGTTCAAGTGTGTGTCTGTCTCCCCAACAGCCAGTGGCTGAGCTGACTGCTTTCTACTCTCCGTGGGCCCTGGCACACAGTAGGTCTTTAATAATGATTTGCTGAATTGAATTGGTTCTGAAGGGTAAACAAGCTTCATTTCTTCCCATGTCTCTCCAAATCAGAAAGATCTTCCCCTGTTTTCACCTTAGAGTAACGAGGTTTTGTTGTGTTCAGAAGCCTTTGCTTCCAGCATCGCCAGACATTCTCCACAGGCCCTGTACTGGGCACCAGGAATGTTCTCTGTCCCTTCAAGAACTGTGTTCGTTTGCTGTGGCCACAGCTCCCCGGTGGGTGCACAAAAGCAAGCAGGTAGAGAGAGCGGGAGGGCCTCTGTGCAGAAGGGCTTTGGCCGCCACGCTGAGGAGTTAGGCCCTGAGCCCGCCAACAGCGGGAAACAAGTGGAGGGTCATCAGCAGGGGCTCTGTGATAGTGGTCTGGGCTTTCGAAGGATCACCCTGGGACAGTGTGAGGATGGATCAAAGGGAGAGAAGGGAGGCAGGGAGGCCGGTGGGGACGCTACTGCAGTGGTCCAGGGAGAGGAGAGTAGGAAATGTTTTGGCTAAGGGGAGCAGAATTCTGCAAAACTATCAAGTACTAAGTATCATCTCAACTTCCATCTTTGCTCATTCTCAGGATGACAGCAGATAAGCAGTCACAACTTAATGTTTGATCAGATAACCTCCTCACCAACTAAAAACATACTCCATTCTTTGCCAAAGATTCAAAGGGGAGGCCAGTAAACACTGAGTGCTCACTGTCATCTCAGTGACTTAGATGTTATCCCATCTCGTCTTCGAAACAACCCGAGACTGCTATTCTTATGCCCATTTTACAGATGGACAACTGCTGATAGGAGGTCACATAGCTGGGGGGAGGGGGATTTGGTTCACATCAGGTGTACACTCCCCCAGTGCCCCTGCTGTGGCAGCTGAAGAGGGGTCTCTGGAAGGGCAAATATGTGTGTTATTGTTGTTCACCTGTGCAGCAGCTTCCCAGAGTTATTTAAAGAAATAGGATCTGTTCAGGAGTGAGTGGGTGAAGCATAAGTGAATTACCAGTCATTTTCCTCTCCTTTCAACTCTGGGGGGAGGCCAGCTGACCAGAAGGAAAAGGCATCATAGCATTTCATCTGGTACCAAACAACACTCAGCTCCTGGAAACATGGGGGATGGAAGCGATGCAGGAGCTCCAGCAAGGACGGCTGAAGCTCTGTGTCAGAGGCCCCATGCTCTGTTTGTTTAGCTGCCTAGGGCTCACTCCAACCCCCTCCAGCTCCTCAATTGCTGGAAATTACACAGGAGGGGGATTAAAGCTCAGGACTCCCAGACAGAGCTGTTAATTGCTGTACCTCCTCCAAGCCTGGAGGGGTGGGAGTATAGGATCTGACTTCCTTCCAGAGGTATCTGGCCCAAAATATTTGAGTTCCAGAAGAGGAATAAAGAAACTAACATTCATTGGGCACCTATTATGTAGCAATCACCATGCTAGAAGCTTTGCCCATATTTTCTCATGTACACAACAATTTTGTGAAGTACTATTGAAACCAATATCTATTTGACAGAGGAGGAAACTGACACCCAGAGAGGTTAAGCAACTTGCCCACGGCCACACAGCACAGCAAAGGATCTGTAGGCCTCTGTAACCTATGTTTCCCTCCCATGGCTTACTCCACATTGTGCCGTTTCTGTTTTTCTTCTGGCTTCGGTCCTTCTATGCCTTTTAAAGCAGAGGGAATGTTTTTTAAGTTGTTTAATCTCAAACACCTATATAAATAATGGCAGTTGGGGGGGGGGAGGGGAGAAGGGAGGGGGAGAGGAGGGAGAAGAGGAAGCCACATGATTTTCTAGTCCAAACCGGGAGCCGTTAACCAGTAATGGGGGATCTAGCTGAGCTCAAAGCACCCAGCTCAGCCCTGATGGCAGGGAGAGAGGGCAGGCGCTGTGAGGGGGAGGGTGGGAACAGATCACTCAGGAAAGACCACACTTAGGAAAGGGAAAAAGGGTAGGTTCTGGGAGCAGCAAGAGATGTATATTCTCCAGGTGAGCAGGCTGTGGGGTGTAGCATTAACAGCCTAGACAGAGTACTAGAAAAACCCATGGAGCTGTGTATCCTATGGACATGATTTTAGGTGTCCAGACATTAAATCACACCAAATCGCATGAGGATAGCTTCCATTTTCTTTCCACCTTTTCGATGGTGTCGAGGAGGAAGTCTCAGTTTGGTACTAGTGTGTTTTTAACACCTAACACTTGCCAACGTCCCTATTTAACAAAGAGAAGCAAATCTCTGCTCAGTGTCCTGGAGCAGGCACTATCTCCCTAGAATGTGATAAGTGGCTTTTACTGTACTTATTTTTATAGCTCCCTTCTATTTATGGCAAGTGGATTGTGGCAGTAATATACGATTTCCTTTTAAAATAAGTGAATTCACTTAGGTAAAAAAAATTTGAAAAAGGAGGCAGTTTGAAGGAAAGTAAATAGCAGTGTAGGTGGGCACACCACGCTGTCAGGCTCTGACGGTGACACAAATGAACAAGGCTTGGGAAAGGCTGATCTAATCCAGTTCTCTCACTGCCAGACTAGAAAGGTGACGAACCAAAGGACAAGGCTCTGGCAAGGTCACACTGCAGGTTAGAGGCCGAGCTGGCCTCAGAGGCCAGGTCTGCTGCTCACAGGCATGTACCTTCTCGAAAGCAGGTTTCCATGATAACTCAGGTGGGGTTGCCATGTGGCTTCTCCAGGTCGGGTTTATAACCAGAAGACTAAGCTTACTTGGATGGCAGAGCCTCGCAGGTTGGATTGACCACCACCAGCAAACCCAAAACTTGTTCAAAGCTGTGCAGCTGAAGGGCAGCTCTATGCTAAGCTGCTTCCCTCTCTCAGCAAGTCTCATCCAGCGGACAGGACGGACAGCAGTGCTCACAACAATCCACATTCGGCCAACCTCACAGCACTGCGCTGTGGATCCGAGGAGACGACGGGGGTGAACGCGCTCTGGGAAGGTGAGGGCTATGCAAATGTTAGCTCTACTGATCTCCCAAACTCTCCTTGGCCTCCTTCCAGGCGCCTCTTCAACAATCTGGGCTCTAAAGTGTCAGGAGATGCTTTCAGATGTGGTCTGGTGTCCACTAGGGCCCCAGGGAGCAGGCCACTAACATTTCAACAGGGACACAAACCAGGCTTAGTTTCCAGATGGAAAAAGCCCGGACACATGTCTAATGTGCCTTCCTTGGGGGCCAGTCTAGGAATTCCTAGATCCAATCAAGCCATACACCAAAAATGTTATTTTTGTACCTTTTAATGCAATGGTATTTGGGGAAATTAGTGGAAAAGGAGCTGCAAAGAGTCTACAATTGTGTCACGTGAGTGACTAATTAGAGGGCCCTGGTTCTCCCAGGACGTTCAGTTACATTAATTCAAAATATGACCTGTTTATTTTGCAAGGTCAGGAAGAAGCCTTACCTCCTAGAAAAGCCAATGTGGCAATTAAATGAGTCACCAGAGTTTGCCTGAGGTAGCATATGAAAAAGCGCTTTGTAAACTGTACGAAAACAGACGTGACCCCTGTGTGGTTGTCCCCACTGCCCCCAATTAGGGGGGCGTAATCGTCTGCCTCTGGTGGGCGGCCACAGGTGAGGGCCTGTCTAGTTGAGAGAGGTACCTGGTAAGGTGGAAAGGGCCCTGGAACCTTGACTTTGCACTTGGGAAAATCCCTTCATCTCTGCGTCTCTGTGGTTATATCATGTATGCGGGTCACTGCACTGTTCCTAGGAGGGATGGTTTTGCGTGTGCGTGTGTGTGTGTGAGGGGATGCTGGCAGAAAGGAGGAAGATTGAAT